>NW_027185389.1:2242031-2614531 GCF_022577435.1 Embiotoca jacksoni
GAAACTATTTACAGATCAAATCCCGGCGCTGCCGTGAAGGGCGCCTTTTCACCGACGCTCAAATTGATTTGTCACACGCAAGCAACTTCAGGAAAGTCAACCCTCTGCGTGCAGCTGATAAAATGACAAATCTGCATTTCAGCTTAACGCAGATTTGTCTTCTGAAGGGGGGGGGGGGGGGGGGAGGCTCGGGTGTCGCAATACCGTTTCTCCTGGGAGGCCGGCGTCCCTCCGAGCACACCCCCCCCCCCCCACACACCCCCACACCTCCTCCCCCTGCTGCCTCCCACACATGGTTGGGGTTGGAGGGGGGCGGAAGGAGATAGAGGGAGGGGAGGGGAGGTACGGGGAGGCGGGGGGGGGAGACTCGCTTCATACAATCAACCGCCTCATCGTACAAATCCCACAGCGTGCTCACACAAGCCGGTGTTAATGTGGAGACATTCGGAGAGCCGGAGCGACACGAGGAACCCTGAAGCTCGAGATCGGAGCGGCGCCGAGTCCGCGCGGGATGTACGACAAAATGTAAATAAAAAAAAATGTCGTTAACTTTTGACTTTTTCGTCGCTTTACGAAGCTGTTTTCAAATTCATCCGCGAGAAACTTTCGGTCAAAGCGCGCAAGAAATTTCAATTATACTCGAGCGTAATTACGTTAACGCTCTCGCTGTGCGCTGACGTCCGTTGCCGACTCCCGCCGCTCCCGTTGCATCCGTGAAACGGTGGATGAAAGACGTCGTTTCGACATCCGATAACGTTTGGAAAGTTGAGAAGAAGCCGCGAGACTGAATTTTTTTTTTTAACCCCTATTCACGTTAGCATGAGGCTAAACGGGAAGTTAGCCAGTTGGCCGCGCTGCAGCTTTATTAAAGAAATAAAAAAATTCCAGATGTGCAAAATGGTTTAACCAGTTTTTACCAACTCAATAAATAATTTGTTTTACTGCAGCTAACTGTTGCTAGCATGACTTAAAAATGACAAATAATGTGTAAAGTTTTGTTTCAGTGATTCACGCTTTGTGTTAAAACACGTTTCAGCAACATTTTTAGTGTTATGAAGATTTTTTTCCTTGTTGTCGTAAATTATTGTGTTTCTACAAAGACTTTATTATCGTAAAAACCACCTCACTTCATGTCATTATATCACAAACCAATCTCATTGTCACAAAAATGAATCTCAGCAAAACTCTTCTCATTATATCATAACATCACATTATATTGTAACATTACAGAGAAATCTATGTTGTCCAGATTAAATTGATCTGACTTGACCAGGTTTCTCTAATCTTTCATCCCTGATCATAAACAGGTTTATTGATTACATGACAATTAGGAAATCAGCGATTAATTAAGTGTGATAAAAAAAGAATAAAAAAAAAAAGAACATTTAGTTGTTTCAATGAGAAAATTTCTGAAAAACATGGTTACTTTTTGTACGCTTTTAAGGTTATTTGGTTGATATAATGAGGAATAATAATAATAATAATAATAATAATAATAATAACAACAAGTGATCCAACCATTACAATGCAGTAAACTTCCAGAACAGGCATCCTTTGATTGCACCTTCTTTTTCTTTGGTTTAACTGCAGACATCACTGACGAACTTTCATAAAAAACAAACAAAAAAAACAACGACGTGCTCGACACTTTCCGTACCAGGAGAACCAGCGCTGCTCTTACTGCTGGGGGGTTTAAGAAAAGGTTCGGGCAGGTCTCTAATGGTATTTTTCCACACAGACCATTTTCACACCATAATTAAGCAGAGAAGTGTCCCGACCCCGCCTCCGCATAAGCTGCCCATTTATTAAAACTTACTGCTGAATGTGGCGAGCACTTTGCTGTTGAATCTGAATTGTTGGAAGAGAGGTTTCGCCCCGGGGGGGGGGGGGGGGGGGGGGGGGGGGGTAACAGGTTCGCACAGTACGAGTTCAGGTTTAAGTTTCTGGCCCGGGGCGGTCGTACTTTTAAAGAAAATACACTTTTAACAACTTCAGCAGGAGTTCAGCAGTAGACTTTTCGACCAAGCCCCCCCCCCCACCTCCCTCGGCTAAGACTCCTAAAAATAGTCCGGTGGTTGGCAGCTGGTCTGGCAGGTGAAGTCACCCTGTTTTCTAACCCTTTACATCGATCCCCCGATGCTCCTCGGAGTCTTACAAGCTTTTGGGGGGGGGGGGGGGGGGGGGGCTTTTATAGCCTGATGGAGAAATCTCATAATGTTTGCCAATACGGTTGAAAATCCATATATCCCTTTTTTTTTTTTTTTTTACTACCGCTGCTAAATCACAACAATGCAGTGACATCTAATGAGCTAATCAGTCAGAGTTGGCGTGTTCAGGTTGTTTTCAATACGAAGATGGATCCCCAAAGATACAGAAACCGACGAACCCACAGCGGATATAAAAAGGTGACAACATTTAACTTCAACAGCTCTTTAAGTGACAATTTATTTCACAAGACCGTCTATTTCTGGAGAATCATTGTATCTCAGTCTGCAGCACCGGGTCCTAATGTTGAATACTGGTGCAGTGCAGACTTCAGATATATATCTTGAATTTTTTTTTTAGCAGTTTTTATCTTCCCTTTTCTAGAATCCATCAGCCGAGGGTAAAAAAAAACTTGGGTTTGTCTGGTATATTTTTGAAAGTCACACGGGGGAAAATATGTACATTTATCCAGATTTATAAATTAAGAGCAGACAAGCAGAGGAGGACAAAACATTTTTCAAATCTGTCACCTTTATCTCATCTTTGTCCCTTTGACCTACCTGAAGATTTCCACCACAAACTGTTTTATAAAACAGATAAAACATCTTCTGCATAATCGTGTCCACAGAGAAAAAGAGAGTAGTTTTGATTCTGATGGAGCAAAAGAAAAACTAAACTGTCTAGAAAAGGGTAAAACAAGCTTTACTTTTTCACACCTATAAATGAAGATAACTTGTGTGAATCTATAAAAAAGCAAAATTGATTGGTCCGAAGCCTTTTTTTCATACCGATGAGCCAAAACACCGTAAAAACTCAATTACAAGCGTATAACATTGATTATCTCGTAACAACGGGGCATGCTCTGAGATATATTAGATGTTTCATAGTCTGAGTATTGGATTTAAAAGATATGAGCACTATAACAAGGGCCGACTTGTGGCAAGACAAACCGGTTGAAGCATTTACGACACCGAATAGAATGCGTTTCTATTTCTGCGATAGCGGTATGAAAGAAATGGGACGCCAATCTTTTTCAAACCTTTTCCTGAAGTTCAACAAGAAACCAGATAATAAAAAGAAAATGTGGTTATTCACAGATGTATAAAAATGCTCGCCAAGATTTTTCTTTTGTCTTTTTTTCGTATGTTATCAGAAGACCCTGATCTTCATAAAAAGAAAACAAGGTAAAATACTGTTCCAGAAGAACAATGAAACTCCTCCGGTAGAGGTTCAAGTTGGAGAACTCAAGTATACGTTCACCCTCCTGGAATGAAAACCATCCCTGTGGGTCCAAAAACAAAAGGAGCCATAAGCCAGTTAGCAGCGTGAACGTTAGCACACTCACTCGTGACGATGTTCTTGGAGGCGGGCGGTCCGCGCTTGTTGTTCTTCACCACCTCCAGCTTGACCTCGTACTCCTGGCCCGGACCCAGGCCCGACTGCTCAAAGGTGGTCTCCGGGCGGCCGAGGGAGTTGAGGATCTCACCGTCGTCCTCTTTCTGCCAGCAAAAAAACCCAGCAGTCATCAAACACTACAAAGACCAATCCTGGCATAATGTGTGGAGCGAAGAGAAGAAAAAAAACAAAAAAAACAAATCATACATAAAAGCATTCTGGGTGGTGTTTGGACTGAGACGGAGTTGACAGGGAATTGGGTTTAATAGAAAGTGGCTTTGAGCGGATCCCAGGAGCACTGTTTGGAAAGGTTTCTATGCGCGCTCAAAAAAGGGAAAATAAAGCGTTAAACAAAGTAACATTCAACTCCGTGTTGTACGCTCGTTGGAGCTGTCAGGACTCGCTAACAGTTTTTAACCGCTGTGTTTTTTCGCCCTTCTGGCTCAGCTGAAGCGTTTTCTTTTCCAGAAGATACTCGCCCCGGCCTGATCCTCATGTATGCACCATTTAGGCTGCTATTGAATTTGAAGCAAGGGGGGAGAGGTGGGGGAGGGGCTCATCGTACGTGGTTTCCACCAGAGGGGAAAAAATGTGGATAATGATGGAGGTTCTACAGTTCAACAAGCTCTGGGAAGACATTAACATATAAGGGCGGCAGGACTCACCGTGTTTCTGAAGATGAGGTTCCAGCCGTCGAAGGGGATGTCCAGCGGGTCCCACTGCACCTCCACTGACGTCTCCCGCACCGACTTGAACTTGAGTCCCTCCGGCTCGGGAAGATCTGACGAGGAAAAAAAATATCTACTAGTTTTTGCCTAGTATTTTTACGCAGCGTTTCTTCTTTTTTTTTTTTTAGATGCCAAAGAAAGCGTCCGCTTACGTGTCGCCACCCTCGCGCTGACGGGAACGCTCTTCTTGTTGCTGAGCATGGCGTAGACGCTGATCAGGTACTCCACGCCGGGCTCGAGCTCCCGGATATTGGCCACCTTCTGGTCCCCGGGAACCCGCATGTCCAGCTCCAGACCGCCGGGGGCCGTGGGCATGTAGGTGATCAGGTACTCTGTCACTCGCATCTCGTTCTCCCAGGACAGGTCCACCGACTCTGGGGTGACCTCCACCACTGTGAGGTCTTTGGGCGGTGAGACTGTGGAGAGACGATGACAATCGTTGATACGCACCAACACTGGAAACGCAAGTAGTTAAGTTACTGAATGATTTTGCAACAAGAGGCATTGAGTTTTGGACCCTGAACCAAAGGATGTCTACCTAAACCCAGCAAGCAAAGACGGACTACATCCAAGGAGGACCTGATAGCAAGGAGACCCGCCCCCTTAAAGACCCAAGGATAATTAATGCAGTCGACCCAATTAGAGCCTAGCAGAGAAAGGACACAAAACTGGGGGTCACAACACCACCCAGATGATGTGCCAGCAGGTTTTTCTACTCCTTCTTCTCCTTTTCTATTAAAGTTCCTCTTATGGCATTGATGAGACCTTTTAAAAATACATCTGTTTCTTGAAATTACAAATTTGGACATTTTTTCCAAGAAAAAATCGGTCAAAGTCTTAAAGTGGCCAAGATGTACTTTAAATAAACACCTTTACCTTCTTTTAGTATGACCGGATCTATACTCTTCCTTTAGTTCGACGATATGGAAAGCCCCACCTTGCAACTCTGGATTGGTTCCTTATGTTTGTGATGTGTGAAATCGTGGCCGTCTGAATTCGTGTTTTTCAGATTGTTACCGCAGTTCGAAAGTCGAAATTACTTGATTTTCTTTGGAGGAGTTGTTTTTTTTAACTTCACCTCCAATTTAATTTTTATTTCTAAGTTTACATTCTCCCTCTTGTTTCAAACCACACTGTAATCAAGGAGAATACGCACATTTAAGTCCAATTAGATCCATTTGAGTATTGGACGTATTGACACAAAGACCTCAGACCAACAGCGGCGAAACAAAACGTGGACCCGGTCAGACTCTGGTACAAGGTAGGGTCTCGCTTCTTCAGAACCAACCGGACCCGTAAAGACCTTTTAAAGTTAAGGTTTTGCCTTCAAGCAAGCTGTATTTATTTTCTGCAGGAAGTTCTAACAACCTGGACACTAAGTACAAGATTCAGAGCCAAAGCCCACTGAAGGTTGATATACAGTATAGTTACCGAAGGTCACAAAATTCCTATTTTCATTTCTTTTTTGGGGGTTTTTGGTGCTTAAAACCTCAAAAATGTCTTCTTAAAGTCAAGACTGCAAATAAAACACTCGTAAAAAGTAAAATATGGGACCTTTAAGCTATTTCGGTGATTTGTCTTATTAATTTAGGGTTGGGAATTTACAATACCATAAAATTCATACATAAATTTACCCCATAAATGGTTGAACAAATGCCCCTTTTAACCAATAAAAAGGAGAGTTGCTTTCACAATTCGCTCCCGCTAAGCTGCAACCGGAGCTCGTTGGGACTTTCTGACTCTTCCCTTGATGCACATTCAACTCCTCACCGACGGACGCTTTCCAATCAGCGGTTTCCAAAATCCACAGTTCAACATTCTTCCATGTGATTTTTTTTTTTTTGTTGAAGGAAGAGAATATAAAGCAAATCATCACTTCGGTCGTAACGGGAATTTAAAACTCATCGGTTACCATCTCTCAATTATGGGTGTATTTTTTTATTCATACAGTATGTTGGGAAGTAGAAATAAGAATTTCTGTGATAAAGTAAAAATTATTTTTGGATATAACTGCCAATTTTAAACCAATGATTCAAACATTATATGGCTTGCTCTGGAGCCAAAACGTGTCCTATAAAGGTACTTGAGGAGACATTAAATGATTCTCATGTTGTATATTTGCAAAATGACCAGCTGAGTCAACGTTATGTGTCTGTAATGTTAAAAAACGGTTTGCGTTAGCAGCATTGTGAACACTGTAGATCATAATAACAAAACTGTTGTTGTATCTGTTGGAAATCAAACAGCACGTGTTGTTTTATTTAAATGTGTCACTAATCAATATTTGATCAACGGCTGATTTATAATTTGAACACGTAGGATTTTACTGCTGTTTACTCTACGGACAATGTTTAGCCTATTTCAGCGAACTGTTTTGGTTTTCACTGCCGTCCACAGCTCCCGGTTGTTTACAGGTAAGAAATATCCTCATATTTAGTCAGTAAGAGGTCCATGACTGTGAGGTTAAAAGGAACAACCTTGACCTCAGTGGTTTGAGATACAATAAGAGTTCTTGCCTCCAGGCCGGAGGGAGATTTGAACGAAAAAATAGAAGTGAAAACATTTCGAAAAGGTTTTCGTTTGCTTAAGGCCAACAAATGTAGCTGCCAGTGCAGTAAGTGGTTTTCCCTTTATAAGATTTCTTTAAAAAAAAAGTGAGGATTAAAATGAGATCAGATTACTAAAAAATAAGATCAGCGCTGTTCTTGAGTCTTGACACACACACACGCAGAAAGCGTGTAACTATAGAATAGTTTTGGATCTATAATCTTTCCAGATCAGGCCCAATTTAATGTGAATCGTAATTATTTTTTTCTTTTGTATTCAATTTAATTGAATTCAGAACTTTATTACAAACCCTGGGTCCGGATAAAAGACACAGAATATATAAGATACATCAAAAATCCACTAAGAGGCAACTGTCTCCACAGTTGTGTCTCCACAACTGAGAGTGGTAGTATGTAGTATTAAACTGTATATGTGACGAAACCAAGATCATTTATTTTGTACGTGCACATATTGTAGTGTATGTTTAATATTTAAGCTTGCGTATATCCTTGTGAGTCATTTTGGTTTAATATTGTTTTCCATTTACTTTTAAGCTAAGAAAAATTCCTTGTGTGTGTAAACTTACATGACAATGAATCTCATCCAGGTTTATAAGTTGATATTAAAGGTCCCATATTTTACACTTTTCTGTTTTATTTGGAGTCTTGATATCCGTTAGGGGATTTTTATTTTTTGTTTGTTTAAAATACTAAAAACCATCTGAACATAGTTTTACATCTTGTCACTTCTCTCTGAAGCTCTACCAAGAACAGCCTGTTTTGTGTCAATCTTTAAGGTGCATTGATATCAACAACCCTCTCTTCTGATTGGCTGAATCTTTTTTTGGAGTGACACATTCCCAGACTAATCACAGGTTGTTGTTTTTTGGTCTTGCAGCTTGCTAGGTCCGCAACCACACAGTTTTCTTCCACATAAAAAGTTGGACAGCGGGCCTTAATCAGGGCATACATATTAAATGAGCGTTGGTTTGTGACATTACAAACTTACAGGAAGTCCAAACGACACAGTTGCTGACTACAGACTGCGGGCAATTCTCTGTGGACTCAGCATTTAAACACTTCAACAATATTTATACAGCAGTCAGACCTGCTTACTAATCAAATAGGAAATGGAAATCTGAATTTTTACCACATGGGACCTTTAAGATTCTGCAGACTTTAGGGCTTAAATTGCAAAAGTTTAAGAACTGATCATATGAAAACGATGTAATTGAAGCTGCAGAGGATGTACGGTCCATCTTACCGTCAGAGCAGTCCTCCCCGATGAAGCCCTCGTCACAGACACACACTCCGTTCTCGCAGCGGCCCTGGTTCTGGCAGTCTCCCGGGCAGGTCAGCACGGAGCAGTCCGACCCGGTGAAACCCTCGTAACACACGCAGTTGCCGTCCACGCAGTAGCCTCTGTCCAGACAGTTCTTGGGACACGTCTTCTCGCTGCAGTCCTCGCCGGCGAAACCCTTGTGACAAACGCACTGTCCGTCGACGCAGTGGCCGCGGTCCTGGCAGTCGTTGGGGCAGGTCAGCTCGTCGCAGTCTTTCCCCCTGAAGCCCACGAAGCACATGCACTCGCCGTCCACGCACTCGCCGCGTCCCATGCAGTCTTTGGGACAGGTCTTGATGCCGCAGTCCTCCCCGGCGAAGCCTTTGTCGCACACGCACAGCCCGTTCACGCAGCGGCCTCGGTCCTGGCAGTTGTTGGGGCAGGAGAGCTCGCTACAGTCCTCGCCTTGGTATCCCGCGTCGCACGCGCATTCTCCGTTGACGCACTGGCCGTTGTCGCTGCAGTTGTCGGGGCACGAGAGGACGGAGCAATCTTCCCCTTCGAACCCTGGATCGCAGATGCACTTCCCGTTGAAGCAGTGGCCTCCCTCGTTGCAGTTCTTGGGGCAGGTGAGCTTCGAGCAGTCCTCTCCGCTGTAGCCGGTCTGACACAAACACTGGCCGTTCACGCAAATGCCGCGGTTGTTGCAGTTGCCGGGACAAGTGACCTCGCCGCAGTCCTCTCCGGCGAAGCCGTCCTCGCAGTAGCAGGTGCCGTTGATGCAGCGTCCCCGGTCGTAGCAGTCGTTGGGACAGATCAGCTCGGAGCAGTCGAAGCCCGTCCACGGATGGTCGCAGACGCACTCGTCGTCCTCGCAGCGCCCGCGGCCCAGACAGTTGTTGAGGCAGTTGGTCTGGGAGCAGTCCTGGCCGATGAAGCCGTCCTCGCAGAGGCAGGACCCGTCGATGCAGTGGCCGTAGTCGCCGCAGTCCAGCAGGCAGAGCTCGATGCCACAGTCGTCCCCGCCGAAGCCCTCGAAGCATTCGCATTTGCCGTCCACACAGCGGCCCTGGTCCTGGCAGTCGTTGGGGCACTCGGGTTCGGTGCAGTTGGGGCCCTTCCATCCGGACTCACATACGCAGCTGCAGGTCTCGGTGCTCCAGTTCCCACGTCCATTACAGAAGGGCTTTGTGGACACTTCACCTGGGCGAAGGCAAGCAAATTATAAACAATATTATAGCTGCATCAGACGATCTGTTACAATAGGACGGATACCATAATAAAAACATTCAGTTCAAACAAATGTAAGTTTGAGATTTCAATGAGAAATGGGTTTCCCTTCTTCTTGTGAATTTGGTTGAAATGTGTAGTTTTACTTTTGGTTAAATTCGTATCTTCCACGTGGCCACTAGGTTCAGTCCAAACTATAAAAATGCACTTGAATGAGACGGAGTTTTTTTGACAGAGACTGTGTAGACAGTCAGCTGCTAAAAAAATATTCAAATTGTAGTCCAGACTCGATACTCACTGCACAGTATTAATTATTTTAAGCTATTTTTATGTTTTTGTTTCTGTGTATTTTCATACTCAGTCAAATGAATGACTGCATGAAAGCATGCATAAATCTCATGGAACTTAGGCGAGCTTTGGAAAAGTAATGTGTAATACAACCAGTTTTTGCTTGGTGGCCTCAAAATGCAAACTCATTTCTTTGGTATATCACGTGGAGCATCTTTTAAAATTGATTTGCATTGGTTTCCTCGTTTCAAATCAATTTTCAGGACCTTTCTACTCTCAAACACCAGTTTTCTGGAAGTACCTGAGAAAGAGATTTCACACGGGCTGACCTCATGCAAAGTAAACGTTAAATTGACTGCCTTTGTCGCAAATTAACTCGAGAAACTCCAGAACAACCGCAGTAAAAGGCGGAGACCCACCTGCGACCGGAGCGCCACAGCAGCCTGTGCCGCTGCCGCACTGCTCCCTCAGACTGGACAGCTCCGACTCCAGCATCTCCAGCCGGTTCAGGATGTCCTTGATGTCCGGCACCTGGTGGTCGCAGCCGCACGCCTGCTTGGGGATGTTGATGCGGTGGGTGAAGACAATCTGGTTTTCGCCGTCCACCGTGTGCTCCATGTGCTCGCTGTTCTGCATGTCCATCTGCGGGGCGCTCTTGTGCTTGAGCTCGGTGCCCCCGGGCGAGTCCAGGTCCACGGAGCAGAGGGAGGTGGACGGGACGTTGATGTTGTAAACGTGGTTGAACACCACCGGCTGGTCCGGGTCGGGCAGCGTCAGGTTCTCCTGGGTCCTCTTGGGCATCAGGGTCTCTCGGCGGTGGCGGATGACCTTCTTGACCAGGCCGGCGGTGGAGAGCTGGAGGAGCAGGGCCACGGTCACGCAGCCCAAGACGAGGCCTTTCATTCCCATGGTGACACCCCGGTACGGACGCTTCCGAGAAGGTCGCGGCTGACTGTCGAAGAGTCAAGTATCAGATAGATGTTCTTGTCTTGAGTCCTAGACGTAAAACAAAAAGAAGGGGAAAAAAATGAGGATTCATTTTGACAAAGAATTTACTTTCTAGGCACACATCTTTTGTCCGGTAGTTCTTCTCGCAACACAGCAAGCCACACCGGACCCGACTGGATAGTCACTCTTCGGGTTTGACCTTGTCGTTCTGGATAGACTCAGCCACACACACACATCTCCACACCAGGGATATTAGCTGCAGTGAAAAATGATAGTATCCCACTAAAAAGCAATTAACCTTCTTCGGTTGCCCCCCCAAACAAAAGACCACCTTCCAATCCTGTTGCTGCTTCTGACCCATTTTAGCCCCTCGGCTCTCAGCGGAGGAGACACACACTTAGCTTTTGGGTCACTGGGGCATTCTTTTCACAATTCCTGCGAGGACCGAGAGCGGCAATTACTGCAGGAGGGCGGCGTGTGACCTTGGGGGAGGGAGGGGAGGAAGGGGTGGACCGATCTGGGCGAAAAACCTTCTTCTCTCTGACCACGTTGAGACAGGTCGCCCCCGTCGACACGAAACAGCCCCAGCAACACCTGCACTGTGGGGGAGCCTCCTCTTCTCAGAGCTGACAGATTAATACCGGCGTGTGGTTAAACCATCTGTGGACTTCCTGTAAAAAGCGCAGAGGAGTCGGCGCCGACTTCCCCCAGCTACACCAACAAAACCCAGGCAGGTCAGCATTCCCCCGTACGGCTGTCTCTCTCCTGCTTGACAGCCGCTTAGGTTTTTCCTTTTTTAGTCGTGTAACATGACTCTTATTGCTTTCACCTTTTGAGGTTTTTATAAATAAAAAAAAGCTTGGCTGGGGAAATTTTTTTTTTGCTGAGGTTGAGGCATTAAAGCCAACCTTAAAAAGACCTGAATTGAATATACAGGTTGGGTCTAAAGCTGCACGTAAATCTGTTGCTTGTTTTTGCTTCTCTTGTTTCCTGCTATGAACATAAGGGACATAAAGTAAAATTCTTGGCATGTGAGTACTGGATAAAAAAAAAAAAAATGTAGTTTCCATGCACAGCCACAGACATTACTTTTTTTTTTTTTTTTTAAGTGTCTGGCTCAGGCTATTTTTTTTTTTTTTTTTTTTTTTTTTTTTTTACCCCTACCGTGTCAGAGATGCTGACACTGATCATTTCCTACCTCAAATAAAACCCTGTGTGTGTGTGTGTGTGTGTGTGTGTGTGTGTGTGTGTGTGTGTGTGTGTGTGTGTGTGTGTGTGTGTCTTGGCTGCTCTAAAGGTTAACGGTAGCTGTTAGCCGCCAACGTGAAAAATGTCTGGCCAGGCAGACATGAAATTGCATGATCGCACATCGGCCATATTTCCAAATGCTGTGGTAGAATATGTATGAAGAGGGGGGGGGGGGGGGGGGTAATTTTCTCCGCCACACCTGACTTCGTCGCACTGATGTTGGATTTCGGAGGTAAAACATCTTTTTTGCACGCGCACCAGGCTTGACAGTTTCCAGGAAGAAGGTGCCTGGGTCTCTTCATCCCGGGGCCTGACGTGTGATTAGGCGGGCTGACAGATGAGCTCAGCTTGGAGGGATCCCACGGCTTCAACCCCCCCCCCCCCCCCCCTGTCCCTCCCCCCCCTCCCACCCTTGATTAGGGATGAGCGCCTCCATGATGAGTAGACTGTAAAAGTGCTAATGTAGCTCGCTGATGGGAGGGCTGTAGATCTAGGCCCTCGGGGGGTCCAAAAGAGCCCCCCCCCCCTCCACTACTACCACCACCACCACCACCACCACCGAGCCTCCTGTCTGTCTCACACTATGTCACACGTACACGTACACACACACGCACGCACACACACACGCACACACACACACACGCGCACACACACACACACACACACACACACACACACACACACACACACACACACACTGCTGTGCCCAAGCATCACAAACTAGGGATTAAATCAAGAAAATAGCCAGAAAATTGCTTTGAGTTGCTGCTAAGGTTTTAGTTCTGGGCGGATGGTTGGCTTTCTCACTTTGAAGGCTGGCTGCTCTCCACATGGACCTCTGAGAGGGGAGACCAACCCCCGAGAGACCAAAGCGGGCTTTTGTATGAGAAATCCGCGGTCCTGGCAAAACTCAGCTTCGCTCGGAAATAGATGAAGAGAGGAAAACTTCCACCGAGTCCCTGGAAAATATTTGGATTTTGATCTCTTTCTGCTCTACGGCTGCCATCGACCGCTCTTTAATATGAAGCAGAACAATCACAATGAGAGAATCTGAGTGTGACCCTGAGAAACATGGAGCTGATCCCTCTGTTTGGACTTCCTTCGCGGGCACCCCGTGGCCCTGGCACTCCGCTAATGCAGCTGGTTGCTGGCACCGTGGACATGGACCCGATACAATCCGACTGCTGCTGCTTTGTTATTCCCTCACTTGGTTTTGCTCTATAGTTAGCTTCTCAAACAGCAACAAAGCTTGTTGCCCGCCTTGCGGTTGAATGTGTGAGTTGAATTTTACCAGAGGAAAACCTGTTGGCACACATAGATCTGGTGCAACTTGTCTAAATTACCCTGTTGTGAATAAGTGCTGGAGGGGGGGGAAACACTTGAAGTTTGGAGAGCTGGAGATGCTTTAGTTTGAGGTCTGTTTCGTAAGCGATTAAGTCTGTTGCTGTCGGGAATGTTAAATTTATTTAACGATATTGCTGTTTCTCAATCAGCCCCAATCAGACACCCATACTACCACCTCCAAAAACCAAAGCAATATGGTTTTCAATTCAACACAGATTACTAACTGTGCATGAAAACCAACAAGTTAACCAAAATAAATACAAATATATCCATTTGTCGTCCTAAATTAAGTGACCACAAAAGAAATAGCCGCATAAGGACCAAGTTATGGTCTTTCAGAACTGCTTCTAGAGACGCATTCTCCGACCACCTTAGAAATCAGATGTGAAACCAGAGTGAAAAGCCAGATGCTACAGAGTGAAGGGAAAGGCGACATTGGACACTTCATATCCTTCCAAAATGGGGGACAAATAATTTGTACCTCTTCAAGTAGACATTCATACGGTTGGTTGTTCAAATTAAAAGTGTCACAAAAACCAAGAGTTAGCCGATCAATCGCGACGTGAAAGTCGTGCGAATGTCGGATCGTCGGTTTCGGAGAGTCTTATGTTGGACAGCGTTGAAAGGGTGTGGAGGGAGGCTGTTTCCAAAGCCATGAAACCATCCAAGCATGCAGATCTGACAGTATAAATCCCACTTCAATGTCCACTAACCGCAATGGCTGGCGGTTCAAAACCCCCGGTTCCTAATGAGCCACAGAGTCCTTGGACAAGACACTAAACCCAAAGTGGTTCCCGATGGCAGGCGAGCACCTTGTGCGGCAGCTTTATCGAAAAATTGTAAAGCACTTTGTGGACCTCGAAAACATAAAAAAGGTGGTATATAACTGCAGTCCAGTCAGAATCTTTAAAAGGCCGCAAAACAGGCTGGAGTGCAGCCATGAGAAGAAAACTGTTCATTTGAAGACTTAACGAGCACTGATATCTTTTCTCTGGTGAAGACGATCTAAAGAAAAAACATCGCACCTCCCAACCAGACGCAACGTCAGCCGTTTCCCAGCATGCCTTCCAGGATGTTTACCCTGGATGTTGTCTTAAGTCCAGAACCATAATCCTTGTCTAAATCAGAAGAATGTATTTATTTCACACAAAGAAGGGACGAAGAGGATCAAGATAACAGCAAAACCAGGACAGTCCAGTCAGCATAAATCCCCCCACCATAAGCTAACTGGACGCCCCCACCACCACCGTAAACCTCAACATGTCACAGAAAGACCTGCCTGACCTCGTATTATGATGGTCGGTCTTGTTTCTATTTGGACAGTTGCTGATTTCCACGGGAACAAATAAACTCCCGGTTGGATGATGACATTACCAGTTATCTTCCCTCCCCCTGCTACGCCGTACTTCCTCCCACCTTTTGGACACAAGTTTTCACATTCGGTCAGTTTGAAAAGATTGATGAGCAGACTTTCCGTCTCTTTCCCGCAGACATCACACGCAGAAGTTTCAAACTGAACCGGGGCCCCCACGCTGACAAACGCAATCGTCGCTGTCGTCCACCTTTTGCTGAGACCTCTACCATATGGCAGGTCCAAGATAAATCAGAGCGGAAAACTATTACTCTGCAAGCGTTCGGCAGCAGCTATCTGTGCACTCCTTCTGAGGGGGGAAAAAAAGCAATTTGTTTTGGTACAAAAGAAACGTTATCGGTCTGCGCAACGTGTGGCAGGTTCTTAAAAAAAAGAAAAAGCAGACCCAACAGGGGAAGTTGCAAGGAAGGAAAAAAGAAAAGAGTTGCTAGCTATCAGTGGATAATGGCAGCGGCGCGAACAGACAAACACGAGCATCCGTCTGATAACTCGACAACAAACAAACTGAATAATGAAGCAACGTGCCCCACTTGGTGTGTAAAAGCTGTAAATATTCAATGACTACAACTACAACTCAAGTCCCAGGACTGTATGTTAAACAGGTCTGATAGGATGCTTTTCTTTTCATTTCTGAAGAATTTATCAAGCTTGCCTAGTTTTGTAGGTCACCCACGACAAAAAAAAAAAAAAAAAACTCAGCTTGCCTTCTTTTGGTAAAGGATCCAAAATCTGGGTCGCCGGTACGAGGACTGAATGAGGGGGTTTATTGTCTGGGGCTCTTTTCACCTTGAGACGCTGTCGTACTGTAACGGAGGAAGATGACCAGGAAACGGACGCTCGTCGGTGAATGAACTTTTTTTCCTATCTTTCGAATTTCACAAACCCTGAAAGAGACCGAATGGAAATCCACTGATGAAAACCTATTTATCGCAATCAAGTTGCCTTCCAAGGTTGCAGAAATCTCCCACATGCTGAAACGTCCCGAGCTGAAGCAGGTGAATATTGATTTGACTCCCGTATCTCCACCAAGGTCATCGCCAGAGAGAGCGAGCTGCTGACGACAGCACTACCATCATCAAACACAGAAATGAATTTCCAGGAAGAGGCATATAGCTTCAGTCGGCTGCTTAATGTGCGATCGATTGCGCGGTTGTTTGCTGCTTCTCAGAAAAGGTTTTTTCAAATTTTATCACCTCACGCTCGGGAAGACACACGCCGTCCATCTCTCTCGCCGACTTTTTATGACCGACGAGGCCCCTTCGCTGTTGTGCTGAACTACACAAAAAAAAAACCCAAACGGCAGAATAAAGAAGTAAACTGCTCGGTTAATGGCTGAAGAGATGCGGGGTTAGAAGACGAGAAGCTCGTTTCACCGTGCGTGTGTGCGTTCGAGCAGGAAAGACGAATGTGGCTGCGATGTGGTCGCGCCACGACATCATGTCACAGCTGATCGGCTGAAGACTCGCCTCTGCCGAGTCCTTTTGGAAAAGCCTTCCAGCTTCTGTCTCGTCCGATGGATCCATATTTCAAAGGTTGGGCAGGTCAGCATTTTCCTCACAGACCAACAGGAGTGGCCACAACAAATCTGAGCTTCCACTTCTGGTGTTTCTGAGGAAATAATATTGGCTTCACAGATTATTTGATTGGCATGTTTTAATTTTAGAGTCGACTGTCGCAAAATCTTTTTCCGTAAAGACTTTTTGCTCCAGCTGTGTCAAGTCAAATAGCTGCAGCTTTTCTTTATTTTCTTATTGTAGTACATTGAATATCTTTGTGTTTTGGACTTTTACCAAACAATTTTATTACGTGTCAACTTCTGCCAGTATTCACTATTTACTGATGTTATAAACCAAATGTTTGAGGAAACCATTAGCAGTTTAATCACCCCATGAAAATGCGTGAAAATAATCAGTTGCAGCTCTAAGCATGTCGCCCACAACCATTTTATGAGGTGATAATATGACAGCATGTTTTTAAAGTCTTATTTTCCTAAAAGAAGTGTAGATATGGAAATCAATCTCAATTGCAATTTTTCCCCACTTATCTTCCAAAAAATACAGTAAAATCACTTGAGAATTTTTAATTCTTTGCTCCCCACTCACTTATGCTTCAATTAAATGAGGTCCTAATGACAGTATAAGCCAAGACTGTGCAGTCAATACATTCAACCTTTGCCCAGTTCCTTCAGTTTAAAGAATAAACCGTTCCTTCTAACACCAAAGGAAGGCGTTGACGTGAAAAGAATGAAGCGTATCAATATTTTCATTGCAACTGTCTTTCTGCTATCATTATTTCCCACATGGTAAGAAAAAAAAAAATAACAATTTGACTTGCTAAACGGGGAGTGCGCTGTTTTGTTTTTTTGATGGATGAAAAGAAGAGTGAGGCCTAGCTCATTGGCTCTCCGCCGTGACCCCATTGGATCCGATGACACAGATAGCGGGGGAGTGTTGGGGGTTAGTGTGTTTCGCGCCTGATAAGGTGGACGGGAGGGAGGGGGGGGGGGGGGGGGGGGTCTGCATTCGAGATACCGGCAGAAACACTTATCTGGATACTCGGAGACGAGTGCTCTGCCAACGCTGAGCCCGTATCTCGCTCGAGAGAACCATCAAGAGTGATTTGGAGCTGGAGTTGACACGTCTGACTGATACTGCCCCCGAAAAGTCTATTTCTTCAAGCAAAAACCAATTTCCCACTTTGACACAAAGATACGGAGGAAACGAATGTTGACGAACCGGAGCGCCTCACCGGGTCAATTGTACAGCGGACAGTCAAATCTCAAAGCCGTTTTCACCGCATTGTGATTTTGACTCGCGGCGCGCCATGTGGCCCATCAATATTCTTTATGGCTCTCTCTCTCCCCGCGGTGCCTCCGTCTTTGCGCTGCCGTTCTCGCGGGCTCCAGATGGAGAGGTTGGATGCTAGTCATTGTTCATGAGCTTTTTAACATGCTGGGTGCTGGTGACCTACTGTTTATTAGCCTCACCCCTGTGTGGTGCGGAGGCTTGGCAGCCTTTACGGCACATCCACCTGCTGTTTTTTCCTCCAGACGCTTGTAATTGCATAGCCCTCCGCTCTGCATACTTCCTTCTCCTCGGCTTTCACGCCAGCACTGCAATTACTATGACAAAAAATGTGAGTCGTACCTGGCTTGCCGCGGCCTGTGTCGTTATGCAACGCAGAGGTATTGGTGTCGACTTCTGGGGCTCGTCTAAACTTACGGTGTAAGCAACACCTTCCCTCTCAGGTAATCAACTGCAAGGTGAGTGCCCAATCTCCTTGGGATCTAAAAACAGCTGTTTTTGCTGGCTTTATTTTTGCTTGATTGTCCCACCTGGTGAGCTTTTGAAAAAATATTCTAGAAGTCGGAAATACGGTTCAATTGTGGGCCAGTTCTTTAGCATGTTTTATTAGGGGTCCGATGTTTTCCAGGGGCAGTGGGGGCGCATTAATGTTTATTTCATTTCAGAACTAGAAGGGCCCCCCAAGGCCAATCATTAAAAAAAATATGCAAATACTTAACTTACAACCTTTATATGGTTTTGGACATTTTGGAAAACTATCACACTGATGGTAAATTATGTTAGTGTGCTTGCTGGAGCCTCACAAATCAGCTGTTGTACCGGGTCTGGTTCTCCTCGAGGGCTCCGTAACCAACGCTCGCTGAATTACGTTTGAGTAAAGTACATCGGCGTCCCAGAGGATAACTGGTACCCGAGTCATCGTATTTTCCAGATTAGTCTATGTTTTCTCATGCTGAACTTCACTGCCATCTACTGGATTTTGAAGATGTGTGGCAGTTAGTGGGCCAAATGCCCCTTTTTCCCCATTGGTAATGAAAGTGAAAAATAACCCGTTAATCCGCCCCGTGATTCAGATCTGCTTCAAACTTTAAAAGGTCATTCCTTGACCAATGCTACACCCTTCCACCAAACTTTGTAAAAATCGGGCGGGCATTTTTTTCATAATCCTGCAGACAAACACACCGCACCAAAAAAGGTGGATAGGTTCATAGAACTGGTAGTTCTCAGATTGCATCCGAGGAAAGGTTTCACCAGTTGTAGCGGCAGATGTCAGTAGATGAGACTAGGTGTACTAGAAGCTTATTGGGATTTACATGAGCCTTGCATTTACATTTTAATCTCCAGTAGGTTTATGAGAAAAGCATGTATAGAATTTTATGTATTCATAGAAAAAGAAACCTGAGTTTTTAACGCGTCGCCAAATATTTTTGCTAAAGGCATAGATTCACTACCGGTGTATAACATAGTGCGAGCGAGTGTGGAAATTCATCAGGAAAAAAAATCCGTTGTCCTACAGACGGCAAGACGCCACTGACAAACTGATCTGACCCAGATCTTTTCATGCACAAAAAGGAAACCATTTTTTATTTAGAGAAGTAAAAATCAGCTCTTTTTCTACGCAAAGTATTTTTCATGTTTGAGTTGTAGAGTGACACGAATGCTAAATTTAGACCTTGCTGAGTAACATGTAGAGGAGTTTTCAGGGCCTTTCAAAGACTGCATGTTTTAGTACTTTACACTGGAGGTTTATTGGTTACTTCCATTCAAACAGGATGGAAAGGATTTTTTTTTTCTTCTTCTCCCCACTAGAAATGGAAGCATGTTGGCTGTGATACCCGGACATCTGTTTGTCCTTGTCTGTGATGAAAGCCCGAAGCGTGTTGCGTGTCCAAATTGGGAGTGCCTTCCATTCAGACACTTGTATGAGCCTAATGACCCCGGTCCCCGGGGTCGGCTCTTCATTGGCTTCCCCGTTTTTTTACCATTTTCCCCAATTTAAATTGTCTGCCCCTCTCAAAAGGGCCCCCATCTTGTTCCAAGCACATTATGGCTCATGCATTCCAATGTGCGAGGTCACCGGTGGAGGCAAAGTGTCAGCGCAAAGTGTCTACCACATGTGTTCATCTATTGGCTGCCTCCAATGGAGAGCCAGGCAATACAAAAGGGCATCCCGGATCCCACAGCTCTAAGACTTCCACTCCTTTCCCCGTCGCACATTGGCTTCGGAGGAACATTAAAAACCATCTGGGTTGGTTAAAACACTGGATTTCTTTGAGGGTTGGGGGAAGGGGTCTTTGTTCTTCTGTGATGACTCATCTGCCTGGGTTTGAGTGGGGAAAAAGGAAATGAGCGCGGTGACTGTTCTGGGGAATTGCTGTAAATTTTCAAGCCTTACAAAATATTCATTTGAATTAAAAACGAGTCGGCAAAAAAGACGGCAAAGTGCAGTTGAATGGAGTCATTTGGAATCGAGGAAATTGGATCGCTATTATTTTCATTGAAAGGCTTGTCCTCCTAAAATGACTTTAATTAAGGAGTTAATCGAAGGTAATGTCAGAAAAGTGTCTTGAACCAGTGATATTCCAAATATGATTGAAGCCCAAGTGAGTGGTTGACAAATTTGATGAAACTTCTTCATAAAGGTCAAAGACTAAGAGTCTGCTGACGTGCTAATGGGCCTTTGAGGTTGTACTTTTACATAACATATCCATCGTACTTATACACTGCGGCGCTTTGAGCGAAATGCTTTCATCAGCATTCCAACATGCTGATGAGAGAATGAAAAAAAAAATGCTGACGTGAAGCATCTTAGTTCTGCATGTTAGCATGCTAACGTTGGCTAATTAGCACAAAACGACAACCGCAGCTGAGACCGAGGGGAATTATTTATGAAGATGTTTATCTATAAACCGAAGTAATGGACTAAACTGTCAGGACGAAAAGTCGGAGGATCGCCGACGTGTGCAGAGTTCATCCTCTCGAAACAGTGAATAAAAAAACCCGTTCTAACGTCTTTACTTCGGGTCTGTAGATATGAACAGATAAATTCAGTTAAACGTGGGCTGACAGGTAATCATTTTCAACGAACCGGCGAAACATTTCACGAGAAAGAAAATGAGCCACAACGTCGAAAAAGGACACAAAAAAAAAAAAAAACAGCAAAAAGAAGAGGTCGGCAGGAGGGAGTGTGAAATTCCAGCCTGAATTAAAGATGACGCTCATTTAGTCCAAAACCAAAACATCTCTCCCGAGTCCCGCTCCCCAGCGTGAGCCGTGATGAATACCCACGATTATTGTTTGCTCTCAATCGCCGCTGGAGGAGCTAAGTGGGGTTAAAGACAGCCACCCTCTCACGGAGCTTTTCGGGGGGCTAACAGCTGTCCAAACAAAGGCTCGTTTCCCACTCGTCGTTATGCCCGAGTGTCACCGTCGGCGTGGCCGGAGCGTCATGAAACATTAACGCGGCGGGGCCCCGCGCTGCCACCTACAATCACAAGAAGCCCCCCTGTTAACTCAGACCTCCTCAAACCCCGTGTTTGACATGTTGGCGAATATAAAACCCGACGGTTTAGACAAACATCCGCCGCGAGGTGTTTTTCAGAACGGATGGAGGAAGCCTGCGCTGAAAGTCAGCCAGTTCTCCTTCAACCGAGTCTCCCTTCATCAAACACAATTACCATCCAGCAGGCGCTGCCCTGGTATCCTGTGGGTCTCCTCCATCACACACACACACACACACACACACACACACACACACACACACACACACACATTCACTCTCTCTCTCTCTCTCACACACACCTACAAGAGGAGTTCCCATATCAGCCGCCATGAGGATCCGATTTACCTCGGAAAGCAGCTCCGCAGGGTGCGAACAGTGGAAATGTGTGGAGAAAAAAAAACCTGCAATAAAATCCTGCCTTTAAAGAACAGCGAACCTCCATCTTAAAGATTTCTCATCACCTCCCCCCGCTGAGGCCTGAACACAGTTCTGGAGGCTAGAAACTTTTAAAGTGAGACATATGTGAGCTCTGAAAAGCAGAAACAGCTCACTGTCTCACAATATATAACGTGAATTATACGAATAAGTAGTTCCGACCCAGAGATCTGATTGGTCGGCTGTACATTTGGAGCAAATCAGCATAACATCACAGCATGAATATCACTCCGCCTTCTCAATGGCAATACATAATTGGAATTGAATGTAATATAACGATGTAATATAATGTTGTTTTTACTTGTTATAGGCCTGTAAAATTTGGCGAAATCTGGTCTTTTTTTGGTCCTTTTCTTTGGTTTCAACACGTGACACGGTGAGTACGTCGATATCTTTTTGTCATCGGATATCTTCGTTGCAACCAGACTGAGCTAGCTGAGCAGTTTAGTGTTTCTACGAGCTGTATTTATTTCAGTTTGGGAAACGATCTCTAGAAAGCATAAAAGAAACTGACTGGAAATCCCCTCCGTTGCTAGGGTCGTTGTTAAGGGCCGGACTACTTCCTGGAGCGGTAGACATACGTTTCTTAAGAGTCTACTGACGCGACAGATTGTTTCCCAGTTCTTAGACATACCATATGTGTTGCCACGGAAACGGAGAGCTCGCACTAACAAAAAGTTTGATGTTCTTGATAGCGGATTGCCCTACAAGATGAACACGTTCTGATTACACGTTTCATGGAGTCGGTGACTTGCTGTTGGACGGGTCTGGTCGGCACTACGTGTAAATGCTGACTCAGTCACGGTAGTTGTGACTCCTCTCCACTTCTGCTACTGTTACACTGTCTTTTAGCATTTACAAGTAACACCCCCCCCACCCCCCCTCGTAATTGACGGTTTTCGCCACAGAGGCAACTGTTTAGCAAAAGTTGACATGAAGCTGGCTGAAAATCGTACCCACAAACAAAAAAACAAAAAAAACTGGCATCAATCCACAAACAACACATCAGCTGCCAACACCCATAATCAGTGGATGCCAGTTTATTTACTAATCTATAAAACATCCTCTCTCCGTCAGATTGCTCCCTCCCCGACCCCCCCATCCACCTCCCCACCTCCCCCACGGGACGCAAATTGCAAACAAATGAAGCTGACCTGGGGGAAAGGAGGCTGGGACGCACATGGAGATGAACAGTCAGTGACTGTGTGTGTGTGTGTGTGTGTGTGTGTGTGTGTGTGTGTGTGTGTGTGTGTGAGGCTGCCACTTTATAGCCTGGCAGTGTGTGCGTGCGTGTGTGTGTGTGTGCGTGTGTGTGCGTGTGCGTGTGTGCGTGTGTGTATTGCAGGAGATCTGGCGAAGAGGAACCCAACTAGCAGCATCTAATGCAGAGCAGCTGTCTGTCTCCTGGGTTACACAAGCCTACTGTCTGCTGGCAAACATAAAGTGTACAGCTGGACCTACACACACACACACACACACATTAACACATTAACACACACTTACACACACATTAACACACACCCATCTCCGCTCTGTTGTGCCATCAGACCACAGCTCAGCATCAGCTCTAATGCAAGCAGAATAATTCAGCAGATCATCACAGCCTTCATCTCTGAAGACAAGCTTTTTTCTTTCTTTTTTTACCGGCTCCCTGCTAATAAATATAAAAATAACCAGCAAGAGGTGGAAAAAATAAACTTTTCACAGTAAAATACATAATTGGCACCCAGGTGCAAAAATTTAAGCCAATCTGTGAAATCCGGGCTGATAAAACATGGAGGAAGAAGCTGCTTTGATGAATGGTAATCATCTTTTTTTTTTCTCCCAATTGATAAGATGTGAAGATTGGTCACTTTACTTTACACTGACATAAAAACAAAAAATGAGCAACAGGAAATGAAATGATTTGAGTCAAAATATTCAAACAAAAAATATCTGAAGTTTCAAGTCATTTTTTTTTCCACACTCTACTATCAGCTAAAGCATTAATAAATCCACAGGAAAAATTGCTAATGAAAAACAATAATTTCATAAAAAGTTGAAAAATCAACTGTGGTTAAAGTTGTGAAGTTGTCCCACACTCTCCCAATTACATTTTTTTTTTCCCTAAATTGGATGCAGCATTCAGCCCTCTTCTTTTTTGTTGTTGCTGCTGTTGCTCCCATTCAAACACTCGGCCGGCCGCTCTCAGCGCAGGTAAAAGAAAAAAAAGAGGTGACTTACCTCCGCGGCTCACGATGCTCGCAGCGAGCTCTCTCCTCCGCTGATGAGAGAGGAGGAAAAAAAACTGTGAGCGAAGAAGCAGCAGTAGCGGCGTCGGAGAAGAAATAAGAGGGGTGGGTGGATGGGTGGATGGGTGGATGGGTGGTGGTGGTGGTGGTGGGTGGATGGGGGGCTTATCAGCACAGCCAAAGCACCCCTTGACAAAACGTTCTCACACACACACACACACACACATACACACACACACACACACACACCGGGTCTTGTATCTGTCTCTTCAGAGCGCTGACAGCTCTGTCATCCTTCCCCTCTCCTCTCTCTCTGTTCTCTTCTGGAGTGTTTACTTCGAGTCTTGTACCTCGAGAGCCGGCTGATGCTGTTGCAGCCAGTGAGGAGGGGGAGAGAGAGAGAGAGAGAGAGAGAGAGAGAGAGAGGGAGGGAGGGAGAGAGAGAGAGAGAGAGAGAGGGAGGGAGAGAGAGAGAGAAATCCCCTTGTCTTAAACAGTAGACCCTCTGCGGTCAGACTCTCCACTCCCACCTACTGCTCTCCTAAATGTCCAACCCCCCCCCCCCTCCATTTTCCCCCTCGCCCCCACCCGCCCCCCCTCCCACCCCACCATCGCCGCCGCCACTGCTGCTGCTGCTGCTGCTGCTACTCCTGCTCGCCCCCCACCCCGTCCATTCACCCTCTCCACAGTATTGTGACTGAAAGCGAAGGAGCTGAAACGGGACGCCTCAAGGCTGGGAGAGGGAGAGAGAGAGAGAGAGAGAGAGAGAGAGAGAGAGAGTGAGTGAAGAGACGGGGGTGGGGGGGGCGGGGGGCGGGGGGGTGGTGGGACCATTAGCAGCAAATTGCAGCGGGCAAGCCAATGGAGAGCCGAGACATGAGTGAATGCAGTGGCCTGCATTAACATAGCATTTAAAAAGAAACTTTGAAAAGGCAGGCAGGCGGCGAAGAAGGCCCCCCCCCCCCACTCTCCCCCTCTCTCCGCCCCGAAATATCGTATTATAAAAGGGGAATCTCTAAACGCCACCGTGTAATCAGTAAAGTTTACTTTACAAATACCGGCGTGTTCGTCAAAAAAGCCTCGAGCGTCGGCGAGGTACGAAGAAGGCCGCCCCGTCGGCGTCGACACCGTGACGAAGGAGGAGGTCACGTGACCGAGTAGAAACGCGACAGAACTTCGGAAAAAGGGGAGCAGGGACGTCTGGGGTGGTAATATGGAACAAACGTGGATGGAGTCCGTGGTTACAACCGTGTGCTTCGGCGTTCAAGTGGTTAAAGTCGTAAAAACGCCCGTTGCTAGGCAACATGGATGGTGTCTGGAAGCCAAAGAGGCTCACGATTATTACGTAATGCAGGAAATATGAAGGCGCGGAGGGGAAATGACGAGGCCGTTGGGATGGTTGGGAAGTTATGAAGACAAACTCTACGGGACTAAAATTACAACGAAAACATGAACTTCCACGACCTCTGACCTTTCTGTACACGTCAGCAAGCAACGTCACAACTCGTGAACTCGCCATCTTTGCTAGATCGGAGCGGTTTGGAGCAGGAAGTGACCATATTTGGACGAGCTGGGGGGAGGGGATTAAGCGGTGGATTGGACTCAATCTGATTGGAGATCCGAGGACATTACGCTCCCGTCCACCGGTAGAGGAAAACCTGACAGCACCACAGGCCTGTCAATCAAACAGACACGCCCCCCAAAAAACGAAGCATTTTGAGTCCTAATTTCTATTAATCACGGGATTATTTTCAGATGGACCGCTAGGAAACGAATAAGAAGGAGTGACGTTAGCGAATGACACCGTAAACCCTCGGTGGAGAAAATGCATTGACTTGCCATTTCGTGAGAAGTTGAATGGGAGTCTATGGAGGCTCTTTGGAGCCGACCCTCTAGTGGCCCTCTGTGGTATTGCACGTTATGGCACTTTCGAATTGGTCTAATCTGTGGGTGGTACCGAGACCGCATGGTAGCAGATCCCTCTGGTTCAAGACGTGTTGCCGTAAACAGTCTAAAAAACAGAATCCAATCCAACAAAAAAAGAGTTTGAGTCGTTCGAACCTACTTTCACCATCGCCGACCTCATTCGCCTCACGAAGTCGGACTAATTCGTATCTTATTGCGATGATTATGTCGACGGGACGGCAGAATGACGTCTTCTTCGCCTCTTCCGACTCGTCGGTGCGAGCGGAAACCCGACAACGCCGGATCAAACGGATAAAAGCGTTTCTCGAGGTTTTTTTTTTTTTTTTTGCTCCGGGTAGCAAAAAAACAAACTGGTTGCAATTAACCGAGCCGTTCCGCGCTCGAGAAACTGAAGTAAACAAGCAGAACCGCCTTAAAACAAACACGGAAACAAAATGGATCCATCATCCAAACATCAAAGAGAGGTCGGTGTGACGCTCGTTGAGTTATGATGACCCCGTCGTATTCGTCGTACCGGCTCCAGGCTGGTTGATCTATCGTACAACAGCTGCTCGGTAAAACGAGAAATTCTTGAGTAAACTTTAAAGGCATTAATGATGCCAGTCCTGGGGGGAGGGGGGGGGGGAGTAGGAGGGGGGAGGAAGCTACATAAACAGATCTTTTTTTTTTTCTCAAAAAACTTCTGTGAAGAAGAAGCAACAACCTTGGGGGAAATAGGATCTGAAATGTACCCACATGTTGATAAAAGATTGGTGGTATGCCGAGTGAAGATCCGTGTGCGTGTGCGTGTGCGTGTGCGTGTGGAGGTTTTTTTTCCGTCCAGCTTTCCTCAGCGGGGGGAAATGATCCTCGTCTCGTTGCTTGAGAGCTGGTAGCCAGTCAGGCAGAAAAGATCCTCTCTGATCCTATATAACAGCACAATGGCACATATGTAGCGCGGCTATCGGGTGATAAAAAAAATTCAATGACTTGAGGAGGAGGAGGAGAGGGAGGGGGGGGGGGGGGGTAGAAGGAGAGCTAAATTCATTTTCATCCCCGAAGCTCCCCGGGGAGACGGAGGAAATCTATACCGTCCGGGGGACTTTTTTTATTTTTTTTTTTTAATGACTTCTTGCTGTAATGATATCATTTAGAGAGATGATGGGTTTGAGCGCCGGGCTATGTATAGCACCTGTTTTAAAACGACTGTAAAAATGTTGGATCCCTGCGTCTCTCCATCTGTTCCTGTTCTCACCTTCCTGTCGCAACTCCCTCCCTCCCTCCCTCCTTCCCTCCCTCTCTCCTTCCCCTTCCTCCTCAGCCTCGCCAGGCTTTCTCGCCGGAGGAGAATTGCTGTGGGAGTTCTCCCTCCAGCCTCCCCCCTCCTCCCCTCCCCTCCCACACCTCCCCACACCTCCCTCCCCGCCCCACTAGTTTTTGTAACGTACCTGTTCGCCGACTTTTTCAGAGCGAGTGATCTGAGCGGCGGTTTGATTTCCCCAGATGACGCCGCCACGCGTACGTGCATCCTCGTCTGTCATCCAATTTATTTTTTTTATTTTTTTTTTTTGCCGCTCCGGAAACCTACACGTCTGCTTCTCGTAGAAGGGAGCCCATTTTATTTCCATTAGAGCACGACGACGTCGGGTTTTATCGGCTGTCATTTAGCGTATGCACGGAAAGGAAAGATAACAACAACAGCGACAACAAAAAAAAAGATGCAACAATAACACGCCGAGCATCAACGAGGAGAGCGAGGGAGGAGGCTACCTGCAATGTGGCAAGAGCTATTTTCACAAACCGGTTCCTGCTACATAACTTGATTTTTTAAAATTCAATTTATGAGCTGCAAAGTGCAATGAAATCAATTATGGAACAATTGCGCAGTAACTTCATTGCGGTGGATGTATACCTTCAACCGCCGGAGAGAATTTAATCTAAGAGAGGGGAGTAAAAAAAAAAAGTGAGGCGAAAGGTCGCCCGCATCACTTCTAATAAGGTCTTCCTGCCGCTGCATAATTGGTCGACCGTCTTAACTTGAAAGAAAGAAAAAAAAGAAAAAAAAGGGGAAACTCGGCGGGAAGTGAGACACGTTCTGTCAATGACAGTGAGACCTAATTATACGACGAGGACCCTGCAGCCATCGGTGGATGTGAAAGCTGGGCAGCAATAAGGCAAGTCGACTGGGGGAAGAAGACACAGCGACCGCCGTGTGTGTGTGTGTGTGTGTGTGTGTGTGTGTGTGTGTGTGTGTGTGTGTGTGTGTGTGTGTGTGTGTGTGTGCGTGAGCTTTTTTCAGGTGACCTGGAAAGACCTGTTTACCTCATTAAAAATGAATCACAAGGTAATAAGGCTCCCCCACCTCCCGCCCCTCCTCCCTCCCGACTCCTGTCCTTCATCCATTATGCAGCGGCAGAGGTGGGACGGTGTGGGTTAAGTCCTGAGGGAGGGTCACTCGGACCAGGGAGGACTCCACCCCCCCCCCCCCTCCACTCCCTGGAACGCAATAATGAGACAAGGTGAGGTGAGGGAGGAGCGGCCGTCGGCCCGCGAAGCCTCGTGGCCACGAAGTTAAACAAGGGGGAGAAGCAGCCTATTAGCGGCGCTACATAATTCATAACTCGGGGAATCGACGGGGCGCCGGCCGCGCTCGCTTTTCACGAGACGCGGAGAACAGAGTGTTTGTGTTTCGCTTCCCTCCGCGGCTGTTTGCAGAGCGGCCGGCGTCATATTTGCGATAGAAAATTGCTTCAATCTGAGCGGGACGGAGGGGGAAAATAAAAAAAATAATAATAAAAAAAGGAGGAAAGCCATGAAGGTCGATGGGTTTCCGGGGAATCTAATATTAAAGGAAAAGTTGTTTCTACGTTGACACCGGGAAAAGAACGACTTCATGTCTGAACCCCTCAGCGCTGCCGAGCCTTTTCAGCGACTTTCGGCTCGTTGTTTCGGTTCAGTTTCGACCGTGTGTTATAGCAGACGTAGCATCCGGGTCTAAAAACAAAACAAAAACTTGGATTCGCTAAAAACACTTTGTCGTACCAAGAGACGACGGGTATCAACAGAAAAGAGTGAGTTCTGCTGTTTATTTTGATATGCAGGACGTCGTGAAGCGAATCGGGACTTTGGGAATTATTCAATTAAGAGCGTCTGAAGAGTCCCGCGGAGCGAAACCACGACGCGACTTCAACTTCGATTGCCTTCGAAACGCTTCGTCGCACAAACGAGGCGCTGACATTTCTGGAAAGCTCCAAGTCGTGCCGTTCCATCGGACACATGTGGCATTTTGTTTGTGACGAATACCTGCTGTGCAAAGACGCAATTTCACCCCCATCGGTTTACACTGTAATACCCCGGAGGGGCCACAAGGGGCAGACTCCAAAGATCCTCCGGCTCCATAGAACTTCCCTGATTAAAAACAAAGCCAGGTCCTGCTTTCAGCTCACTTAACCCAGACACACGAGAGTGACATCCATCTTTTCCTCTGCCTGTCGGAAAGAAGCGCCCCCCCCCCCCCTCCCACCCCCCCGCCCTCCAGCTGATAAATATTGTATTTATTGTTGTTTACTTCATGTCTGAGCAGCCGTTTTGTTTCCAGCTCCGGTGTGAGAGGTCTGTGCTGTGTTTGCGTCCTCTGATCTCTGTGTGTCTGTCGAAGCTCTGCAGAAGAAAACGCTGTGGGAGAAGCTTTACGAGCTTTTCGTGGACCACACACAGTCAACAAGCGCCGCACCCATCTGTAAAAATGGGCAGTTAATGTCCTACACTGTGTCAGGACCTCGTATCTGACCTTTGACCCTATAACCAGTTCCTCTCCAAACCTTTTGTGTTGCTACAGTTGGCGCCCCCCCCCCCCCGTCTCTGCGCTCGACAACTGCTGCGGTCGTCCGAGCTGACGGCGCACATTCGATACCTCGAGCTCTCTGGGCCACTTTCAAACACGAGACACTCGAACGCCACACAGAACATAAAGCAACACGCTGTCAGACCTCGAGAGGCTCACGGGCCACATGTTACGCAACGAACACCGAACCCGCAGTTATTCCACTCATTCCACATTTTTTTATAATAAATGGCCCGTTTTAACCACCGAACACTCTTCTGTAAAGGTCGAACAGAACACGTCCAGGAAAGCGAACCGTTTCCTCCACAGAAGTTTTTACCAGCAGTGACCAAACGAAACTACGCGAAGGAAATATTAAACGCTAGGCGCTTTTTATTGTGAGGAGAAATGTTGGCAGGGATTTGGGTGAACATACTGTAAGCTGTCCTGAGACCACACGAGACTGGAATGTGACCCTCCTCGGTGAATTGACCCCCCCGAGACCTGACCTCACCCGGGAATGAAGGCGGTGAGACAAGGCAATGACACATAAACCCGCCGGGACACTCGGGTCCATCCCGGGTTACAAGACTCTCATCTTTCAACTCCTCCTCTGTCGTCCCGCGGGAGGTGGAGGGAGGAGGTGGAGGTGCGTTACATAATCACACCCTGACAGACAGTAAACAAACAGCTCTGAAAGTTTGATCTCAATCGGACGAAAAGTGCAAATCAAAGTGATTTAAGGGTGACTGGGGAGCTGAAAAAGAGTTCAAATGTAAAAAGTAAAATCCATTTCAGACGAATACTCATAAGATACATACAGATGATAAAAAGTAATAGTAAAATTACCAATGAAAAATAAAAAATGTAACCGCCCAGGTATGTTTGGTGATTAATTTCCACATTTTCTATTAAATTTATTTTTGATCAACGCGATGTATCTGCTGCAGCAGAGGTTTAAGCTCCGCCCACAACGAGACAGAGATCAGAGGACACAAACACAGCAGAGACCTCTCGCACTGGGGAAATGAAAATCAGAAATGAGGTAAACAACAATAAATACAATATTTAGCAGCTGGACCGCAACAGTAGGAGCTATAAAGTCTGTCACTGAGTGAGTGAAAGATCGAATTAACAGCGCCACTTTATTTTGTCAAAGTGGCTCTCAAAAAAGAAGAAGAAGAAAAAAAAAAAGGTTGGAGGACCCTGAAGTAAGACAACACAAGCGTGTTCAGCAGCCTGCAGACCAGAAATCATCATCTCGTGTCACGTTTACTGTACAATCTGTCAGCTGGGAAAAACAAAAATCTCCCGTAGAGGTAATCGCAATGACATGTGAAATATTTTTTTCCCTGCTGGCTCAAAAATAATATCTCCGCTCTACGTCTGAAGGAAAAACCTAACAGACGCACACACACAGTCAGGTAATGAAGGAAAGGTCTCCGGTGCGAGATGAACATTTACTTTAGCAGCTAATTAAACAGCTCGTTATTTCAGTCGGGAGTTTGTTAGTTCCTTGCGGGCAGCCACTTGTCACGCCCGACTGCACTGGGAATTTATCTCAAACACTGCTGAGAGGTGACTTTTTTTTTTTCTTCTTCTTCACATCAGCTTTGATAAATATGTATATCCAAAAAAAAAAAGCGCCGTGCACCTCTGAAGGGCTACACTTGCTAACATGATGTCGCATCGAGCGTTATCTTAAAAGGAGATATTTTTCTGCACGCCTCATTTCGACGCGGCGCTCGTATCAGCCCACGCCACAGTTATGGTTGTTGTTTTTTTTTATTCGATCGTATGTAACAGCACGGATGGCTCCCAACACTTGCTCCTTATCTTTTTCTATTTTTAAGCCCCCCCTATAGGACGGTATGGCAGATCCCACCCGTTGTCTCCTATCTGAACCCGAGCTCACACTTCCACATCACACAGGTGGAGACAGACACACAGCCACTGTCAGCCCGGCGCCGGCTTTGTAGATTAACACGTCGGAGAAGTTCAGAGCGGGTTTTTTTTTCCACAAGCCTCGTAAAGCCCTAAGCTTTCAGTAATGTAGCTTACGGGTTTTAAATATGATGCGATTTGTGCCGCAAACCGTAACGGAGGCGTAAGCTCGCAGGATTCAATCTGACAACACGGATCCGGGGTTGATACGTTGCTATCAGGAGGGGAGTTTAAACTTCCTGTCTCCTGCTTCCTCAGCATCCGAACGCACACACGCGCGCGCGTCCGTTGTCTTGACGACGGAGATCGAACGCACTGGTCCGAAACGGCGACGTCACCCGTCGGTTTGCGAACGGCCGTTACGAAACCTCGAGTTCAGATTTTGGTGGTCGCCGTCTTTGCGAGTTTGGAGCGGTTTTGGAGCGGGAAGTGACCATATTTGGACGAGCTCGGGGGGGAGGAGCTAGAGCGGTGGATCTGACTCGGTCCAATTGGAAACCTGACGATACTACGTCCCGCCCACCGACAGCTGTAACCGGACTGCACCACAGGCCTGTCAATCAAACAGACACGTCCCCAAAAACAGGTCTTCTTGAATCTTCTTTTCTAATGAATGAGGGATTATTTTCAGATGGACCTCCAGAAAACTAATAAGAAGGAGTGACTTTAGCTAACAACACCGAGATAACTGATGGACACATTTTATTCACTTTGGATTTGATGAGAGAAGTTGAATGGGAGTCTATGGAGCCGGAGGCTTTTTGGAGCCGACCTCTAGTGGCGCTCGCTGGTATCGCAGATTAAGGCGCTTCCGCATCGGAACCATTTTTCAGACCCGGAAGCTACGAACACTTTTTCTATCCAGTCTGTGGTCCAAACACAACGAGCACACCTTCGGAAGAGAAATATTCACAGACGGAGGCTGAAGCCGAGGAGCTCCCTCGTCCATTCAGGCCCAGCATCTCTTTATGGTCGCTTTACCACAGTCTGTCTGGGCGAAAGGGTTCAGGGCCTGTGTCTTTTCCTCTTTTGTCTGCTCTCCTGGGGGACATGAATGCGAGGGGTTGGGGCCCGAACAAAAGGCAGATCATGGGTCTATTGGGGGGGACAAATGAGCTTAGTTTGGGTAATGGCAGCCAAAAGGAAAGGGAGGTCTTGGGGGGTGCGGGTGGGGGGGCCGGGAGTATTGAGGGCTCACCTAGGACCGGAACGAGGAGGGGAGATGAGTTCTCCGGGATGAACAGCTGAGATCCTCCTTCCCACACTTGCACATTGCTCCGTCACCGTCCCGATGACGACGACGACAACAACAAGGGGCCGTACTGTGTCCGGGGCGGGAGGAAGGGAGCGGTGGAAAGAGAAAAGACCAGCTGATTGCATGTTTCTCCATGGCAACTGTTGGCCCTGTGCAGAGATGTCGTCCTCATAAAAAAAAAAAAAAAAAAAAGGAGGATGAACTGTGACCTCTAGATCATCGCGACGCTCAAACTATTTCCACATGGTTTACACGTACGCCGTTGTATATATTTCCGATACGACTTGAGCCAGACCCCCTTTTTTTTTTTCTTTTTTTTTATTTCCCAGGGATCAAGATAAGACCTTTTTGTTCAGAAGGAGATGGAGTTGAGATTTCTCTAAATGTCACCTTATCACAAATGCCATTTGAATTTCATCCGCCTTTGCTGTCTCAAACTTTTTTTTTTTTTCATTGCTATAAGAAACATTTCTTTGTGTGCGCCCCTACTCACCATCCTCATGCCCTCCCCCCTCCTCCCACAACTCCCTTGTGGTTTTCCTTGTCTGCTGGCTTGCTTGCTTGCTTATAAGCTCCTCTCCTGTGTCGCTAATCCCGCAGACAGCAACACAGACAGTAACGCAGCCTGTATACGAGCGGCGTATCCGCTAACTTCAGTGTGGTTTGTGAGGTCTGATTAATATCCGTCGCTACGCGGCTACTGACTTCTTTTTTTTTCTGGTTCAACTTTTGACCCGAAACGGATTCAGTACATTTTTGATAAACTTCACAAAAGTAGCCGAAGTACGACGGGAGCTCTCGGATTCTTTCGATCGACCGTCGTATATTTGTTGAAATGCCACGGAAAACTTATTTCAAAAAAAAAAATCGTCCTTTTGAACCTCTTGGCGGTTTTTGCATTTGATGACTTCCTCTTTCAGATTTAAAGGCACAAGTAGCATCACATTAATAAAAAGGAAGCAGCACAACCTCATATATAACTTGTGTATATATATATAACTCAATACGGCGACCCATTGTGACGTCACCTGTTGGTTTTCTGAAGCCTTCGAGTTCGGCACTTCGGCCGTCGCCACTTTTGCTATTTGACCACATTGAGACGAGCTCGGGGGGGAGCGTGCGGTGGATTTGAGGCCCTAATATCTAACTAATGACGGGATTATTTTCAGTTGGACCCCCAGACAACTAATAAGGAGGAGTGACTTTAGCGAACGACACCATAATAACTTAAAATGTATTGACTTAAGTTTTTTGTGAGAGAAGTCGAAGGGGAGTATTTGGAGCTGACCTCTAGTGGCCCTCGGTGGTATTGCAGCTTACATCCACTTTTATATACAGTTTATAATTGAATCCTTTCCACCTTGACGGCCTCTGTATTTAAAAAGCAACCTTATGTCATTTTTACATGGGCGTATCATTTCAGTCTTATCTAATTTGGTAAAGTTGTGGAATTTTTCCGAACAGGTTTGAGTGTTTTTCCAATTCTGGCGACGGGGACGAGGAGACGTATTTCATTTCACAATTCTTCAAAGTGCCTCTTATCAATACAGCCCCAGGTTGTTGATTTTGTTGAGACAAAATCTGGGTATGTTTTATTTAGGTGGAAACTTCCAAAGAAAATAGCCGATAGCTTCGGGGGTTTTAGGTTGGAGGACTCGTCCCGCGCTCCAGACCGGCGTCGGGAACAGCGCCTCGTAAAAAAAAAACCTGATGAAAACACAGCCGGCTGTATAACGATGTGATTTCTGATGTCGGCGATGTGACTGATGACCGGCGTCGACCTCGGGGTACGAGGCTGTCCGACGGGGCTGACAGGTGACGTGTGAAGTGACAGGAGATGAGCTGCAGAATAATGGGCTCTTGTCAAAGCCTCTTCTTTTTTGTTTTGGAGGGGAGAAGGTGCACAAGGCAGCGCCCGGTTGATTGATGCCCACCTCGGGACCTGCCCGCTGATAGGCTGCTGGTGGTCTCCGAGCTCTTGTTTTTTCGGTCGTGTCACAATGCCACAAACGTCCGCGGCATCTTCATCAGCTGTAGCGGCAAAGACAATGTTTGGCAAATCTATGTAGGCTCTGGGAGGATATCTGCTGGAGAAGCTGCGGTGCAATGAATTTTAATGAGGCCCCCGTTCTTTTAGAAATACTCTGAAAGAGGTGTTTCTAATGGAAACTGAGGCTAGGGGATATTAACTTTTGTAGCTTATCTCCACTGTTTACATTACCCAGCAGTCGAGCTGGAGGCAGACGCAGCGTGAGGAACAGTTTTTATTCTCCACCTCCTTTGCCTTCCTTAACCTTTTTTTTTTTTTTTTCTTCCTCTTCCTTTACAGAACAATATTTTTCTCTCGTCGCTTTTGTCGAGCAGCGAAAAACAACAACCCAGCGCGGGCCAGACTGTGGGATTTCAAAGCGTTATTTACCGCTATCTTGAATAAATCACCTGCGAGCTAAGGGCCACCGAGCCAGTGGATGAAAAAAAACAAAAAAAACACAGCCGTCCATCATAAGAGCAGCAGCAGCTGTGACGGATGGAGGTGAGAGGTGAGGGCGGGCGGGTCAGCGCTGAGCAGAAGGTCCGCCGGACAATGGAGTGGAGAGCGTGCCGGCTTTTTGGACAGAAATCACAGGAAGCGGCTGTGAAGAGGGTCCGAGCGGCGCTCCGCTCTCCACGTCCATTATACATCTTTTTTTTTTCAATCAAGCTTCGAGGATGAGCCATTTGTGGAGGCTTTTCTTACGTGTCAGCGTTTGTGCTCCTTGGGTGGTGGGGGGGTTCAAGGTGGTAACTCTCTGAATGACGGTAATTAGGCCTCTCGTGACGTTTCATTCATGTTGGAAATTGCATATTCTGCAGTCATTCTCTGGTAAAAATCCAATTTATATATAACATAAAAGTCGAATCAAAGTTTAAAAAAAAAAAAAATCCAATTCTCTATAAAAACCCGGCGGGTGCTCTCAAATGTGCATCCTTGTAAAGAGAGAGATATCTTCAGACCGTTATGAGAGCTTCGATCAGTGCGGAGAGCACACTGTTCACTTTGGCTCCAGATGTTTCATTACATTCAGTCTTCTGACCAACATACGTATTCATTTTTTTTCCCTTTATTGTCTCAGCATCACTTTTGTGTAAAGGCATGTTTGTAGGTGTTATTCTGCATTCTGTCATGTTTTTGGGGGCGCGTCTGTTTGATTGACAGGCCCGTGGTGCAGCCCGGTGGGCGGGACGTAGTATCATCGTGTTTCCAATTCGATCGAGACAGGTCCACAGCTCGAAGTAGCCTGTTGCCAATTTCCAGAGCTTGACCCCAAAATCTGATGTGTCTCCGCTCCAGCGTCCAAAAGGGAAATCACAAATGTTCACGTTCCAGCGCTCACAAAAAAAAAAAAAAAAACGCGTGGAACTCGGGTGATCGAGCGACGTAACTTGGAAAACGTACTCACGAAGGTTATAGCTTTCCCCCCGGTCCGTGTTACGTCACCGTGAAGCGAACTTTTTGATTGCCCCTCATATTTTCTGGCCACCAACTTCTGCTGCCTTTAATCTCCTCTCAGTTTTTATCTTTTCCATTTCTTTTTAAATAGCCGCTAATGTTTTAATTTGCCTATTAATATTTTACATTGTATTTGCCTTCCCCTAATGTTTGTAATGCATTATGTAAAGCGCTTTAAAAAAATTGCCCCCTGTGTAAGAAATGTGCTCTATAAATTGTTTAAACGACTTGTTAAGATGTGACATTTTTGCCGCTTACGATCTGTATCCGTCCTAATGTTGGCTATATTGAGAAAATGTTGCCCTCGCGATGTAACCGCAGAAGTGTGTAATGTTCTCTTTTCCCTCATCTTTTATGAAGAAAAAAAAAAAATAGCTGTTAATGATTCATCAGGGATGGAGTGATGGAGGTGCAGAAGCAGGGAGGGGAAGGATGGAGGGAAATGGGGACTACTAAGTGTTTATTAATGATAAACTAGCTTCAGAGACTCCGGAGGGCTGGAGTGATCTCCTGAGGTGTCGAGTCTGCTCTATTTATTCTCGCAACCTGTCAAGCCATTTGAAACAAAGAGAAAATATATCTGGAGCCCCCTGCTGCGCTCACTTATGGAGCCTTCGCGAACCTCTCGCAAAATATGAATTACATCCAAATTTACCCCCGGAGCTTTTTCTTTTAACGACGGCAGGTTCCGTTTGAGTTCTAATGAATTCAAATTATTGGAAGGAAACTCGAGAGAGTGAAGAAGCGGAAGAGGCGCAAGGCTTCTTCTTTTTTTTGTAACTGGGGAAGAGAAAGACACGGTGTTCTCGCAGTGAAGAAAAATAACAAAAAAAAAAACTAAACACCCGAATGTTCTCGGTGGACTGAAAAACAGCATTTATGCACAGCGGTGGTTGTAAACTCTGGTCCTTCGGAAACCAAAGTGCCGCTGATTTTTCTGTCCCACCAGGTAATTAATTGCATTCGGAGCATAAATCAAGTCCCTGATTACGCCGCTACCATGAAAGGCAGCAGGAGACCGACATCAACCGATCCTGAGTAACGACACTGACCTTTCAGGAAATAATGAAAAAGCAGTTCTTTGTATTTACGTGTTTATGTGACCACAAAAGTAATTATTGTGGTCTCCGAGCAGAAAAAAAAGCAAAAGTAGCACGACTTTTTTGATACCAATGCAGGAAAAAAGAGAAAAGCTTCGGGAGGCTGTTGGGGCGGATGGTCGGGTAAATACAGCGTGCAGTTTTCAGCTAACTTTTAAACATGAGAATAAATTCAAAGCAGAGTCAATTGTTTGTTTTTTTGAGTGAATGAAACGAGCTACTGATATATGACAATAATATGGCAGATGCGTTTGCCGCCAGTTGTCTTATTTACGCGTCTGAGGCAATGTTAGCATTAGTTTGGAGTCGCACTTTTGCACACATACGTAACTATTTAAAAAATAAGTCCAATATTCATCCTCCTTTTGAGCTCCGTTTTGGTCTCCACCAAATACTTGGTTCTTTAGAGGCTCACAGGGACGCAGCGGTAAACTACAGTGTGTAAACTCGTGAGTCGGGCTACACGACACATTTGCATTTCACCATGGTAACCATGTCAGATTAGGCAATAAAAGTGTAATAAACTCTTGCCGCGTCTTCGTCGCAAGGATGGCAAAAGTACGAGTACGATGCAGACCGATTCGTTGTTTACGTTTGTGCGTTGAGTAACTGTGTTGTCAAAGGAGGAGGGTCAAGAAGTTGTCAATCGTGATTAAAGAAGCAGCGTTAGACGACGTCAAGGAACACCGAAGAAACTAGGCAGGTAAAAAACTAAATATATCGGATCCAGGAAGACTTTTTGTCGGGATGTCGTGCGTAATCCCAGACGTCAATTATGTCACACTACAAAGCCCCCTTTGTCAATCCCGATCTTCATATTGGGGCACAAAATTGGGAATTTGTTGGCGATGACTAAATACTGTCAAAATGTAGGCTGGATTTGTTCAGTTTGATCTCGGCTTAATAGAAAAAACTCATAAGGGGCCCTGATGACAGATGGACCTACGATCTCAAATCAAACACAGTCTACGAGGTGTTTGTTATGGACCGACGCTCGGAAATATAAAACTGACGGATGTGGAATTCATTTGATTAAACTTCACAAATCAGTGAAAAAGTTTAACTTATGAACGTGAAATCCACATTTTAGTGATTCCCACCCGATCACGCCGGAATTTCTCTGCTGAATCTAACAGACCTTACTGATGTGAACACAATTAAACGTCATGAGAAGATAGTAAATTGAAAATAAGGTCGTTAGTACCTGTATTTAGAGTTTTTGTGCAGCTGGTTCCAACCTTGCAATTTAAGCTCAGTTAGACATAAATGATCTCTCTGTGTTCTGTCTCCTTCTTCCTCGTCCCTTCATTCACTCTCCGGAAATATAAAAAGCCTCTATTTTTATAAAGCTGAATGAGCACCGAGCAGTACTCAAACCTGCATTCTGTTAATTACAGCAGTTGTGGAGTGGATGTCGTGGGAATACAGGTTATGAGCTTTGGAGTTACGTTTAATGAAATCGAAAAAATATATATACAGCAGCAGCAAAGCAGATAAATCCAAGTTACAAAACAACATTATTTAAAAAAGAATAACTTACAGCTCTCTTAATAGCTCATAACTAACTGCTGACTTTGCTGTCTTTCATTTCACAAGTGTTTTTGGCTCCTGTAGTGCTTTTGCCTGCGAGGCATAGATAGAGCGCTGCAAACATAATGATAATGATAATAATAATAATAATAATAATAATAATATGGAGAACAACATGACCTATCTGGGAATTTGTAGACAAAAGGGGAATCTTGTTTTGCATCATTAGCATGCTAAAACTCTCATCATCAAAACAAACACACGTTGCCTGACCGAAATCAACGGGAAAGTGATAGGGTTTATGGGAAATGTGGTTTTATCACTCGAATTGGGAATAATTTATGTTAAATTGGTCTTAAACACAGTTCTAGTCATCTGAGACTACACTTTGTTTTTGTGTCAACAGTACGTGTTAAATTAATATGGTTTGAAAAGCATTCAAAGCTATGATTTTTACAGATGTAGCTTTTCTTGTCTGTATTACAGTCAGTCGGTCGGTTTTGTAAAGTTACGACACTATTTAGAAAGACTTAAAAAGGAAGATTTCGAACCAAAATATTTCTGTCATGTGTAGTGTGATTATTATCAGAGGAAGTGAGCACACGTGACTCTTTTCTTAGACAGTTAAAAAAAAAAACGGATTTCCTCGACTTGCGATTTTTCGTAATTTTACCGAAGTAAAATCACATAAAACTCAGTGAATTACAATCGCATATTTTGGTCAAATCCAGCGCAGTTTCTTCTCAGGACCTGTTTTTAGTTGAATAACAACAAGAATTGTGAAAAATTGTGAAATGTCGCAAATATTGCAGAGACTGTCTGAACTTAATTTGATAAAAGTTTTATGCTTTTATCCCCGGCATGTTTTATTGCTAACTTATCCTATTTTGATGTTTTTGCTTTTGCCTTCTCCTGTAAAGCACTTTGAGCTCCATTTTATGTATGAAATGTGCCGTACAAATAAAGTTGATTATTATGAGCAAAATCGTGATTTCTCTGCAGGACTTTCTTTCTGTCCTTTTTAAGTTTTCCTATCACGTTTGTTCTGAACCACTTCACTGTACAAACTGCAGTTGTTCTTGCCTCCAGAATACAGCCTCCAAAAAAAAAAAAAAAAAAAAAAAAAAGTTGTATTGTTTTATTCCCCTCACAGATCACCCTTGTCTGACCTGCAGCTACAACCACACATCTGTATGCCACCGGCGCTGCCAGCCCGAAGCGCAGCGAGAAGTCAGCCTGGAGAGGAACAGAGAGAATAGCTGAAGGTTTGTACGCTGCTATCCGTTATAATCACACACTGCTGAGATGCACTCTTTGGAACAGTGGAGGGGGAACGTAATGGCTTCCATGTGCATGTTTAACATGCTTCTGCTGCTGCTGTCTAAACACACGGAGCCCCTCATCAGTCTCAGCCATGACTCTTTTTCCTCCACTTATATACCTCCCTAATATACCTTACTTTGGTGCCGGGTTAGGGTTGAGTGTAGTTTTCGACACATTCTTCAGCTCTGTGCGTAGGTTTTATTCAGTGAACCACCTTTCACTGAGAAAATGCCAAAAAATTCTCTACGAGAATAAAAATGGAAAATAGTAGTAAATGAATGGTTAAAAAAAAAACATAAAAAAACTGTTCACAATCTATGTTGCTTCTACAAGTCTGGTGTGCTGAGAGGCAAATCGCCTCAGCACCAGCAGCCTATAATTACAGAGGCAGATTCAGTGTAAGAGCAGAGAGCCTGCTGGGTAATTGCCACTAAGAGCACCAGAGGAAGTATGGCTCCTTTACGTCCAGCACTTACTCAAATGGATCAACTCGAGCCATTGCAGAAATTGAGCAGGGCCAAAAAAAAAAAAAAAAAAAGTGAGTCTGATTGCATCTAAGACAGAACTAAAATTACCGCCTCACGGTCGCCTGGACGCCTCCGCCAACTAGTCAAGTGTCAGTTTCCACATGCATAGCTGTCCAAACTACCGTACAGGGGAGGGAAGGCTTTAATGGAGTTTTTCCGATGCGACACATAGTTGAAGCCACGATAGTAGACGACGCTTCGAATACGGATGTTGCTGCAAATTCTAAAAGGCTTTCCACGCATCACTGTCCCTTCTCCTGTTCCCGAGTTATAGCATCGCGTTCACAAGAATGAGACCGACATGAGACTAAAAACGACCTTCGACCGCCGAAATGGAATCAGTTCATCCTTCAGTCCAATTAAACGCTGATGCCACATTTGAAGTTGTCCAAGCCGACGGTCTCCTTTGACTTCGTCACGCAAATCTACATTTTATATGTGGATATAAACATTAAATATTCCTTTTATTAATTATTCATTCCTGTATCTGTTGGAAAATGGTGGTCTGGTTCTTAATTAAAAAGGTTCTGGATGTCCGGTTCTAGAAAGTCCGATGCTCAGGAGTTCGATTGTGACGATCGCCATCTCAAGTCGAGTGCTTTGTGCGCCCGTCATTCACCCCGACCACCTCTGATGCTTTGCAGGTCATAATTAAGAAATTCATTCATAAAAAATAAAAAAATAAAAAACATGGACTCAGTAGACTGGGAAAAACAATTTAGCTTTACAGAAGTGTTCTAGGAGACTGGGGTTGTACTTTAAGGACACTTGGACGCATATCAGAAATATATTCCAAGTAAATCTTCCAAATGTCTAAAACCATCGTAAAAACACGTGCGGGTCAAAAAAATGAATTGCGGTTCCCCAAACTTAATTTATGGTCAGTGTTCCTGCGTGCGATTATCAATATAAGTATGTTCCATAAAAAACACCTCGAGGGAAACCCCGCTCTCGGGGAGACGCGACCACTTTTCGCCGGCTTCGTCTCGAGTTAAAGTCGAAGCCGAACGATCTGCTCGCGCCGATAAAGCAGCAGACGGTGACCTCGGCGTCTTTCCCCCGCTCAGACCCCGGACCGTTTCACCAACCCGCCACAAAACCTGGGTCGTACGGCAGAGTCTGCCATCTGCGCGGCTGTAAATCCACCGCAAAAGAAAGACGGGGGAGCTGTGCGGTGAAATAAAAGATCCGTACGGGTTCGGGGATGAAGGAGATCCGGAGGGATTTATGAGAAACACCGAACAGGATGTTAAAAAAACCGCCGAAGGCAGCACAGAGCGGCTCGTCTCGGCTTTCACCGGCGCTCATATTTGTACAGAGCTGAAGGCCCCCCCCCCCAAATGCAGACACAACTACCTGACCCCCCCACTCCCCCCACCTCGACTCACTTGCTATATCCAGAGCGGACCGTGCTGATCCATTACTGTACAGACGATGAGAGCCCACACACACTCACTCGTGTTTGCAATTCATTTTTTACCGTCTCCATACGGCACCTGTGGATGTAAATAAACATGTTGCAAATACCCCCCCCCCCTCCCCTACCTCCATCCCCCCCTCCCCCCGGAAAGCAACCACGTCAATCACTGCGACTGCTGGCTGAGACCGAAGGACGCGGCTTCAGAAAGGAAAAAGAAAACAGCCGTGCGTATAGTGCGAAACCAGCGGGGGGATTTGGTCGAATCCAAAAACATTCTCAGGACTTCAAGTTTGGCAAACGGGAGTCGTCGATGAGCTTTTTTGGAGCCTCGCAGCGTGATCTCGCCCCACTGGGCCACAGCAACAGTTGAAAGCACAAACTCAAGCGAACTTCTGCAAGAGAGAAAAAAAACAAAAACAAAAAACAAACCCTGCAGAGTAAAAAAAAAAAAAACTTTTCCCTCAACTTCAGCACATTAAAGATCGCAGTGTCTAGATTGGCTTTTCCAAACTGGTGCCATTAGATGACCAGGCTTGCTTTAATATTCATGCCCTTCGTGTGCGATCGGAGGTCCGCGAGTCCTCCTCGTCCGTCGAAATGTGAATGGATCTTCTTCTTTCTTTTTTTTTTTTGCCTTTTCATCCGCTGAGAGCACCGGCAGGGTTTATTTCGCTGCACTTCCTGTTGTGAGATTGACAAGCGACTGCCGCTTTCCTGTAATCTCATTGCACGGCTGACTGGCGCGATCCGAAGGAGTCAAACAGAACGAGGGGGGGCCTTTACATTGACATGCTCAGAGGGGCGACGGACTGGACGGAGACCAGCGGTTTCCCCTCGCTGTGATTTCCCTACTTCTGTTCTATACAACCAGGGCCGGTCCCTGACAGGGGGGGGCGGGGAGGGGGGGCAACACAAAGAGCTCAGTGTGTGAATAGTCTAGGTGGAGGAAAAAAAGAGGGACGGGAAACGATCTCGACGCGTACGGTAGCTCCATGTAAAAAAAAACTAAAAAAAAACAGACGCTCTGAAACTACGAGGACGCAACAGATGGCCAAAAACTTAAAACGCTTCAAACACAGTCTCAGCTGGAAGGAAAGAGGTTTTGGAGGTTTTTTTTCGAGTCGTGTTGCAGTGTCAGATGTCAAGGTTGTTGGATTGAAGGGAACGACACTTCGTGATTAGTTGCATTCGGAGGATTACAAAGCTACCTGACTTCTGACCTCACGCAAAACCTGCAAATCTCTCTCAAAGCTCAGAAGCTAAAAAAAACAACTTAAAACACGACGCGGAGAGATGAGCAAGACAACTCGGGGGGGAAAAACCAAACAGACATAAATGCGTTGGTGAGATCACTTTGACACTTTACAAAGGATAAACATTCAGATACAATCACATCCGAATTGAAGCTACTACTCAAGAGTCCTGGAGAATTTCACTCTGACTCTTCAGTGCTTTTAAGCTCGTTCGGAGCGGTTATGAGCTGGAAGTGACCATATTTGGACGAGCTGGGGGAGGAGCCAACGGTGGATGTGACTTGATGTGATTGGAAACTACGTCCGCCCATCGATAGCCGTAACCTGACTGCACCACAGGGCCCGTCAATCAAACAGACACCCCCCCGCCCCCTAAAACACAGCTTTGTGAGGCATATTTTCTAATGAATGAGGGATTATTTTCAGATGGATCTCCAGAAAACTAATTAGAAGGAGCGACTTTAGCTAAAAACACCCCCAAAAAAATGTATTAACTTGAAGTTGAATGGGAGTCTATGGAGCCCGAGGCTTTTTTTGGAGCCGGCCTCTAGTGGCACTCGGCGGTATTGCAGCTTCAGGGACTTCTGCACCGGCCTCATTTTCCAGAGCCGGAAGCGACGAACACTTTTCTATCCAGTCTGCGGTCCAAACTCATGAACACACCTTCAGAAGAGTCATTTGATTATTTTGATAGTTGATATAAAATAATAAGTGCAGCTTTAAATTGACATCCTTTTTGCATATTTGAATTATAAGAATCACCTGGACATCCAAAGCCACACTCTGACTGCAGTGATCCCAGGTAGATCTCTATGACTTCGTCTCCCCCATCTCGTCCTAAGTGGGATCTCCAGTCCAATCGCTGTGAGCGGTGAGCCGCAGCACTGATTGAGGGTCTCTCCGCCGACTCGGTGACGGGTCTATTTCCGGGGGTCCGATCCTCCGTGATGACATGTCAACCCGGGCACAGACGGATCACCCGGCGTCTCCTCAATGTCTTGTGTCAAACAATCATAAAACTGTCTATTCCCAGCCTTTTCGACCTCAAACAAAAAAAGCCACCTCATAGTGAAACCATTTATGAGCTGAAATATCATCTTACGCCGTGTTTTCCTCCTTCTTCGCATGCCAATAATCTTTCTCCTTCACCGCTGTACTGCCTCTCTCCTGACTCTGAAACACATCTATTACCAGAGGTAGTCTCTCTGAACTGGCACATGGATATGATATACCACATTATCCGGACTCACCGGTGGACACAAAAACCCATTTTTAGTTTTGTTTGGTGTGTGTTATATATTTGCTGTAATGATTTCTTGCAGAGCCAAAGTACACCCGTCCAAATAAGATATAACTTCCAATCCGTTCCAACAGAAATGAAGAAAAATAACTATAAATGTTCATATTTACATTTTTAAGCCTAAGTGATGTACATCGGGTATTAAATTACAATCCGTTAGGCTGATATAATCCTCTTTAGATAATATAAGGTATATGGATATAAAAATTTGCATGCAGACGTAGCAGGCGCTCCTAATATAGTCAAATATGGTCGTGATGTATGTTCTTATTCTTTAGACGCAAACACGGTGACGTGAACCGACGAGTTCAAGAGGAAGTAAAAATTGGAGTGACTCTAAAAACACTCAAAAATACAGTGGACGCTGGTGCTCGAAAGTTTACCCTGAAGAGTCGTACTCTATTTCTGCATAAATACGACATAAAACCTTATCAGATGTTTTACACAAGACCTAAAAAGTAGATAAAGAGCAACCAATTAAAACAAATGACATAATAATATTAAGGGATAATGATCCAATATTTCAAACGTGGGAGTGAACAACAACTAAAACGTTTCCGGTAACTCTCGATCAGCTGCTCGCTCCGGGTCCTTCCGCCACATTTATATTGAATTAAGGTCAGGACTTTGATTTGGCCCCAAAAAAAAACATAACAATTTATCCCTCTTTGAATTTTGCATGCTAAAAAAAAAGTGCTGAAAACTGAAATAGAAACAGACGAATAAATCACGTAGTAAATGAGGCACGCGACGTAATCTTTAATCTCTTTTGTGGTTTTTTTGGGGGGTTTTTTTCTCCCCCCTTCTTCAGAACAGTTTCCCGCCTGCTCGTCAGCGTTCGGTCCTCACGATGGCCGGAGCGGTTATCGGACTCCTAAATGACACGCGGACGTCCATAACTGTCTCCGTGAGCGATGCTCCGGCGCCGAGCGGAGATGTACGACGCTGGAAAAACCGTCGGTTAAAAATAAATCATCAGACAGTCGGCCGCGCGGGCGGCTCGTAAACACGGTGGAGGTTCGGGTGAGCTTCAAAGATCCCGGCGGGAGGCGCAGATTACATCACAGGTTTGATATTTGACATGACGGCACGGGTATTTTTAAAACATGCGGCCGCTTCTGCTTTGGTGCTGAATTCAGCTGGAATAAAAACTTCTTTTTTTTTTTTCTTTTTAAAAGGCCTCCCTCCGCACGTCCAAGTCGGACCTGACGATGACACGGCTCAGATTTAATGGGAGATAGATGCAGCTGTGGAACATCTGCAGTCCGATGAGGTCAGGTTTGAGCTCACCGGATAAAATCTACAGGCCAGCCGACGGTCTAAATCTTCTTCTGCGACCTGACCCCGTCACGCTAATTAAAAGCCGCCCGGGGAGGATAATGACCTCATCAATGCAGCTTGCCAGCACCTAAGGAGCCGTCTTTGACTGCTTTGTTAGTACAGCAGAAAGAAGGCAAAAAAAAACAAAAAAAAGAAATAAAAAAACCAGATCCGATTCGGCCTTTTGTGGCGGACCGATTACATCTCGGTGAGCAGAGCTCGCAGAGCGGGTCCGCTCCGACGCGCCGGGGCGACCGGCACGGCGGCCGATCGTCTGACCTCCAGCACATCATCGCTTGGCTATTAACCAGGCTGGAGGAAGGGAGGGGGGAGGGGGGGGGGCAGCGTTTTAACAGCCACTTAGCGAGAGTGCAGCCATGCTATCTAAACACATCCGTCCCGCGCCGCGCTTCAAATCTATCGCCGGTTGTTTTTTTGGGCCGGTTGAAGCGCAACGCTCGGATATCGCTCGTCGCCGACTACTAAAAAAACACGCAGAAAAACACGCCGCCGCCGCTTTGGGGGGAGGGGGGGGGGGAGCTGCCCGAGAGAGTGATCCTCTGGCACGCTCGTCCGGCGCATGGCTTCATGGAATTTGCGCAGGAAATAAAACTGGATGGCAGATATATCTGCTAATGCGGACGGTAAACATATCTGCCGGTAAACATATCTGCCGGTAAGTGTGCGGGCGAGCGGCTCTGGCAGAGAGAGAGAGAGAGAGAGAGAGAGAGAGAGAGAGAGAGAGAGCGATGGCAGCCCGCAAATAATGAAGGCATTTGTTCTGTTTTGAATGAAAAGGAGCTGGCAGTAGGGTTCAGCTCTGCTGGCAGATGATGATGATCCGGTGGCACAGTGCCGCCATCTCTCTCTCTCTCTCTCTCTCTCTCTCTCTCTCTCTCTCTCTCTCTCGGGCCGAGAGAAACCGAGCGAAGGGGAGAAAGTGAGAAATCACACGTTCCTGCGGTCTTCGCTAACTTTCGCGGCTCGTTGGTGGAGAGAAAGAAGAAAATACCTTTTTTTTGAAAAGTCGTAATTGAGCTCAGAGGAAGTCGCGCCGTGGCGAAGCTACCTGTTACGATCTGACCCCCCCTCCCCTCCACCACCACCACCACCACCACCCCCATCAGCGACCCCCCCCATCAGCAACCCCCCTTTCTACTGGAGAGCTCGTGCCCATGGAAACAGGGAGCCTGAGAAAAGCCCTGTGCAAGGTGCTTTCTCCTAACCCTTCTCTTTCCCCTTTTACAAGTATTAATTGGATGCCAGCAGCACTTGACTGTAGCGAGTTGAAGCCCCACCCCTCCCCCCCGCCTCCCTCCTCCTCCTTCTCCTCCTCCTTCTCCTCCTCCTTCTCCTCCTCGGCAGGTCCTGAGCTCAGTCCGGAGAAAAAAGCTGGAGGCCAGATGAGCCGAGGGTTTTTTTGTTTTTTGTTTTTTGTTGCCAGCTCCCGGCGCCAAAGCCGCCCGGGGAGCCGGATCGTTCTGCAGTTGATCAGATCGGCGTCACGCAAAGTCTAAAGCCCGACGCTCTCTGAAAGGGGGAAGGACAGCTCTGTTGAGGGAGGAAATTATTTCATCCATTTTTAGTCTCACGCCTCTATGTGACAAGGTGGTGGTGGTGGCGGTGGGGGGGGGGGGGGGGGATCATCAGCTCCCTCCCTAACTAGGTCACTGTGTTATTCAAGTCCAGCAGGAGACTGAGGAAGGAAGAGACGGCTGAGTGTTTAAACTCCCCCTCACCCGCCGCTGGAGATCTTGTTCAAAGATGCCACAGAGAAAAACATTTATTTTAAAAACTAAGAGGGGGGGAAGGAGGGAAGGGGGGGGGGTAGAACGAGCTATAATTTCATTTGTAGAACAAACAAGAAGTAAGACAGAAGATATTCACGCATTTTTCTGCTCTTTTTCTTGACCAGAATACGGTTTAACCGCTGAGCCGATTTTATGACTCTTTAAACCGATAAAGATGTTCGGGATCTTTATGAACTTTATCGGGTTTGTACTCCGCCGACGCGCCGAAGGATCTTTTTTAACAGAAATGTACCCGACGGCTGTCGAGAGTCTCTCACCTTCAGACGGGAGCTAAAAGGTCGTTAGTCAAGAAAACCTCGCTCTCTTTTTCAAAACGGTTGAAAAATAGACTTCTTGAGAAACAGCCGACTCAACTTTGGACAACCTCGACGCCTCAACCCGAGGTGACGGAGGCCTCTGGAAAATAAAGCGCTGACTTGGCTGTAACAGGGGCCCCCTCTCAAGTTTAAACGCCGCGACCCTCAACGACTTCGCCGGCGATCGTCTTACGCCGCCGTGGCTCCAGGTTAAAGAAAAACAAAAAAGAAAAAAAGAGAGAGACTCCGGCTGAAAATGCGAACACTTGCAGAGGCATTAAACTTTCAGAGCGTTTGCGGTGAGAAGTGCAAGGCCAGTGTAACGAAAGGACATCCACTGCAGGCTCCTTTTTCTTTCTTTTTTTTCTTTTTACCTTCGATACGATGGGATCCATATTTTTTCCCCGACTTGACATAGAAATCCAATTGTCCGTTTGAAATATTTACACGGATGGTTTTGCTTTGCAGCCACATGCAGCGGAAAATTGGTTCAATGTGTGTTAAACGTGATTTTTCTAAGGCAAACGTTAACCATATTTTAAGACAAATTCACGCACGTCATCGTTTATTTGTTCTTGGTCTGTTTTCCATTGTTGCAGTTTGCTTTCATCAATAAACCAGATTTTTTTGTTCAAATATTTGTAAATTGGAAACGACTCAGTTCAACTCGATCGTTAGTTTAGCATTTTTTTCATTTTCATAAAAAAAATTAAGAATTTGATTTTGACATACGTCTGTTTTAAGCTGTTTGAATGTCAGGATCAATCGTTATCCAATCAATGGCGAGAAGCGCATTTACTGATGCGTTTAGGCAACATCTGTAAATTGTAGCTACAGAAAAAGACAAAAAAAACCTGAGTTACACTCTCCCCCTCTAAACTGCATGAAAACATCAGATTTGTACCGTAATGTTTCATTTTCTTGATATGGATTTTTCTTTTTAAATGAAGCATCAGAACCGGTATCATCGTCAAGGTAATCGGTATTGAACTTTTTTTTTTTAATTTGTCGTTCTGGGTTTTTTGCTGAGTGGCGTAATACAAAAAAAAAATGGCGTTATTATTCCTTTAGTGCTCGTAACAGACGAGGGCACCTGTCATAATAGGAATATACGGTCAGCGTAAACATCTGCTGACGTCTCCTCACATCACGTTTACTCTTTACAGCTGAGCTCGGCGAAAATCGAAAGCCGAGCTGATGGAAAGCTGCTTTAAGAAGTTATGTCCAGACTCATTGGGAAAAAAAAAAAACATGTCGGCTAAATGCTTCTTCGCCTCCGAAGGCCAAAAAAAAGTGGAGCCTGGCCCGGAGGCATGCGAAAGGTAACGTGGGGGGCGGGGGGGGCTCTCCAATCCAATGAGCTGCAAGGGGCCAACGCTGCTGAATGGCGAGGTGCTTCCTCCGCCCGCGGCGCCTCTTCCCCTCCGCTTTGTTCTCTCCGTTATCTTCGGCGGCAGATAATCCTGAATGTGCCGCGCGGATCACAGCTCGCTGCGCCAGGAATCAACCGGCGGCTCATCACGCATGTTAAACTCATTACATATTCAAAAAGGGGGAAACTAAATCTCCTGCATATCTGCTCGCTGGAGGGGTGTGTGTGTGTGTGTGTGTGTGTGTGTGTGTGTGTGTGTGTGTGTGTGTGTGTGTGTGTGCAGCATCCTCCTCCTCCTCCATCGTCTTCAAACAGGCTTTGCTACTGGCAATTTTTACCCCCCCCTTTTCCCCCCATCATTTAACCTCCCTCCCCTTTCATCCTCCCCGTTGTTCACATCCACGCACAGAATAAAAAACAAAAACAGTTTGACTCCAAACACAAGTGAGTGTGTGTGTGTGTGTGTGTGTGTGTGTGAGTGTGTGTGTGTGAGTGTGTGTGTGTGTGTGTGTGTGTGTGTGTGTGTGTGTGTGTGGGTGTGTGTGGGTGTGTGTGTGTGAGTGTGTGTGTGTGTGTGTGTGTGTGAGTGTGTGTGTGTGTGTGTGTGTGTGTGGGTGCGGGTGCGGGGTCAAGGCTCTGACCACCACGAGATCCCCCGAGGACACGGCATTGATCCTTCAGGGGTCAAAGGTCAAACAGACCAAACTCAGAGGGCTACTTATCATTATTTAGACATTTGACGGCGGCCGTTTTGTTTTGAAGGCCGGTTTTACTTCCAAATGGACGTAATCGAACTCAAAGTTTTCATTAAAACTGCACAAATAAATGTCTTCATATTCACAGCAGGTCAACGGACTACACGTCATGTGAAAGAGGTCATGGGGGAATTTGTTTTGGTTTTATATTTTCTATAAAAACGTTATGATACGAACCACCAAATGACCGACAGACGGTGGATGGTGCTGGTGGAGAACAAAACAGAAAAAAAAAAAAAGAGAGGATGTCTTTGTCATGGAAATAAAATTAAAAAAAGAGCAAAGTGATGAAAACAAATAGAAAACTTTTGGGGGAGGAGCCAAAGATATAGTCAAACTAAACAAGATTACTAAAATACATCTGGAATAACATTTACATAGCTGGATTATCTGTGATTATCTAGGGAGGCCTGGAGGGGTCACAGCGAGAATCACTTTGAGGAGGATTTAGTGAGCTGCTGTAATAAATCCTCGAGTTTGATTTTGGAGAAGGAAGTGACCATATTTGGACGAGCTGAGGGGAGGAGCTAGAGCGGTGGATCTGACCGATCTGATTGGAAACCCGACGATACTACGTCCCGCCCACCGATAGCTGTAACCTGACTGCACCACAGGCCTGTCAATCAAACAGACACGCCCCCAAAAACAGGTCTTCTTGAATCTTCTTTTCTAATGAATGAGGGATTATTTTCAGATGGACCTCCAGAAAACTAATAAGAAGGAGTGACTTTAGCTAACAACACCGAGATAACTGATGGACACATTTTATTCACTTTGGATTTGATGAGAGAAGTTGAATGGGAGTCTATGGAGGCTTTTTTAGAGGCAACCTCTAGTGGCCCACGGAGGTATCGCAGCTTTAAGGCACTTCAGCCTCATTTTCCAGACCCTGAAGACACGAACATTTTTAGATCCAGTTTACGTTGCTGCAGCTGTGATGAGTGAAGCTCGGCTGGACGGTGGAAATGGATTCCGACTCTCCGGCTGCTACGGACGTGTCCAGCTGTTACTATTTAAAATCGGCAGTATGTGTTACAACCGTTAAAAACTAAATGTGTCCCACGCTGTAAATCCCAGCCAGAGTGTGGCGCGGTGCTACAGCCTCGGCGACAGCTGTGCCGTCCCGAGGGCGGCGGGCGTAATCGAAAAGCTGCAGTATGGCTCGGAGGCGGTCGGGTCGGTCGGTCGGTCAGCTGCTGAATGCAAAAAAAAACCCTGAGTGCCGAGAGAAAACAGACACCATCCTCCAGATTGACGCACCGCTTCCCTCCGGTGAGACGGCTTGATTTAAGAATGAATTCAACTTTAACTAATTACATAACCGTACTGAGCTGTCATACTTTAATCCCCACGTCAAAATAATCAATAAACTGGAGCAGCTGACTGAAAAAATAGACTCTTGTCTCAGAAGCAACGGGGGAGGAAAAGTTTAATGCAAAAGTAGTCCTCAAAAATAAAAACAACCTCGCCGTGGTCCTTCGGCAAACTTTCGAGCTGTTTTAATCAATGTTTTAATTTAATCAATTGATTACTCCTGTTATGTACAGTCATTCGTAGGTTGACAAACACCAACAGCAACCAAAGTGTCAACCAGGAGGCGGCCCTGATTGTGCCTTTGCGCCGGAGATAGATTTTCGGGGTCAAAGGTCAACGCCGCTGTCGCCTCACGTTCCCCTCATCCTGTCTGTCCCGTTCTTGTGACATGACGTTACGCTATATGTCAAGAACGCCTCGAGGGAATTGGTTCAAAATTGGCAAAACCATTCACTTAGTGGCAACGAGGACCTGACAGGATTTTGGTGTTCAAAGGTCAAAGTTCAAAGTCACCGCGACCTCACGTTCCCCTCATCTGTCCGGCCCGTACTTGTGAACGCGATATCTCGAGAACGACTTGAGGGAATTTGTTCAACGTGGCAAAAACATTCCCTCTGTACCAGCGATGACCCTGAAAAGACTTGGGGCGTTTAAAGGTCAAAAGGTCAAGGTCACTGTCACCTGACATGCCTGTGAATTTTTCAGGAACGCTTTGAGGGAATTTCTTCGAATGTTTCACAAATGTTTAACTTTGGCCTCAGCAATGAACTGTTTTGATTTTGGAGGTCAAAGGTCAAGGCCACCATGATTTCAATAGCTGTATGGGCTTGGACAGATAATACATGTAAAATAGAGCTTGAGTGGTTACGAGCGCTGGTGCAGTAATTCTAGTTTTTTAATATAAGTGTTCGCCGCCTCACTGGGGACGTAATAAAAGCGATTCTACCCGGCGCTTCCCACTCGGCGCTCCAGACAACAGCCCATTTATTTATTACAGTTAATTAGTTACCAACAAGCTTTACAGATATTCTGAGTATTGCCACGGAAAACTCAATTAAGGAAGACTGTAAAATCCAGCTCTCAGTGGGATAAGGTGTACACAGACACGCTCAGTATCCCCCCCATCTAATTCTCTATTTAATTTGGATTTCTCATAAGAAGGATTAAAGCTAATCGGGACTTTTTTGTAATAACAAAATGGCCGTGTGCTAAACTTTAAAATGTAAGTAATCAAACCAAATCGGGTTAAAGAGATCAATCTCACATCTGTTTTTCGTAGAGTTGTACGATTTACCGATGGTACATTCTCGTATGCGTGTGGTCGTCGCGTGATGTCGGAGGATGTGCGGTGGAGGGGGTGGGGGGCGGGGGGGGGGGGGGGGGGGTCCAGCGGCGGATATCGATGCACGCCGGACATGTGCTGGGCAATGTTAGCTAAATTAGTCCCGTGGATAATGCGCTTGTTTGCATGTGCGGCTCAGCCGGTGGCCGTTGATCTATCCGCACGTCCTCACCTCCGCACGCAACCCCCCCCCCCCTCCTCCTCCTCACCCCCCTTTTTTTTAATCCTGTCCCCAGACAGGCTGATGCCAGATCAAGCAGTGACTCCAGCAGGCTGGAGGGGTGGGGGGGGGGGGGGGGACCCCGTCTCCGCAACCAGGGACGGATCAGCCTCCGTAAGTCACCCCAGTAACAGCTGACCCGAACTAACATTTACTTATTTACACCGCGCTGCCATGTATTCAGCAATATAAAACATAATATATAATATCCCGTTCAAAAACATGTAATCACATCCACAAATTCTGATGACGGGAAGAAAACAGTCCGTTTTAAAGCCAGATGATTCATTCATTTATTGCTATTGATTATTATCGTATTTATTCTCCATGTATGTTGAACTATACGCTTCCCCGTAAACATGTTTCTTCCACGTTCGGCTGCTCTGCGGTGAACCGACTCCCCGCAGGTCACACCGACCGTTAATAAGCATTAATTCACTCTTTATTGACTTGCAGTACGAGTGCTGAATCTCCAGTTACACTTACTGATGATGAGCGGGACGCGGGACGCTTTTTCCAGCCTGAACATCGTGGCCCGGCACCACCGACCCGTTTTCAAACCGAAGAAGATGCAGCTGTTGCAGAACGAGTTGTTAAAATACAAAATACAAGTCGTGCAACACAAATCCCGGCAAGCTGCAGTCTGATATTTAGTGTGTTTAAACACGGGGAACAAAATACGTTCATGTTTTTAGGTTAAATTGACCAAAACGAAAGCGCCTGCAGGTGATGCATTCAAACGTCAAGAGTTATTTCCGGTAAGATGAAAACAGCAATAACGCTACTGCTGTCGGGAATTCACGCAGTCGCCGTATCGCCACACATGTATGAGGTGCCTTGCTCAGAGGTAAAGTACATCGTACATATACGGCGATTTAAACACCTCAGCGGTCTCACTCGCAACCAGGCAGGGTGCTCGCCGACCACCGGGGGAGCACCTTCAGGGTTCAGTGTCTTGCTCGAGGACGCTTTGGCAATGTGGGCAGGAAGAACAAGGGAATTGAACCATCAACCCTATGACTAGTGAGCAACCGGCTCAACCATCTGAGCCGCAATCCTCCCCCCTTCCCCCCCTCCCCGTTTCAACCACGCAAAACTTCCAGCCACAATCAGAAAGTTGCCTCACATTTTTTTTCCTTCTCTTCGCTCCAGACAGACAAAACTGGACAACCTGAGAGAGACGAAGAAATCTATGAAAACACACAAAGCCGTCCACAGAACACACACACACACACACACACACACACACACACACACACACCCAGGATCAATTTCACCTCCTGACACTTTGTTTGTTTGTTTTTTTTCATTTGTTTTTCTTTACAGACGCTTCTCGCCTGCCCAGACATAAGCAGTAAGCAGTTTGTTGTCTGGAACAGAACCGAGCGTGTGAGCGGAATAAAAAAAAATGACATCCTGAACAACGAGGGCCGAAAGCAGCAAAGAGAAACTGGAAAGAGAAAAACAAACAAACCGGGCCCCCCCGTAAACAAGACGAGTCAGTTCAGTTGGTGTCGTGAAAAAAACATGGAATATCTGAAGAAACAGATATCAAAAGAAGTGCTGCACGTTTTTTTTTTTGGTTCTCCGTATAAACTTCTTTTTTTTTTTTTTTTTAAATAGGTCAGATTACAGCGATAAAGCGTCTTTCATTTACAGGACGGACAAGGATTCACCGCTATCGATCCGAGTTCCACTGACCTGAGTGCATTTTTAAAGACTCACTGTAGTGTAATTACACTGCAATCCCCCCCCCCCCCCCCCCCCCCCTCCAACCCTCCTCCCCTTTGGAGCATGCTCTGAATCTCTATCAGGTGCTCCGTTCGGACTTCAGCGTCAATCATCATCATATCGGTTGTCCCTTTTTTTTTAATATATAATCCTGTTGTTTGAGGATGGGGGAGGGGGAGTGGGGGGGGGGTGGCTCAATCCTCAGCGAACACACCAAAAAGTAAAATTAATATATCTTGCCGAGGTCAGGTCATAGAAAAGTGAGGAGGGATGGGGGGGGGTCCCACAGGGGAGTCCCTTTTTGATTACAGTACAGTAAGTCTTTAAAAAAAAATGCACTCAGGTCAGTGGAACTCGGATCGATAGCGGCGTCTGAAACCGACGGCCCGGAGTGAGGTTCGTCTTGTCAGCCCTCGATTAGGATTCAGGAGTGGGGTGGCGATGGTGGCGATGGAGGTGGTGGTGGGTGGGGGGCCACAAAAGTGGGTTGATGAGTAAACATGACAGCATCAATATTGCATGAGACCGAAAGAAAAAAAAAAAACATCCAACGATTTTTTATTTTTCTCTTTCTTTTAATGTCTGTAAGAGATCTGGGTCGAATCCTCTTAATGCGCTGACATGAATACGCTCTTTTCCCCAAACAAGGATTAAAAGCTGTGCCACAGCAACAAAAAATAAAACGCAGAAATATGTCCAAAAAGCAAGAAAATAGAAAAAAAATTAAAAATAAAAAGTGTGGGGGGGGGGTAACCACAAGTGCTCATATATACATACAAACAGTCCAATTTCAGCACATGAATCATTGATGCCATACAGGAGAGAGAAAGATAAAAGCTTGAAGAGAAGAAACCTGAGACGGGACAGAGAGATGAGAGGAGCCTTCAGTCACTCCAGAGTCATGAGAAGTGGAATATATCTATATATATATATATCTATATATCTATATATATATTTATATATATAGATATATAGATATATCTATATATATATTTATTAAAAAAGGAAAAAAAAAGTCTACCTTGTTTATATGGAGCCGGGGCACTTCAGTGGCATTGTTAGTGCTGTAGCTTGCAGAGTGCTTGTGTTTCCCCAGTGAACTGAAGCAGATGTCGCCAGAGACACCTGCTCTGGCTCAGCAGCCTCCTCCTCCTCCTCCTCCTCCTCCTCCTCCTCTGCCGCCTGCCTGCCTGCCTGCCTGCCTGCCTGCCAGGCCCCGGGTGTCGGGGGTGTCATCCAACCCTACCCTGCCCCAAAAAATACACCCATCGCTCAAGCCCCCACACCCCCTCCATGGCACACTATTGTCTTAAAGCACGGCGGCGGATTTATGAACTTCATCGAGACGTTTTTCTCATCTGTTGCGTGACTGCAAAGTAAAAATAAAAAAAGAGGAAAACGGTGGCCGTTAACTCGTGAGCAAAAGAAAAGAGGGCGTCGTTCGCGCCGGTGTCGGAAATACGATCGTTTTGATGAAAAAAATAAAGAGCTAAATTAGTGGTAAGCATGAAAAAAAAAAAAAAAGAATTCTAAGGCGCTTACAGTGTTTTAGTAAAGGAGGGGGGAGGGGGGTGCATGCGTGTCGGTGGCCATCTGTTTGGAGACGTTTCAGGGTGGGCTCTTCACATCGACCCCCCCCCCCCCACCCCCTTGTATGATTGATTGACAGTTAGGTAATCCAATCTTTGACGTTCTGAGCCGGGGTGTCCAGGAGGTGTGAGGAGGAGGAGGAGGAGGAAGAGGAGGCGGGCAGGCGGGCGGGCGGGCGGGCGGGCGAGGGCTCTCCGTGACGACGAAGGACGACATCGGAGGCTGCACAACTGTGGAAAGAAGAAAATAAATAAATACAGGGAGTCTAATGTTGTGTAACCTGGCAGGGACGGAGGGGATAACAGAGTTCTTAGGTCGGAGGTCGTGGCTTTAATCACCCCCCCCGCTCGACGGAGACACGAGGAACGGTGACCTACATCCGTCCTCATCTGAATGACAGATGTCCTCCCCGGTGTCTTTGACGAGCAGCAGCAGTAGTAGTAGTGGTGATTACAGCTGCACGCCACACGACTCGCAACTCCTGCAGGAAGCATGCATGGGTGGGGGGGGGGGCAGTTACACAATCCCATGGCATTATGGTGAACAGGGTCCCCCACTGGTCATGGAATTTCTGGAATATCAGGGGATTAGGAGTTAGTCAGGAGTAAATCTATATCTATATCAATAAAGTGTTATTTAACTTGGTTTCATCCCATTTTCCTGCTTGTCAACAATCACTTCAGTCAAAATATGCTTTTTTTCTTCTTTTTTTTTCCTGCAGCTGCTAATTGAGGCAAACATACACACAAAACGATGACTCTAAAGACCGGCCGGGTAAACAAACAAACCGCCGACAGAACTGGGCTGAGAGGCCGGCGAGGGAGCAGAGAAAGAAAAGAACAGCTTGGTGGAATAGAAATGCACGAAGATTGGAGGTTCAAGGTCACCTGAGCCGGCTCAAACTATCAGCTTTAGCAAAGAGAAAAATTTTAAGCCTGATTTGAAAAATAAAGAGGTTGTCTGCCTCCTGAACCCAAACGGAGAGCTGGTTCCACCACAGTTTTTTTTGTTTTGTTTGCCCCCTGTGGCCAAACTGTGTTACTACAACTTTCCTCATTTATCACGAGACGTACGCCGGCCCAAAAAGCATTTTTCACACAATCATCGGTAAAAATGTTTAAATCACATCTGTTATCTTAATAGAAATTCAAGTAGATTCTTTGTCTGTAAAGCTACAAAGACGACAGCGTCGGTAACAAAATCACATTGATGCCAGACAATATGTCTGAATCTTTCATGTGGTTTTGTTTCTGTTGCTTTTCACCTTTTGTGACTCAGTAAACCTCATAAGCCTTTTTTTTTTTTGACATGACAAATGACTAAACTGGTTCATTCATCTCCACCGTCATTACAACCCAAATCTGGCTGTCTAAAACGCTCGGCGTACTGGAAAGGGGATCGCATCGATCACGTTACACACCTGTGCTGCTATTCTTCACCATCAAGACAAGGTCACATTTCACACACACACACACACACACACACACACACACACACACACACACACACACACACGCATACATACAAGCTGCTAGCTTCAACTCACTTGCATTTTAAGACTCTTTCTGTTGCAGGAGACTGAGGACAGAAATAAACTGCTAAACCACATGGACTCTAAAACTATAGAAGGTCATTGAGAGTCTTTTTACCTCTCTGCTGTTTGTCTTTCCTGCCTGAAGTCAAAGAAAACAATACTTCATGTTTGATAACATTACTTGTTAGAGAAAGATGGTTAAAACCTTTTAAACCTTTTAAACTTTAAACCTTTTAAATTTTACGTCTCAAACTGACAAAATGGGCGCAAAGACACAAAACAACTACAAAGACACAAAACAAACAGAAATACTCAAAACAAACAGAAAGACACAAAACAACCAGAAAGACACAAAACAACCACAAAGACACAAAACAAACAGAAAGACACGAAACAACTACAAACACACAAAACAACCACAAAGACACGAAACAACCACAAACACACGAAACAACCACAAACACACAAAACAACCACAAAGACGCAAAACAACCACAAAGACACAAAACAACTAGAAAGACACGAAACAACCACAAAGACACAAAACAACCACAAAGACACAAAACAACCACAAAGACACAAAACAAACAGAAAGACACGAAACAACTACAAACACACAAAACAACCACAAAGACACGAAACAACCACAAACACACGAAACAACCACAAACACACAAAACAACCACAAAGACGCAAAACAACCACAAAGACACAAAACAACCACAAAGACACAAAACAACCACAAAGACACAAAACAACTAGAAAGACACGAAACAACCACAAAGACACAAAACAACCACAAAGACACAAAACAACCAGAAAGACACAAAACAACCACAAAGACACAAAACAACCACAAAGACTCAAAACAACCACAAAGACGCAAAACAACTAGAAAGACACGAAACAACCACAAAGACACGAAACAACCACAAAGACACAAAACAACCACAAAGACACAAAACAACTAGAAAGACACGAAACAACCACAAAGACACAAAACAACCACAAAGACACAAAACAACCACAAAGACACAAAACAACCACAAAGACACAAAACACAACAAAGAGATAAAACTGCTGTCATGAGATGCAAAATGACTACGAAAGACAGAAGAACCACAAAAAGGTGCAAACCAACACAAACGAGACACAAAATGAGCACATAGATGCAAAACCAGCGTAACCCAAAGCACACACAGTACGTGCTTTTATATTCTGCTGCACAACACCTTCTCAGTCAAACCAGCGTTTCTGTGTCTTCTGTTTGACTTCCTGATTAAACTGAACCATATTTGAATTTTAACCAGTTTTGCCACACAAGGACACTGTGTCCCCGGCGGAGGAGCATTTCTACCTTTTCTGTTCCTGTCTGCTTTTGTGGATCCTCCCTTTCCATTTTAAAGTTGTCAGATCGGCGCAGCGCCGCGTGCTTCGCTTTTAATGGGAGAGAAAACGAGGTGATTTGATCAATCGGGACTAATGCCCGCTACACCTACTGCGAAAATGTATTCCTCCCATTTCCATCGACGCCGCACGCCTCTGGCAATAAACTTAAAAGTCAGACACTGTGCCCTTGTGCCGTGTGCCTTTGACTGGGATTGAGCTACTCGCCCTCAGTTCACATAAATAAAAACCCCTCTAAAGACGTACGTAACAACATTGAATTTATCAAACTAAATATGAGGATTTTCTGGAACATTTGCTGAGAAATCCGTCCTTAAAATGTCGCCGTTTGTGGGTGAAATGCAGGCTTTGCTGCTGCTCGCGCTTTCGGACTGCAGGTCACTGGTGATCTCAGTCAAAACCGGCCAAGCAGATGGTCGCACGTTAAAAAAAAAAAAAAAATTACCCACCATGCATCTCCCATACTGGGAAGGCATAAACACCGAGACCGATCTGCTGGTCAGTTCGTGTTCATGCCGCTTCGGGAAATTTATGTTTGATAACCGATAGCAAAGGACAAAACGGTCATTCAACAAATTTCACAGATAGTTTATGTTTAAAATATCAACTTTAGTTTAAATCTCTGTGTTTTTTTGTGTAAGAATACACCTCAAATCAATCACAGTGTGTCTTTTCTGCACCTCGGCAGTTTTTATTGCCACCTTCACTTCAAAACCACATCCCACCTGTTTGACGTCCATTAATCATCACTCACAACATGGCTTTGCACTCAAATTTCACTACATGCATGTATCTGTACAGAGCAGGTTGTCCATGTATATCAACACCGTGTGTGCGAACAATGGTGGCTCGTATATAAAACTTCAAAGACGCTACACAAACGGCTATAAAAGTACTTTACAATCAGCACGGCTCAGGTTATAAAAGAGACTTTGAAGACCGGCACTGATGCCGGTATGTCTGAGTAGAAACTGCTGATCTGTGACATTTTATTCCAGCACAGCACTTTGTTGAATAGATGTCAATAAAATGTTTTTACTTTGGTTATATTTTCATGGACTCACCCGTCGTTTCTGCTGGTTGTGACAGTGCTGAATTCACAGGGCGATCGTTGAAGCGGTCAACTTGCAGGAAAATTATATATTTAGGGCAGACTGTCCTAAAGTGACGTCACCCGTTGGTTTGTAAACGGCCGTTACAAAGCGTCGAGTTCGGATTTTGTCAGGCGCCATCTTTGCTAGTTCGGAACGGTTTGGAGCAGGAAGTGACCATATTTGCATGAGATGGGGGGGAGGAGCCAGCGTTGGATCTGACTGATCTGGTTGGAAACCTGACGATACTACGTCCCGCCCACCGATAGCCGTAACCTGACTGCACCACAGGCCTGTCAATCAAACAGACACGCCCCCAAAAAACACAACTTTTTTTGGTTTATTTTCCCCTCGGGGATTAATAAAGTGTATAAAATAAAAAATAAAAATAATTAATGACGGATTATTTTTAGAGGAACCTCCAGAAAACTAATAAAAAGGAGCAACTTTAGCAAATGATATCATTATGACTCATGGAAAGAAATTTTGACCTTGTATTTTATGAGAGAAGTTGAATGGGAGTCTGTGGAGTCAGAGCCTTTTTGGAGCCAACCTCCAGTGGCACTCGGTGGTATTACAGATTAAGGCACTTCCGTATCGGCCTTATTTTTACAATTCGGAAGCCACATCCACTTTTATAGTCTATGCAAAGGCCAAAATATCAAAAACAAGGCAGTTGACAAACCAATGGGTGATGTCACTGTTGGTTGCCACTTGGTCACAAACTGTTTCACAAAACACACAATCATTTGTCCTATTGTTGATATAAAAATAAATCTTGATCAGGGCAGCTTTGAAATTAATCGTAAAATGCTCAAAACATCAACAGTGATAATGGAGATAATTTGGGGAACAAATATCAAGCATAAATCAGCATCTAGCATTGAATCTCTTTTTATAACCTTCAAAAGATCTATCGGTGGGCTGCAGATTGTCTTTGGACAAGAAAGTTGGCGCTTGTGGAAACATCAAACTCTAACTTGCACCCTCTAATGCATCTATTAGATGTGCAAACAGAAATATTGCAGAACAAAACCCAAAACGAATGTGATTTATTTTATATTTTTCTTCCCTCCCTATTGCCTTCCAGATGAGATGAAATTGCAAGTGAAAACAAAAGAGGCATTCGCTGCTCATCGCCAAACAAGGTGTCCGCGTGGGGAAGGAGAAACGAGCGGTGACAGATGCTCGGAGAGGAGCATCATTTCAGAAACTCATTAAAATGAATGAGGGGCGCTAGATTGGGTCAAATGTTTTTTATCTGAAGCCAATGGGAATTTCAAATTGATTGAACATGCTCAGAGAAGGAGGAGGGTTCGAAATGAAAATTTAGCGCCGTTTTTGAGCCTTTGATGGACAACTCGCCGCCGGCTTTGCTGACAGGAGAAATTTCATTTTCATTCACAGATAGTAAGCTCTTTGTTGCTTATCCTGGCAAAGAAAAAGAAAAACAGAAAAAAGGAATCATGGGGCCACTGAAAGACGAATGGAATCGCCCCCACCTGTCAGGTTTCACATTTTGCACCACCGCTGACCTCCGTCGGGCCTCGCAACTCACGTCTTTTTAAGATTTACAGCTGCTCTCGATGTCTCCCGTTAAGAATGTCGAACGCTCGCTGATCCTGAATGACAGACAACGCAGCTAATTATTCGCCCCTCCGCCAGACCACCTGTACTTTAAATAGTCTCGGCCGTCAATCAGACTCCTCGATGTCACGACATCGTGTTTATTTCCAGCTTTTCTGATTTATTATTAAATTCGAGTAATCATTCCCCGATGCATTTTTTTTTTTTTTTTTTTTCTCTGAACTTCCTGTTTAAAAGCGCCGTTGCATGTACGGAGTGATGTGCATGCTATAGACAGCACAGAACTCAAGAGGGATAATGAAGAGCACTGTTGTGATGTGGGGGGTTGATCCATTCATTAACATTGCAAATGAAAGTGAATATAGTCTAAATATAGTACTTTTTTTTTTTTTTTTACAAATTTAGGTTACTGGGACGCAGGAAAGTGTCTTTAGCTGTAGTCCCTCGAGGGTTGTATATTCTCGACATCAAAGTGCTGCTAGTTGGAGCTTTAAAAGAATAAGCAGTTTTTATTAAACACACTCTTGGTGTTTTATTTTTTTGGGGGGGGGTTGGGGGGCTTTGTTGTCAAGCTAACTAGCCAGCAGGCAAATTCAGCAAATAAAACATGGAGGTTTAACACATATCTCTTCTCAGCGTTGAGAAAAACCCATTAAAAAGTAATTCTACTTGCTTTTGGTAAAAAAAAAAAAACTAGTGATGTGACAAATTAAGTTTTGTCAAATTAAATTACTGAATTTTAGAGGGTTCATTAATTGTGACTTTTGTTTTTACGCATAATTAGTCGTGGACAGCAGCAGTTGAATTATCACATTTTTAAGGTTTCTTTAGTGTCAAAGAAATCCAGTAATAGTTGTCTGTTGCGCTCACAAAGTCGCTGCCAACAAGAACTACTCATAACTGATTCTGCATCTTTTTTTTTTATAGCGCTAATAGTGCAGACTCATCAACTTTTTTCAAGCTGTTTTCACCCCCGAAAGCAAAAACTTTAGCGAATAAGTATTCCGAGTTGAGTCGCTTGACCGACATCAGGACCTGAGTTGCACACATTTTTTTTTGTTAAACTTTGAGACCGCTGTCTTCTCACTGCGAGAAGGTTTTGAGTTCGAACCTCGGCTGGGGGCTTGTCCGTGTGGAGTTTAAAAGAGTCGTCGCCATGGAGACGGAGTCACCCAGCGAGGGAACTAGGTCAACTTTCAAAGTGATAAATCCATAATGGAGTTTTTTTTTCTTTTTTTTTCTTCTTCTTCTCTCCATTCACTCTTTGAACAGGTAATACGACGCCGGAGCTTTCCATCTGTCGGTCGAAAGTCACCCGACACACTCGGCTCGGCGGCTCCGCTGGTAACTCGGCTCGTAGACGGCGTGATTCATGTACGATGAGCGCACCGTCTGCATCCCACGCAGCATACATGTCCGACCGCCAAAACCACAGCTCATATTTCAAGATCATTCATGCTTCTTTTTTTTTCCAACAGCAGATAGGCAGCAGAAACTTTCCTCTGCAAAGACAGATCTCTGTTCCCACTGCCTAAAAATACACTTGCATGTCACAAACTTGTGAGGAGTACATGACATGTTTCTCCCAGAAGTGAAACAAATTCAAAGCATGTGTAGCAAATTTTCCAGATTTTGTTACCTCCATCGAGGCCCGCACAACCTTTGAAAATGTCTTTTTGTAGTATTATTTTTGTCTCAAATTAAACAGTATTACACGCAAGTTGTAGAGTTAAGAGGAAGTTCGGTGGAGAGCCACATCTCCTTTGTGCCGAAAGGAGCCAGATGATGGTTGTTCGGGCATCTGATCTGGATGCCGTTGGAGGTTTTCTGGGTCCAACTGGTGGGAGACCCAGGACACGCTGAGGCTAACAATTTAGATAAGCCAGCGGGCAGGAAATGACATGGCGTAAATGATAAGAATGAAAATTTTACCAAATGGAAATATCAACCTTTTCCACAAACGAATTGTAAAATTAATAAGAAAAACGATACGAATTACAATACAATATACGAAATGAACTTCCAAAAAGACCCCAGCAAACACATCAAAATTTGTGAAATACGACTAAATGTAAGATTTAATGTCGTTGTTGTTTATTTATTCGTGGTATTAAGTTTACATAAAAGCCCATATCACTCTCCAAATTGCTAGAAGTCCTCGAGGAAATAATCACTTTCAATTCCTCGTGTGATGCCAGAGAAGCTTTGAGACTACCCCCCCCCACTCCCCCCCGATGTCAGCGTTTCTCTGCCCACCTAATGTCTGTCTGTTTGTCAGATGGTTTCCTCGTTTACTGCGCCCACCTGCCAGAGAACGCCAGAAGAAGACTTCACCCATCAAACCCCGAGTGGAAAAGCTAGAGGAAGGAGGGCCGAGGCCTCCCTGGGGGAGGGAGGGACTGTGTGTGTGGGGGGGGGGGGGTAGAGGGGGGCCTCATCCTCGAGTTACAAGGCTGAACATTACTCTGAGCGTCTGGACGCCGAGCGGCTGATTAAAGCCAGAGACAGAGGAAGCTGGACGAGTGTCAGGAGAAGGATGAGACTCAGGTGAACTGGAGGCAAAACCTTTCAGATAGCGAAGCGGTCAATAAAACGCCCGTGAGTCATCTGCAGACGTTTCCTCCACTCGCTGACGATTTCTGCGTATTATTTTCAGAGAACAACATTTGGCAAAGTGACCTCGGCTCTTTTCGTACCGTAGGTGGACGGCTGGCACGAGTTTTTAGCGTTTCTAAGTCGTCAGACCGGGAAAGTAACTTTTACTGCAAAGTTGACAGAGAATATAATATGATTAATATTTGTGTTTATGCGGTTTCGGGTGAAAATGACGACTTTGTTGTCGTTAGGGAAGCTTCGTGATGATTTTATGATGTCAATAAAATTGCTGCGTTCGCAGTATAGAGATTGTGTGGGTCCAAAGGTCTTCAGAGGATATTGGGGAAAAAAAATGTTTCTTGTATTTATTGGCACTCACGAACTGCTAAAAAAATTGAAATTGAATTTGAGTTTTTTTGTTAATGATGTGTTCTATGAATGACTGTAATGAGGTGTTGTTGTGTGAGTGGCCGGTCCTTCACGGTGCCTCACAGATTGGACTTAAACTTCCCGATTCGAGGCGTCAACTTTCCGTGTCTCATCCGTCTTTCGACGGCACGTTTCCTGCAGAAGAAGAACCGCAAAGGAGGTTTTTCCATTTTCCCCGGTCGGTAATCCTCGGGGCCCCCTTGGAGACCAGACGTTTTACAACCCGTGTCTCACCTGCCCTCGCTATTCATCTAACGGGAGTGTGACTGGAACTAATTTGCGACCTCAGCCGTTGCAAATTGAGAAAGGATGTCGAGGAGCGACTCGTCCCGCGGAGACCGCTGTGTTTTTTTTTTACTCCATTGTGTGCGATAAATACCGGGAGCCGTGTTTTAACATCTGGCGGGAAGACAAGAAATCGGGTGGAGTTGGGGTGGGGGGTGGGGGGGGGGGGAGACCTGGAGGAACTGGGTCAAGTGGTAGCTGCAAATCATTGTGTGTTTTAATCTGCGTTTGCGGCCAGATGGTTGGACCTTTACACCAGCTCGGACGGCTGCGTTTTCAACAGGAGAAAAAACGAAAAAAAAAAAAAAAGTGCACTTTCCTGTTGCTACATTCTTCTTCTTCTACGTGTCACACCATGACATCATCCTTTGGCATGACTTGGCCAGATGAAACATCAGTTTAAATGACTACAGTAGAGTTTTTATTGGAATCTGATGCAATATTTCCAACATCTGTTGATTTTTAATCTAAACATCTTGGAGTCAGTTTGCGTCGTACTCAGTTTTTAGAACAACTGGCCCGAAAATGGAAGTCGGCGCAGAAGTGGATAAAGCTGCAGCTCCAAACAAAAACGTACTGCACTAAAGTACAGTTAAATGATCTTTTTTTTTAAATGCAAAGTGTACGATATTTTAATAACTCGGAACAGAATAGTTAGATGAGAAGTCTCAACACATCTGGAAGCTAGCAGGCAGTTTGTTTGTCTTAAGACTGGAAAAATGACAAAATGGTGAACCAGGCTCTGTTGTAAGTTGAGAAAACCTACCAGCACCTTTACATCTAGTTTGTTCTGTAGTTGAGGTCAACGCTGAAGTGCAAAAACAAAGTGCAATACCACCGCGTGCCACTAGAGGTCGGCTCCAAAAAGGCTCCGGCTCCATAGACTCCCATTCAACTTCTCTCATCAAATTCGAAGTCGATACATTTTATCCGCGAGTTATTTCGGTGCTGTCCGCTAAAGTCGCTCCTTCTTATTCGTTTTCTGGCAGTTCATCGAAAAATAATCCCGTCATTAATTAGAAAACAAGCCTCAAAATGTTTTTTTTTGGGGGGGGGGGGGCATGTCTGTATGATTGACATGTCCAACAGAATACTCACAATGACTTTGAAAAGGTTGTACGTGGTATCTACAGCAAAGAAAAAAATAAGTCTGGCAGTCGGTTGAGTGTGAAACGTTTTATGTCATCGCATGTACTATATTGCTGCATCTATTTTTACTCACGGCAGCGTTTGATTTCACCAGCCTGCGATCAGAGAGAACGGAACGAACTTGCGATGTGCGAGTTCATCACAAAGCTTCTGTAAAAGCTGCGTTGTATGTCGGCACATAAGAGCGAGCACATAGGAGGTCCCTCGGGGGAGCAGTTTGAGTTTCCGTTCTCTGGAGAAAAACACGGCGAAAACTTCAACGTAAGCGTCTCTCCTGATCGACGGCGTTTCAGACCGCCTCGGAGCGCCGCTGGTCGTCGGAGGAACGCATCTCACGCGTCCCGGTGCATTTATGTGACGACAAAGTCAGCAAAAAGACACAGCGTCTTTTTTTTTTGTCTTTTGCTCCCCTCCCCTTTAGGTTGGTTTTTTTTTTGGTATTATTATTTATTTTCGTCCAATTTTTTCCTCTGGTGTCAGTGATTTTATATAATATTCCTTTTACGAGACTAAGATGATATCCAAATTTTTTTTCTCCGAATGCGGCTGATTCTTGAAAGTCATCTAATCCTTCAGATTTGTGAAATTTCAAAGCTTTGTCATTCATCTAAGCTTTCATTTAGCATTCTGATACACTGGTGAAGGGATGGATTAGCGTAACCCGATTACCGACTTGTCCTGCATCTGGGAGAGACGGTTTTTAGTTTTTAGTTTTTTTTATTTTTTTATAATGTACACAAGGCAAAGTTTCTAATTAGTATGCCATGCGTTCCCTCGAGGTTATGCTGTTATTAACACCGAAAATAAAAAGGTTAACGCTCTCTTCTGTGATTATACGTGGCGAAACTAAAATAAGGATGGCGAGGGAGAAGCTCCTGTGTTGCTATTCGAGCTCTCTTTGACAGAACTTATTCATGTAAATGCCCCAAAAGAATTTTCACAACACATCCGTTGAAAGAAAACCTGCCATGAAAATGTAATACGACACGAGCACGTGAACTGAATTAATGCCGTCTTGTTCGACAGGCATTATGTTACAAAATTAGCTCCCTGACCTTTTTTATCTTCGCAGAATGTTGCATTAATTTAAATTGAAATAATCTACTGTCTGCTCGAAAATTAGAAAAAAATAAAATCAGAAAAACAGAAAGGTCACCATGCTAACATTTGTGAACGTAAACGTTTTTAAGGGCAGCATCTTAAGTGGAGGTGATGCTAACGGTGCTTTTTCCGTTCGCGTTAAGCAGCAGTACAGGATTGATGTCAGACATCTCAGTTTTTCTTTTGCTTTTCACTTAAGTAATAATACTGCATAAAAAGAATAGTTCAACATTTTAGGAAATATTCGCATTTCAGCTGTTGTGAAGTTCAGATTTTGGCCGTCACCATATTTGCTACTTCGGAGCGGTTCAGAGCAGGAAGTGACCATATTTGGACGAGCTGGGGGAGGAGCTAGAGCGGTGGATCTGACTCGATCTGATTGGAAACCTGACGATGCTACGCCCCGCCCACCGATAGCTTTAAGCTTACTGCACCACAGGCCTGTCAATCAAACAGACACGCCCCCAAAAAACAGGTCTTCTTGAATCTTCTTTTCTAATGAATGAGGGATTATTTTCAGATGGACCTCCAGAAAACTAATAAGAAGGAGTGACTTTAGCTAACAACACCGAGATAACTGATGGACACATTTTATTCACTTTGGATTTGATGAGAGAAGTTGAATGGGAGTCTATGGAGCCGGAGGCTTTTTGGAGCCGACCTCTAGTGGCGCTCGGTGGTATTGCAGCTCATTTTTCAGACCCGGAAACTACGAACACTTTTACATCCAGTCTGTGGTGGTGGCTCAGTATCTAGACACACCTTCACGTCTCCAACATGGCTTAGATGTCAAAATTAAAATGCTGAGGGCCTCTGCAGTTTAGTGTGGTTTAAAAAAAAAAAACTAAAAAAAACCAGCAATGCAATAATGCAGCCAATAATACATGACATGACATGCTGAAATTCTTCTCCAGCTTTCCACGGAAAATCTACCCCGGCACGAGGTCGGCTATGTTAATCGAGGAACACGCGTACGACGGTCAAGATGATCAAACGAGATGGAGCGAAGGAAGGAGGCGCGACGGAAAAACAAAACAAACGCAGACGACGAGGAACACATGCGGCGGTAGACGAGTCGTGCGGTGACTCAATTTGCAGCGTTTCTCCGTTTCTTGTTCAAATGAAAGCGAGCCGCGGCGTCGCGTGGATGTCGTTCCTCATTAAGCCGCGTCGTTCGTCTCGTGGGAAGAAAAAGAAAAAGGAAAAATGTCGGTCGCTGTACGCTCCTCTTGCTCTGTCAGCGTTAGAGGGGGGGGGAAAGCGACAGTCAACTTCTTGGAATGACTGGGGGTGAAAAAAAAAGAGGCTGTTGCTATGGTAACGGATGTGTGGATGTTTTTTTTTTTTTAAAGAGTTGAAGTAGTTCAAACTAAAAGATCTAATAAATACGGCACAAAAAGAGTTGTAATTTCCTCGGGGGCTGTGACCTGTTAGACAGCCGAACATCCTCCCAAAGAAAATTGCTGAGTAAAAAAAAAAAAAAAAAAAAATGACACTTTGAGGTATCTCTCTCGGCGTGCTACTCAGCAGGGGAGTCGAGAGAAGTTTTCATTTTTAAAGCATGAGTCTTGAGTGAGTTCGCAGCGGTGGCATCGAGAAAAAAAAGAAAAAAGAAGACACGGGGTGGCGGCCCACTTTTTTTTTTTTTTTTTTGGCGTTTCCTTCTAATCATCTATTGAACTTGCCCCGGGTAATGACCTAATTCTCATTGAGCTTTTCCCCAGCGCTGCCTCCATCCCTTCACTCATCGCTGCATTCATCCACTTCCAAAAAAAAAAAAAAAAAAAAAAAGACGCAAAAGGGGGACGGACGTGTAGGCGAGCGGGACAAACCATCGGCTCGGCTCGATAATGGCGAAGCATGAGATATAGAGAGAGAAAGAGAGAGGGGGGGGGCAGTCAGGTCCCGTCACGCCTGGCTTCACCATCATAGCTCTGGCCAGCTGTAAGGGATGTGCTGTAAAAAAATAAATAAATAAATAAAGTGCGGCGTGACCTTCTTCTTCCAGTCTTGAGGACAGCGTTAAAGATAAGAGAGGCCTCCGGATGGATGTACGAGTGCCCTCATCGTCCCTCCCTCGCTCCTACGTGCGACGCTGGTGATGAAGCCCCCCCCCTCCCACCACCATTATCCCAGCGTCGAGGACTGGGATGGGTAATCGAGAAATAAATTGTCCAGACTGCAGGTGACCCCCCCCACCCCCCTACCCCCGCTGGCTGCCTGTCATCGGGACTAATCCCCCCCCACCCACCCCCCACCCTGTCATCGTCGGGGAAAGTGTAATGGACGGCAATCCTCTGAAGCATTCCACCAAGTAATATTCTCCGTGATGAGACTCTCTTCAAAGAGAAGAAAAAAAAACACTCTGACACCCTCAAAAATCCCTTATTTCATTTTTTTTCTCACCATTACGTTGCTCGTATACTGTAGAGTTGATTTTTCGGGGGGAGGGGCGGGGGGGGGGGGGGTTGTGTCGGGGATTGCTTCGGAGGGAACATTATGAACCGCCGCTGACAAAGCGGGTGTCAAATTAATAGAGAATGTATGTTTAAAAAATAAATCAAAAAAACTGGCAGCGCCGGGTGTACAAAGGGAGCGAGATCATCGTAAGCCTCTGATAGCTGGAATCCCATTAGCCACGGGTCCGTGACTTACAATAAGAGAGAGGTCAGATTATTGCTGCGATCCGCTGTTGACATCGCTCCCGGCTGCGGATCGTGCTGCCCTCTCTACGTTTTTAGAAAAGAAAAAAAAAAAAACTCCCGCAGACTTTACCGATAACTGATCATTGTTCGTTCACGGTTACCGGGCAAGGACAGCTGGAATAGACTTTGAGAAACTGAAGTTTATACGGCTGTGATTAAAACGATTTCATCCCGCTGTCCTTGCCAGGAATTCTAGAAATGCGAATAAGATGTTAATAGAAGCCAAACAATATAATGCGATGCTTCAAAGGGTAGTTTCACGTTCCTCAAGTAATCAGAATTTTATATTTGTATAACACGAAATAAAGCTACCGTCATTTCCTTTTCTCTTTAGAATTACTATTATAAAAAGGTGGATCGCACATCTGCTTCTTGTGTGCAAACTGGGAAGACTGACATGCACGATAATAATCTTTCACATTGTAATCTTTAATTATTTATTTATTTTGATCTTTGGCATATTTGTAAGCTGCTGCACCCGGTTTAAGTGGGTACATGTTACAGTCTCAATAATCTGCCCATGACGTTAACTCATGACCAGGTTTTTAGTGGGCCAACAGCACAATCGTTTTTCTGCCGCCTCGAGGTCGTGCGTGACCCCGCCTCCTTTTTACGACTAACGTTTTTGCCATTACGTTACTCGCATGAGTACGAAAGGCAAAAATTCACTTCGCTTTTGGTCTGAACCACCATAAGACAGAGCCCTGAGCAAGTAAAGCTACTGGAAATGCAGAAAATGTTCTCCACCTCTTTGAGCTCCGTGTTTGGTCTCCACCATCTCCTTCAGGGGAAACATATCGGACTCTTGAACAGCCGAGCAGGTCGGGTACAGTCGGGTTTTTGGAGACTTTTCATAACGAAAACGAGTGAAAAGTCCGACTGCTCAGCTAAAGAAGGAGTCGAAACGTTTCGCTTCACCGGTATCATAGAAATCTTGATTATATATTATAATTATATGAATATTTCTTCCACTGACTGTAATTGCCGGGCTACAACGTACAAAGAACCGAGTGTTTGAGATTTTCAGTGGACTGCAGTTTAAGTCCGAGGGGCTTTTTCCGACGGTCTTTTCCCCAGAACGATGTACTGTAAGCCCTAAATGTTGATGCAGCGCATCAGCAGTACTTTTCCATCTGTGCGGTGCTGTGTGCCGCCGGTTCGATACCTGCAGGTACAAAGTGAATAAACGTCTGTTCCGTGTGGATTTTTACAATCGCCTTACAGTCAGGACGCCGGGAAACAGGTCTTACGTAACAGCGGCGGCTCCCTCGGCGGCCGTCCCGGCACTTTTGCCTCTTGCAGACATGTGTGGAGGACTGTAGTAGCTGGCGTCTGGAGGAGAGGGGAGGGTGGAGGGATGGGGGAGGGACATGGGGGGGGGGGGACGATTTACAGTGCTCTGTTCTCTCGGCCCGGGATAATAACCGGACCAGATCTCTCTGGCAGGACACGAGCCAAGCGCGTCCCCAGCGGGCCGGGACCGGAGCCAGAGGGCTGGAAAGCCGAGGCGGGCCGGTGTTCATGGAGCTGCTGCCTCGCAGATAACGTCTGTTGGTATATCGCGCAAATATCACATTAGGCTGGTAAAATTATACCTTAAAAAAAACACAAAAAAAACAAGGGCAGCACTATGTTAGAAAACCAACATGGAGGCCCAAAGTTGCAGGAGGTAAAATAAAGTTAAATAAACCCCCTCCCCCTCCCCCGTTCCCCTCCGCCCTCTGTGGATGCACCCGGTCACCTTCGAGGGTTTATATCTGGTGAGCAGTGTTTTTGTTTTCCATCTTCTCCCTGATGGAATACTAAACAGGTCTGCGGGAACATCAATAAGCAGAGAAACACGGATTGATTTAAATAAATTATTATGATTTTTTTTTTTTTTTTTTAATATTAGTTGGATGTTCAACCTTCAGAGAACAATCATACAGATTTTGACACTGAAAAGCTGTTTGTTTGTTTTTTACACTTATTTATTGAGGATAGCGCACACAACAACTTTTCGTTGTGTCCCAGTCAAGAAGAGCGACTGCATGATTTTGCTGTTACTTTTTGGATGTTGTTGAATTTGTCCGAACGCTACTTCACGAGATAACGTGTAAAAACCAAGTTTAAGTTCTGGAGACGGTCCACTTCTAAGCTACGACTTTAAGCTCACAACGACTAATGCTAACACACTCCCCTGCGTTTCCGACATCCATACTACTGTACTGTTTAGTACGCCAGAAAAAGGTTGTATTTTGCTCCGCCCACAAAAGGAAGAAGAAGAAGAAGAAGATTATAAGGTAGCGTACTCATTCAAATCGCATCCTTTTTCATTTACGCCAAACGTCGCACAGTTATGACCAAGAGGGATGAAGTAGTATGTCCCAATTGTACGTGTACTACATGCAACAGTACGTACTAAAAGTAATAAGAAATAATACGCGATTTAGAAAGCAGTGACTGGATTTATTGTTTACTTTAGCATGTCAGCATGCTTAGATTTAGAATTAAACTCAAAGAATAGGTAAATAATGGGAAGCATGTCTTTAGTCTTGCAGGTATTTGACTGTAGACGTAGGTGATGGACAAATTAAAGCTTTGAAGTCAGATGCTCACCAAAGTCCGTTTATGTTTTTGGGGGCGAGAAATGTTGGTAATCAATTGTAGATATATTTTCACCGAGGGGTGCTAGCATGGAAAAAAAAAAATTAGAAAATGTTTTGAGTGGCACATTGAACTCTTATCTGAAAAAACAATACAAAATGTATTCAAAGTTGGCAAAGAATTAATTCCTACACCAAAACAAACGTTTGCAGAGAGGAGGCAGGAAGGTTGACTTTGTCCAAAATCTCATTTAATCTCAAAGATCTGCGCTGATGTCCAAATCCCCACGTAATACACCTTTAATCTCTTGACGAACGGTCTTGAGGGCGCACGTGGAAATCGAGAAGTGGAGAATAGAATAGAAGTAACCAGTCAGCTTCCTTTTTTCCTGCCACAAAAGTATTTTTATGAAAAGAGCTTCAACGGGATGCTGAGTTTGTGGGCCGGAAGCTGCGAGACGGACCGAACTCGGTAATCCTGTTCAAGCTGTGGGAGTTCAGATCAGGTCTGGGTTACAGTGGCAGGGAGACAATGGCGTCACTGTGAGGCAGACAGCTGGGTTTCCAACCCCCCCCCCCTCCCCCCACCACCACCACCACCACCACCACCACCACCACCCCCCACCAAAGTGGCTTTGTTCCACTAGCTTAGACCGGCGGCAGACTGAGGGCTTCCCCAAACCCTCTGACATCACTGCCCAGCTGATAGGAAGTACAAAGGCTCTTGCAAAAAAAAAAAAAGGATGCATTCTATTTATAAACCGTGAATGAGCGCCGTGATTCACACACACACATGCCGCAGTCATTTGTGCTGGACCTTCAGGCCAAACATTGAATTGCAAAACATAAAAAAATAAATAAATAAAAGGAGCAAAAGAAAAAACAGCTTTCAAAAGGAAACTGTTATATTGCAAACACCTGCAGCCTGATGGATTTTCTTTACAAAAAGAAAATCACTTACATTTCTATGTCCAAAGTTCTAGTCCAAAGACTGCCTAAGTATTTGATTTTAAGTAAAAATGTGCATTCATCTGGCATAAACCTCTAGCGGGGCTGTAGCAGAAGGAAAAAAAACACTTTCTTTCCACCACTAAACTTCTGAAATAGTGTTTATAAAGACCAGCGGTCAGGTGAGGGGCGAGAAATGTACTGTACAAAGTCTCAAAGTCAAAAAAACAATCTGCTATAGAATAACTTTAAGACAAGTAGTCTGATCCAGCCTGAAAGATCTCAAAAACCATGAGATGATAGACTGTATATAAAAGCGGACGTTGCTTCCTCAGAAAAAATGAAAATGTTAAGTCCAGAATTAAGTCCTTATATTCACTGATTACCAACTACAAATTATGAATTGGTGCAACAGATCTTTCAACTAAATGTTTACACAGACTAAAAAAAGAAGCAGATACAAAGAAGTTTGTTTATTAATGGTTTTGTACTTTCAAATCCAGGTGTGGTAACGTGTGGTGTTCCACAGGGATCAATTTTAGGACCTTTGGTGTTCCTGATATATGCAAATGCTGAGAACTTGATTGTGAGGTTTAGTTGTATGATGATGATGCAACAAGTTCAAACTATCTCTGAAATTTTTAAAAATACAAGATATGTCCAAATTAGATTAATTCAACGATAAACTCTCGCTACATCTGGAGAAAACTGAAATACCAAAAAAATAAAACAAACATTTCATAATATTAGATTTTTCATAGTTACCAATAAAGGAGTTACAGTAAAAGGCTGAACCTTTGTTTACTCCAATAATGATTAACAAATATGATGTCTAAAATATTCACATTTTTAAAAAAAATACATTGTACTGTCAACTGCAAGACAATAATATGTATGAGTTTAAGGAGGGGTTGTGATTTTTCAACATGGAAGTAGTCACCAAAATATGACTATCATCCTTATTTCTCTTGTTTCTACCGGGCAAATAGTCGATTAATAGTCAATTAGTTCCGAGCCATATTCTAATAAAAATTTTTGCTTGAAATGTCCATTTCTAGTATGGGTATGACTTTCAGAAGAATCATGGTCTTGAACAACAAAAACTAGACTTTTAAATTTTACAAAATAAGAAGATTTGTTGCATCTTTAATTTAGAATAAAAGTACCTAATTTTAATAGTAATTTTTAAAAAAAGGTTAAGCATAAACTATAGAGGTGTTTGGGTGAACAAGATACCGACATTGGTAAACATGGTGGTAGAAAGTATTTCTACTGGTGTGGAGCGAAGAATACATCATTCATTTGTTCCTTTGATAATGGACTGTATCTGGATGATTGGCACCCAATCCGTACATCTGTGTTTTCAATCACTCCATATGTAAACAAGAAGTCCATCCCTCGACACACCCGCACACAGATTCAGGCCGTTCGTCTCCTTCTACTCTTGTGTTTCGCTGCATTTTCGGCCGATCTAAAACAGCTTACATGACACAATTTCGTGAGGTAAGATTCTTAAGGTTTTTTTTTTGTTGTTTTTTTTGGCTAGACCAGATGACATTCAATAAAGTGAGCCAGCTGGAGGGCTGAGTGTGCTCCACTTCTGAGAGCTCGTAAAAAGAAAAGAAAAAAGAAAAAGAAAAAAAAAAGAGTGCGCCCAGAGCTGTTCATCCTTCTCCAAAGAAGAGAATCAGGGGGGTTAAGTACAAGGCTGGCTGAAGAGCCGGTCCTTGCTCATCTTATATTACCTCCACGCAGGGAGAAAAAGGGAGGCGAGGCGTGATCGATAAAATCTCATATCCTCACTTCTTCTGTGCTGGGAATAGTTAGAGAGGCATGAGCAGCTACTCTAATGATCTGCACTGGGATTTCCCACCAACTTCGTTCCCGGTCAGCAGTCTTCCTCGCCCGTTCTGATATTGACATACGCTGTCGAGCTTGAGAGATGGACTTGACGACGCCTTGCACACGACTGTTTAATTTAAGCTATTCCATTTAAATATTGAGAACATAACTGTCAGGCAGCGTAATGAATCCTTTTTGAAGTCAATAACACGATAATTACTCTTAAATATGACCAGTTTCAGGACACCGCTGTGTAATTATTGTAAAATAGTTTGCAGTGAAGATGACGTGGTTAGTCAATGCGTTGGTTGTCCGAAAATTAAACAATCAGCTGTGATGATTTATTTAGATTTTTTTATTTAAAGCAAAACAACTAAAGTTTTGTTTGTTCCTACAGATCCAATCGAAGAATTAGTTGCACTGTCAGCTTTATGTAATAATAAACTGAATATCTTTGGGTTTTGGGACTTTTGAGACAAACACAAGGCATTTAAAGACTTTGGCTTTGACTTTGACTTTGGGAGCCTAAAACAATTTCACGGATTGCAAAGATTAGGACCCAAACGCACAACACAAATCACAAACGTGGGGGGAAAAAAAACCCACAAAGGCCAGGCGATGAGGAAACACACGAGGGTGGATCAACGAGTTCCCGAGATCGCTCCTGTTTCGGGCGAACTGAGCGCAACACCGTGACGCCTACGGACCACAGAGAAGCTATAACCTTCGTGAGTAAGCGTTACACATTTCATGGCGTGATCATCTTCAGCTCCTGAGTTACATGTGTTTTTTGTGAGCGCTAGTCCGGTGACATCTGGGGGGTCAACTTTGGGGTCAAACTCTTGTAAATCGGCAACGGGGAACCGTGAAATGCTTCGCTGAAAGAGCCTTCGCTGCAAACCACCTGAATTGTGGCGCAATGGCAACAGGGTTAAAAAGAAAAAGAAAACACAGAGCGTGGGAAGAAACAGACTGGGGACTAGTGTACACAAACCTTTTTGACCTGGATCTCTCCCTAAACACCCAAATACTTTCAGCTGCTTCAACTTTATTGAAACTTAAAGGTCACCGATCAGAAAACACATGCAAAGATCCTTTGACAGACAACCTGCAGGATACGTCAGGATACGTTTTGTACGTACCAGGACTTGTCTTGATGGATCAAAAAGATTGCTGACCCTGCCTTCGACTCGCAGCATTACTCCGTTACAAACCGACTACGCCACTGACGACTTACTCCAACCGGCCACATCATTATTACTTTCCAAGACTTTCTGCGTTCCCAGCGGACGTGAAGAAAATCCACTCGGAGGCAACCGGCTGTAAATTTATCCCATTTTCACAATAATGCTCTAAAACTCAATGGCAGACATGGGGGGAGGCAGCAGGGCCCGAGGATCGGATTACAGACTCCAGACAAGACATTCACCACCACTCTCTCACACACCCCCCCCCCCCCCCCACTGGCTTGACCCCTGGAGTGCAAAGAAAAACACATGACTTCATCTTCCAGAGCCACGTTCGAACACTTATCTGATTATTAGCAACTTCGGCTGAATCCGGAGAGAACAATTAGGGGGCGCAACCAAAAAGCACAACCGAAGCCTTTCGCAGGTGACGTCGCAGGTGAGGCGAGGCTGGAGTCTGTTACCAAAAGGTGTAAAAGCAGTCGTAAGCAGGCGCCATCACCTTCTGGATCTGCTCAGTGGCGCAAGGAGGAGGAGGGGGTTGCGGAGGGGGGGGGATTTAATTTTGATTAATGGTGGCAATTAAACAGATGAAAAGAAATGGACGCCCTTAATGAATCTATCAGCCTTTAGTCCGGAGTGTAGAGGGAGGCTTCGAAACTGGTCCCAGCGCCCGACGCTCTTAATTTGATAGCATAAATCACAGCAGAGGCTTAAGGTTAGGCTTTAGTCCCGTTAAGTCCCATTCAACACTAATGGCCAATGCAGAATGCCATCAGACCTCCCCAATTAGCCCCGGCCGATGGGAGATACTAATCGGTAATAATTGCCATATGTCGACTTAATTGAGACCTGATGAGAACTCATTAATATGTGCAAGGAAAACTCCGCTGAATATCTGGCAATGCTGCAGGTAAAAAACAGATTCGATGTTTGACTGAATGTCACCGGCAATATCTCTCTTTGAACTGAAAAGCAGAGGAAGCGCAACAAAAACCGGAGTCGTATCAATCTTCAGAGAGGATTAACCCTCCCCCTCCACCCCCCCCCCACACCCCCCGGGAGGGGAGCTCTCGACACGGTGGGAAAATAATGCCTACGGTAACAGGACTCTGTCACGGATAGAAATCAGTCATCGTGCCGCTCTGTGTTTCCTTCTAACTGTAAGTCATCTCCTCCTCCAGACAGACTCCGGGGCCAGATACAGGTCACCACACGTGGCCTCAGTCGGTGGTGGGGTGGTGGAGGGGGTGGTGGGGGGGGTGGGGGTGGAGGGGGCGAGGGGTGTGGGAGAGTGGTGGGTGGGGGTGTGGGAGAGCGAGAAGCCAGAAGTTAGCTCAGCTGCTTTTAAAATCACCCCACCAGGAGCGCCTCAGCGGGGTCATCGGCGTACTCAACGATGACGATACAAAGGGCAAGCAAAAGAAAAAAGAAACGTTTCCTAGACTGCTACGACTTGTGTTGCGTGCGAACAGAGAACGGGGAAGCGATAACCTTCGTGAGTACGTATTCCGAGTTGCGTCTCTTGATCAACGTGACCGCCGGTTCGTGAACGTTTGTGATTTCACCGCGGACCCTGAAAATGGAGAAGAGAAACATCACATTTTTGGGGGAAGCAGATAAATCGCCGTAGACTTTCTGAAGCATTTCAAAGGTCTCTGTTGACCATTCCCAGAGTTTGACCCAGTGGAAATCACTGCATGGGCTCAGGAACCATTTGGGCTGTTAAGCAGGCGTGTTGAAGATTTCCTGTTCTCTGCTCCAGTCTCAGGTGAAATCACAAATGTTCACATACCAAGTGGTCACAAAACCGCGTGGAACTCAGGTGCGGATGTCGATTAAGCGACGTAACTTGGAATACTTGCTCACGAAGGTTTTAGCTATTGCGATCCGTTCGTACGCAACGGGAACTGTCTCTGAACAACATTTTTCAAAGTCAAAAATTCTGCTTGGAAAGGTTACGGGGGAAAAAAGTTTGAGTACTTTACCAATCAATCTTAAAAGTTCCTGTACTTTCAGAACGGTATTTGACGATACACAACACACCACAGTTACACCTACGACAGCCACACCGGAAACCTTACCACTAACAAACACGTAATCATAAATATTTAGTTTTATGCATCAACTAACTGCTCTGCTCAGGAAGAATTGTGTCCTCATCAGTAACTATGAATCTTTGAACTGAACTGAATGAAGTAATTCCAGTCAGCACATTGACCTCTGTAGGAAATATTTTTCTTTTTCTAAATGATGTCATGAGAACAGACTTGTTCTTGAAGTGGAAAAAAAACACACACACACACACTGAGGCAATGAGCTCCTGAAGATGTTTCCAAAAACAATCAATTTTCATCCTTCATATTCACAAAGACACATTCACACAGTTTTTCCACTACAATCAGACTTTTTAACTCTCAGCTCCACCAGAGCGAGTTCAGGGTTAAGTTACCAAAGTTAGTTGCCTAAAGGCACGTCAACAGTAGCTGTCGAGGAGAGGGGAAAAATGTTCGTCACTTCCCGCCACCCACGTTTCCATTGAGGTTTCGGGGAGTCTGATGACTTCACCTACACAATAAAAAAAAACAAAAAAACAACTCCAGTCTTGCTTGTTAATTTCTCCCCAAAGAGCCCCACGCATCTCTTCGGACAGTTTATCATCATGACTTCCTCCCACACATCATTTGTACCGTTCACCCTTTAATTTTTTTACCCTCTACATCTCAAAGGGGCCCTTGTGGGGGGAAGGCGATGCGTCCCTGAGGGGAGGTTACGCGGCGTTATGTCATCGTTAAGGGCTTTAGAGGCTCGGGTAGCACATCTAGAGCACCTTCGGAGGACCCCTGAGAAGCTTGGCTGTCAGAGTCCCGGGGCCCCCGAAGAGGTCTTTTTTTGGGAGGGAGGGGTTGACAGTAGAGATGATCTCAGAGAACAGAGAGCCTTTGTGCTCCAACTCACACCGCTGATCTCCGGGTCTTGTGGTGTGCCGCAGAAAAGTGAAGGGGAATCGCATAGCGTTGACGTGAGGCGAGTCCGACCGCGCCGCCGCCGCTCGCTGTATGTTTACAGAGGGCAACGCGCCGTGTCATCGCCTCGTACTTCCACTGTAGCCGTACATCATTCCTCCGCCGAAAGACGTTAAAGCCGCTAACAAGCATGTCTGGTTCCTGCGAATATTCAACATTGGCTGCCGATGATTTCATTGGTTTAAATACCACATTAACTCGTGTTCTTGGTGTTTTTACGCAGATTTATCATTAGTTGGGGGTGGAAAAGCTGCTGACATAGCATGTAAAGCTAAAAACAGTTTTCCATTAAAAAAAACTAATTAAATTCTTTTAGGTGGATCGGTCTTTTCCTTTGGGCAAAGTAAACCTAATCGAGTCAACCGAAGCGAAGCTCAATTGCAGAGCACAATAGGAAAATAGGTTGTTAGGACTGTTTTCAGGTTTCAGTAATCACAGTATATATGATCAATATCTTTATATTAACAATGGATGAGGTCACCATGTGTGTTGTGAAAGGTGGCTGCTTTTATTGATGAATCAAAGAGTTATCGCCCGACTCTGCAGTTTCCCCTCAGCTCTACGGAGCCTTTTTTTTTTTTACCATTCTTTAACTCGTTGTTTTGGTTTTACTGCGTCCAACTTAAATGTTTTGGGTCACTGTCATGGCTCTCATTAATCTTTCTTCGCAGAAAAAAAAAAGACATCTATAAACATACAGCTAGCACCAAAACAGCACCAAAAAAACATTTTTTTTCAGGAGTTGGTGGAGACCAAAACTGAGCTAAAAGGACAATATAATGCAAACATGCCTCATAATGTTGCTCAGCATGTGTTTGGCATTTAAATAAAAAAACATTTACTGGAACTTTACTGGCAACTAACAGTGACATCACCCATTGGAAGTGACTGTATTTGGACAAGCTGGGGGGGGGCAAGTAGTGGCTCTGACGGAGAACCCGAGGACACTACGCCCTGCCCATGTATAGCGGAAAACCTGACTGCACCACAGGCCTGTCAATCAAACATACCTGCTTTTTGAGGCCTAATAGCTAATTGATGACGGGATTATTGTCAGTAGAGATGCCAGAAAATAGCTGAGTCTTCTGAAGCTACGTTTCTATACAGTCTATGTCAAAAAGTAATGATATGTCAGCGTTGTGTTTAAGGTGTTTTTGCTGCCCCCTAGTGGCCAAAGATGTATTATTGCAATTTATTGTTTTAAAGAATCTTTTATACATATGATGTCCAACAACTGACAAATAAAATAATTGACAAACCTGTGTGTCATATAGAGTGTAGGCTGAGCTATTGGACAAGCTTCTTATGATTTCCATGAAATATCAGGTTTCTAGTTTTCAACTATAATCCATTTAACTCACCGTGTTATGGACTTTTGCAGCTTTTCTGTCCACTAATAAGTAATTACAGCAGGATACCTCAGTCCAGTGAACCACACAGGTCTGTAGTAACCACCGGTGTCGAGGCCCCCCGTCTTATACGGCTCCCCGGGGGCATCTCTGGAATGACGCCCAATTTGCAGGGTCTCACCCCCCATAAATTGATTTCAGTGTGTGTGTGTGGGGAGGTGGGAGGGGGGGGGGCGAATGGGGTCGGTGTCAAAGATCTTTTAATTACTGATGTAAACATTTGTAGAAAGCGCGGCGTCTTCCCTGATTGAAATACGTGCCTCTGCGCCGGTTTTCACGGGTAAATCCCATTTAGCCTCGAAAAATGCAACGACTTTACAGCAGCAATAAAAAAAAAAATGCTTAAAAAGCATCCGGAGAAATTGCCACACAGTTAACTCGGTCGACTCCTTCAATACGTGCCACTAATTTGTTCCACACGGCTTTAAAATTCATCAAGTCTGTGACAACCTGCACGGTGAGAAAGCTCAGCCAATTCAGAAGGTTTGAACCAAATCAGTGAAATTATCTGCTTAGCTTCTCTTTTCTCTTTTTGTTTTATTGCTACAAAAAAGACAATCCACCAAGGGAATAACACAAAGACATTTGACGGAGGATGATGCATTTTCCATAGAGAAGTAACCTATTAGAAGGTTTTTCCGGTGTCTAATGTGTTCCTTGATTTCCGGCTCATGAGGATAGTTTTCTTGGCGATATTTCGGGCCACAAGGAGTAATCTCCTGTTTGTTTGCAACAGACACCTTTAAAATAAAAAAAAAATAAAAACCAACGTACATTTCCGATCACCTTCCTCTTAACCTCTTGTGAATCCTCTCCGCCGCTTCTGTTTCTGTAACCTAATGGTTCAGATGCTCCCATTCCACGTTAACAGCCACCTTTCAGACCGCGGCGGAGGGAAATAATAACTATTATTAGCACGAGGACAATCCAGGTGCTTCGTAGCGCGCCGCGTCTTTGAACGAGGACGATCAAAGTGTTTCCGGCGAGGGGGGGGGGGGGGGGGGGGGTAGTCGCCTGAAACGCAACACTGTCCTTTTTCAAAAAGTGAGCAGAACGTAGACAAGATGGGGTTTTTTTGTTTTTTTTAAACGGCACCTGCAACACTTGAGAGGTAAAAGTCCGACAACAGCGGTGGTGGCTTTCTTCTAATGAATGGTTACTTAAAACGCCGCATGTCATCCTGGCATTTTTAGTGAAGGTGTCATCATCAGGGCGGTGATTCAGAGGCAGGGCGTTGAAAGTGAGCCTCTTTTAGAAAATGTTTTGCTCTCAACTATAATAATCTATATAATCGCCCGATTTTGTAATATAACTTAAGTGTGCTAGTCTCCGAGCATCTGATCTTACAAAATTCAATTATGCTCCAAAAATGTGTGGGACAGTGTTAAAATAATTTTAGAGGGGCAATAAACTGTTGTTGTTTTTTTACACCAGATTTATATTGAATTTTAAGCAACACAATTTAGGTTAAGCTTTGAATTTTTTTTATGAGTTAATTATTTTTTTATAATTTATTTATCAGAATTATTTTTAAAAAAAAAGAAGAATAAACTGTGTATAATTCCAGCAATAAAAACAAAAACAAAAAACGAAGATGATGTGCTTCAGCTATCTGAAAATAATCTGAGCGCAGTTACAGCTGGCTTTAACCAAATCTAATCCTGACCTTTTTCAGGACCTGTTTTCTGTAATTGAATAATCAATTCTGATGGTCCAACATGTTATAAGGTGAATTTGTTTCACCATATAAATAAAGCATGAATTGAATGGAATTATAATGAAGAAAAGTAATATGGAGAGTTCTGCTAAAAGCTAACTAGCCTATCTTAGATAGCTTTTCTTTTCGTTTTTCATTACATTACAACAATAACTGACTTTCTGCACACAAATTTTCTTCCATCTCAATTTAATTATGATGGATATAAACTTACGTCACCACGACATCTTTCATTATGTTGCTTCTGGTTTAAAAACAGCTGGAGTTATGACAGTATAACAGTTAACAGTTGCGTTATGTTTGTTGTAAATATTGGAATTTTCTAATTTCACTGCTGCTGACTTTTTACAGTGAAAACCAACTTTGCCTGTTTAATTCTTATTGGAAAGTTCTTCCAGTTGTGCTGTAGACTATTATTTTAAAAATGTTGGAAGGTTTTGCATTTTTTGTTTTTTTTCCAAGACCAAAAAATATGAATAAAAGCTGAAGGGGACGGCTTTGCTTTTTTTTTTTTTTCTCAAGTGAAATATAACGTTCCCCTACCTGATCATAATCATTTTTCACAGTCCCTGACATGGTGCAGTTCGATGAAAACAGGCTGTTAAAAGTCTGAACGGGAGTAAAAGAGGCGGTGGGAACACGGGTGGAGGAGTTTGTGACCCCATTTTCTTATTTCACTCAAGACATGTGTCTTAATTATTATTTTTTTAAATAAGTAAAACACATCTGCAGGATATAAAAAATTCAGACCGAGTCACCGGAGGGGTCGACGGTTAAAGGGGCTGAGTCTAAATTAGATGACTTAACGTGATTTAAGTCCCTCTACATCACATGCAACAGGCACTCATTTCACAAAACAGCAACATCTGTGCAGCAGTCCCGCTTGCGGGAGCGAAGCCGGCCTCGTAAATCGAAAAGGTTCAGTACAGAACGTGTGATAATGAGAACCATACAGACGACGAGGGATTTTTTGTTTTTTTTGTTTTGCTCCCCCCGAATGTCACTCAAAAAAAAAAAAAACTCATGCTACTGCGGCTCGATCAGCGAGAGCGCGAGGCCTCGAAAAGAAAAACAGTAGCCGCCGACAGAAATAACACGAGCGAGAGGCCCTACGGTTTCTTTCTGAGGATACGGCGTCCAGCAGTGAAAACAAAGCCTCCTGTAAGTCCCAGATCATCTAGAGACAGACGGAGAGAGAAAAGCCTCTCAGAAGCCGACCGCACGGAGATCTGGAAGGAATGAATGTTCTGATGGTTATAAAACCCTCCGAAGAATAGAGGCTTTGTTAGAACATCTCCTGCAGGAGGAAAAAAAAAATGAAATTTTTTTTTTTTTTTATGTATCTGTGGAACAACAGAGCGGTTCAGGACGAGCGGTTCAGGACGAAGAGGTTTTGTCTTCAAACCCTACCGAGGACCTGGGTTGCATTAGTACTAGTGTTATTGATTGCCTTATTTCATAAGTGAGGCAATTGACTCTGGAAATCTCGCTCATACACCAGCAGAACTGCGGGTTATTTCATCATATACATTATCAATATAAAAAATAACAATCTATATTTCATAGATGTTTTCCTGAGAGAATAATTCTATAAAGTTGCAGTTTCAATTCAACTCTACAGAACATTTTGGCATCTTTTAGCTCGTTGTTTTTGTTTTTTTTAGCCGTCAACTTTATTGTTTTGATTCTGGCATTACACTAGCTAGAAACTAAACTGAAAGTAGCCCTCAACAATTTCTACTTTTCAAGGTCATTGTATGTCAAATTTGAAGCGTTTTTACTGTTCTTGTGTTCTGCCCCCCAAAGTGGCCAAAAAACAATTAAGAAATTAAAGGTTTACCGTACATTGATTTATATACTCTGAATGTCTATAGAGGATCCCCCCCACAGAGTCTGCCATGTTTTTTTTCAGAAGCCCAGAAGGGACGAATCAAACATCGGCTCGAGAGGAACAAAAGAAAACTACGTGACAAATTGGCATTTGTCACACGACTCTGTGGGATTATTACAAAATGCATAACATACTTTTGAACTTCAAAACAGAATCAATGGTCAATAAAACGAGATGCCACCTAAAGTCATTTAACTACTTCGGCAAGTTTCGCCGACGATCATAGAATCTACCTGAGCCCAATTCAGACCAAAAATTCATAACGAGACTAAACTGTTTGAGAAAATTTTAGGGAAAAGTTGAAACTGTGAGCGGGACCACCTCAGCTGATGGAGTCGCCTCCGATTCAGTTTTCCGAGTCAAAAGTCGGCGTGAGAGTTCGTGTTTTGTCGTGTTTTTTTTTTATGTTTACACCGTTTCATTGCTACGAAAAATGCAACCATTGCAAGCAACCAACCGTCACTGTGCACTGTACATCTCCCTGTACGCACCGTGTCCAGCAGATACCATGTAGTGGAGTATTTAACAGAAAGATGGTGACGACCAAAACAGAGCTAAAAGGAAGGAGATTGGCCTTAAATTCATGAGGCTGGTAGAAACTCTGTAATAAAAAGAAAATTACTTTAGCTTCTCTAACTAATCATAATTTTTTTTTATCCTTTGAGCTGGTCTCATTTCACATATCTGTTTCAGGACTTCATTCTTTAGCTGTTGCTCACATTTAGTTTTATTATTCATGTTTTGTTTGTTCTTAGTGGAACAGAACGTGAAGTCCTGAATATTATTGTGATTAAAAAGCTCAGATCCCGTTTCTCACAGTCCAGACTTTAGAGGCTCTTTCTCTGAAGTGAGGGGCTGAATAAGCTCTTTGGCACCCCAGATTGTCTCTTGCATTTCACAGAAAAGTACCTCTACAAATGCGCTATTCATCGTATTCAGCGTAGCATACCTGAAACTTTCTTTTTGGTCCAAGTCGGGTGTAGTTGACTGCATGTCTGTCAAATTTAATCAAGTCCTCAGTGTAAGGACGTGGCTGTAATGAAATCTGAGCATATTTTAGTGGACCGGGTTCTTTTATTGGAGGAAACTTTAAATCATAAGAGCACGTATAAAGCTGTTAGGATTAAAACTTTTGGTCCTTGGTGCAGAATGAGATCAATTTTGCTCTTCTATTTATATTTAAAATGAATAAAAAAAAAGTTCCCGACGTGATGGATTCTGCAAGAAGACGGTGAAATGTTCAAATGTTGCTCTGATTCTTCTTAATGTTCACATTAAACATATCTACACCGGTTATCAAAGGTGAAATAAACTGTATATTATAGCAGCTGAGCTTTGAAATAATCAAATTAATTCTAAATATATAAAAATTCCTTATTTATGGAAATCTTTCAATTTCAGGTCTCTTGAGCTCTGTTTCCTGGGCCAAATGGAGCTCGTGAGCTTGTAGTTACAACACGGGAAGTTCAGGGGGTTTAGTCATAAATACACTGTTGCTAGGCAACAGCAACGTGGCCGGTGTCTAGAAGCCCCAGAGGGTAAAATATTTAGCATGCTAACGGGGAGGGTAACGTAACGCAGGAAATGCAAAGGCCCAGAGGGAAAAGATGAGGCCGTTGGGAAGATCAACAAGACAAACTCTACGTGTCTAAAATCAAAATTTATTAGCTTCTCATTCAAGGAAAAATGAAATTCAATGACCTCTGACCTTTCTGTAAACATCACCAAACACGTCACAACTCGTGAACTCGAGGCTTATAGAAATTTTTTTAATTCTGAGGTTGTGAATGCCATAAGAGGGCGTTGCTCATATGGACTCCTTCTCATGTACACGATAAATACTAACCCATAATCGATAATCCACCGTTGACTCCTCCCCCACCTCGTCCAAATATGGTCACTTCTGGCTCCTAAATAGCAAGACGGCGACGGCTGAAATCCCGAACTCGGGACTTCAGAAACTGACAGGTGACGTCACGGTTTGTTGCTGCTTTCAGGGAAATAATGAATCAAAAGATGAACTATGGAGATCAGCTGGGGCTCAAAAACAAAAGTTTTGCCTCTGAGGTCCTCCAGGAGATGAATCCGGCCACGGTTGCATCACATGAAGGCTTTTAATATGCAAAAAAAAAGAAAAACTCTGTATTTGACTACCAAACATTTGCTTCATCCGAGACCAATTTGCATTTTAAAGAATTCTCTGACTACAAATGAAAATCCTTCCAACCCTTAATTTAGTTTCCACTCGTCTATCTCCTGATATAAACGTCTTCATCCGGTCGTTCTGAGCTCGGAATGAAATCTTTTCACATTATTACAAAAAAAAAAAAACCTCGTAGGTGTAATAATTTCAGAACACTGTTGCATTTCTAACAAAATACTGCAAGTCGTGAGCTGTCAGTACGAACACTCTGGAGGACGTTCCTCGTTATAAAATGAAAAATTGCCTCCACCGAGCGAGCGTCTTCAGACGGTAGCGTTACCATCCTCGTTCCCGAGAGATCGGGACGCCTGTTTCCAACTCTATACCAGCTTCCCCGTCTGATAGTCGTAGTTAACCCGAGCTACCCCGGCATTCAGAAAGAAAATTACTTGTGAGCGAGCCCAATACCACCTGTGGTTTCTCACAGAAAGATATTTCACAGCTTCACATCTTTAATGTTATAATCACTGTTCATGTTTTTAAATGTCCTTTTCTTTTGCCTTGCGTTTTAATGCTTTTAATGGTTTTATGTGAAGCGCTTTTCAATTGCCTTTTTGTTGAAAGAGTGCTCGACAAATAAACCTGCCTTGCCTTCTGGACCCCTAACAGGACTAACGCTGCAACCTCCTGGTTAGATCCGGCAAAGCCATAAGCTTCCACTTTTAAATGCTGACTGTACGTGAAGCGTGTCCGTTGATGCTTTCATCAGAAGTGGTTCATTTTTAACGTGGGTGGCCCCAAAAAGGTAAAAAAAACAAAACAAACTCCGGTGGTGGTTGGACGATGCCGCCTGCAGCCAAGAAAGAAGATCTGACCGCGCTCACGATGTTTCAATGTCATGGAGATACGAGGTGAACCTAAATAAATACAGCATGTACATCGGACAGCCTGCATCCAGATGTTTGAGCAACGCCTGGTTCGCCTGGTGTTTATGGAAAAAGTCACTCACAGGGGAACCCGGGAAGCTTTCTCTCGACGTTGCTGATGGCGTTGCCATGGCACCGTGAACAGACGGTTTTTCAAAAGGTGCGGAAGGAGCCCCGACCTCCCGTCATCTCCAGTTTGTTCCATTCCCACCATCCGCCGGCTGCATGCATCTGTTTCAAAGTGTGTGTGCGTGTGTGTGTGTCTATTTCCGAGGACTAATGAAGGACATTACGAGAACGTGTGTGCTCAACCGCATCAGTGGGGAGGAGGTGGGGGGAGAAGGAGGGGTGGGGTGGACGCAGACTCATGAGATGGAGTATGGAAGTGAGCTCAGGCCACCAGAATGTGGGTTACACTGTTAAAAACACCACATGAAAGGGGCTCCTCTGGGTTTTTGTGGGAATCCGTGATTTCTTTTCTTCCCCCGCAGCAGAAGTTTTCCAGCCGCGGGCCTCCGTGTTAATCACGGGGGTTAAAGAGTGTTGCTGAGTGATACATGAACACGGCGAGTCGGCCACTGTTCGCTTCACTGGATGCTGGCGTACCTCCGCGGACCTCACAGACGCCGCGGTCAAAAAAACGGACGTGGCACGAATTTCTAATATCCGCGTAGTCGCTATAATCTACAAAATCCATTGTGCGACGAGCGTTCTTCCTTATTTCCCGTTTTTTTTTTTTTTTAACTGCCGCCTGGTTGTAATGCGTTACTCCCGTCAGAAGGTGGCGGTAATACGCATAAAAGCCATTAAATAACACGGGGAACGCCGCTTTCGGGGGTCCGGAGCTTTTTATCGGTAGAGCTATCTCGGTATTAGATGTCCCGGTTGCTAACATGGAGGAAACAAGCAAAGACGACTACCAGTAAAAAAAAAAAAAAAAAGACTAGCTAACCATTTCAAGACGCCGATGACCAAAATCTATGAAATACTTTAAATTTCCACTACGGCAGATTTTTGTGCAAAGTGTCATGAGTTTTTGAGCATTTTAAAGCTGCCAAAAAGGCATTTCATTTGCCAGAACGAGAAGCAGAAGAATTCCTTGCATTAGAACGGGCCTTTCGCACCACTCGGTGCTCGGGCCATAATGAGGTGCGGTTTAAACCACGCAGGTAAAGCTGGCGTACAAGTCGTCCAGCGCCAAACACACTCATTAGAGCAGTCCGTTAAAAACTCCAATAGCTCCAAGCAAATTTTGAACTTTCTTTGCTTGAAATTGCCCGTCCCTATGATTAACTCTCTCTCGCTCATTATACTGAAAATAACCCAGATGAACTATCTGAACCTGAGCTGTAAATTACCTGAAATGTTTCTGGTGAGCTGGCAAAAAAAAAAAAAAAAAAAAAGAAGGTGAACCCACTTTTCTTTTCTTTTTTTTTTTCCACCGTCTCTTAGGAAAAAAAGAAACTGCTTTTGCTTAACAGGCATATCAAGGTTCAGTTCAAAGTGAAAGGGCGGTTGGGGGGGCGGGGAGGGGGGCTCGGTAGGTAACTCTGTACCGTAATGATGAAGAACGCAGCAGGTAGAAAACTCCTAAATGCCATTCACTATTTCCACTGAGTAGTAAAACAGCTGCCGGCCCCCGAAAGACTAAAACCGGAGAACCGGAGTTTTCTCCAACAGCCCCCCCAGAAGCAATAACAATAAGTGATCGTCTGGCGCGGAGTGATCTAAGACGATCACCGGAGCTGAGCCGAGTCCAGCATATCTCTGCCAAGACAGATACCGGGGGAGGGGGAGGGCGAGATAGTAAAATATATATATATACAGCCTCTAAAAAATAATAACTTCTCTCACAAAAAGAAACTTCATAACACAACTTTTCAAGGAGGTAACAAGCCTCGCGCTGCAGATCAGATTTACTGATACATATTTCATAGCCGGTCTGTTTATCGTTATTTGCCGAGGCCCTGAATAAAAGGAGCCGTTCTCCTCGTCAGCACCAGAATTTTCTATTGATTTTTCTTGCCTGGAAGGTAGATTTCACACTATAAGAGAGTTTAGTATCGAAAGTCTATAACTGTCAAAAATATCATCAGTCCAGCAAAACCCGAGTTGCTGTTTGTAATGTAGCATGCATTTTTTTTTTTTTTAACTTTTGCATACATTACCCACAATGCAACTGGACAGCCCGGCGCTGGACTTTTTTTGGACGTGGAAGATGTCGTAACCTGGTTGGCAGTTCATCCAACTTCACCGAGCTCTCCGTAGAGACAAAAATATTTCATGCAACTTTTTTAGGTTTTTTTTTGTTCCTTTTAAACCCAAGAAACACTTTGATGAAAATACAATGTTTACAAAAGGTCTTATACGCTCGTTTATTTTTGCTTTGTAAGTGAATGAGTGCGCTAACGAGAAAGTATAATTTTTGTGATTTTGACAAATATAAAACTGCTATATCAGCAGTATTTCCATGCTGCTAACTAAACAGCCCGGCCAGCACGGCTGCAGAGCAAGCAAATAGGCTAACACAGATATCAAACAACAGGCTAATACGGCCTTCGTAGTAATGTTAATACGATTTAATGTTTCTTTGCTAATTATAACCGTTGGGTTAACATTTAAGCACAAATTAATTCTTTTTTTCACCGACTTTTAATTAAATGCTATTTATAGGCTGCTTACGGGCATCTGCACTGTAACTGATTAAATCAATGATGAAACTCATCTAATTGATAAAATAAGTAATAATAAAAAGCAGCCAAATAGTTTTGCTTGCAACGTAGATGGGTGGATGGATGGATACACAAAAATAGTTTTCATCTAACTTTAATTAAAATCTAATCTTTGTTGATTGAAGGAACAGATGGAGAAACACCAACATCTTTGTAAATGTGATCCGTGTTGCTCAGCAGAGGGCGGGCTCGTCTCACTTTTATTACAACCGACGCAAAGGAGGAGTGATTTTACTGTCATGTTGTGTCTCCCATAAAAATCTGTTGTGTCTTTATGTGTTGAAACACACACCGATTCACCGCAGGGACGATCCTGCAGCCCTCCTTTCACCGTTATCGGGGCTTATTAAGGGAAATATGTGGTTTTAAAAAAAAACGATACGCCTGGAGGACTGAGAGGAAATGGTCGAATTGATATCATTGAGGACGAGTGCTCACATCCCGGTCTCAGCGACGGGGAATGGGAAGGGAAGGAGGATGATGGATAGACGGAAGGACAACATTAATCATCCTCCTCACCCGTCACCAGTCTGCTTTATTTCCCCCTCTGAAGAACCTCCAATACTCAGTGCAGTGAATCAGCGACGGCGTGTTTCAGCAGATAAAAGATACAACCGAGACACAAACACGAGACTAAAATCACTCCTCGTTTGCGTCGGTTGTAATAAAAGTGAGACGAGCTCGCCCTCTGCTGAGCAACACGGATCACATTTACAAAGATGTTGGCATTAAGTGTTTCTCCATCTGTTCCATTAATCCACAAAGATGTTTATTTCATTTAAGTTAGATGAATTTGTGTTTATCGGTACTTTCAAAAGGAGACGGGACTTAGTTCGGTGCAACAGATAAATAACGAAACTTTCTCAAACAACTTGGGACATTTTATGAAGCGTTTTTGTTTTTTTGTTTTTTTTTATCGTATCAGTTATCCAGATGGTGTAAACTTCATATCTTGTTTGAAAAGAAAGATGGAAAAGACCTTATTCTTGTTTTTGAGAAAGTAGGACGTACGAGTACTCAGATGGAAACCTGTGTATACTCACTACTAAACAATTTAGTCAGGTTTTCAAATCTGTCTGCGGCAACCAGCGGCGACGTCACCCGTCGGTTTGCGAACGTCCATTACAAGTTCAGATTCTGTCCGTCACCATCTTTGCTAGTTCGGAGCAGTTTTGGAGCAGGAAGTGACCATATTTGGACGAGCTGGGGGATCTGACTCGATCTGATTGTAAGCCTGGCGATACTACGCCCCGCCCACCGATAGCTGTAACCTGACTGCACCGCAGGCCTGTCAATCAAGCAGACACGCCCCCAAAAACAGGTCTTCTTGAATCTTCTTTTCTAATGAATGAGGGATTATTTTCAGATGGACCTCCAGAAAACTAATAAGAAGGAGTGACTTTAGCTAACAACACCGAGATAACTGATGGACACATTTTATTCACTTTGGATTTGATGAGAGAAGTTGAATGGGAGTCTATGGAGCCGGAGGCTTTTTGGAGCCGACCTCTAGTGGCACTCGCTGGTATTGCAGATTAAGCCTTTTTTTTTTTTTTTTTTTTTTTTTTTTTTTTAGAGCTGTTAGCTACGAACTTTTATATCCAGTCTGTGGTTCAAGTGCATCATCATCATCATCATTTACCTGCAAGCAAAAAAAAAAATACACACAAAACCATCTTAAATGTCTATTAATCCGCTGCTGAAAATAGTCCACAAAAAATGCAGTCTAACCTCATATTTAAGTCAAATTTGATTAAAAACTACAATGCCGAGCTGTTTAGCTGTTATTTAGTCTGTTAAAAACCTGGTTGTCTCATTTCTACTTTTTACAAAAAAAATAAATATACAGGAAAGCTGAGCCCGGATATAATTTTTCCCTTCACTCTCGCTCTGTGTTGTTTATTCCCCAGCGCTGCTCGTCCTTGAGCAACACTTTCACAGCGACGGCGATGAGTTGATAGCGAGCGTTTGCTCTGCCCTTGGCCTGCTACGAGGGATTTACAGTTAAGCACATCCCACAATGCCTCTGGGGTATATGGAGGAAATTTCCCCCCTCTGGGATATGCCTCGCGCTAATCCACATATTAGACAACCTCCCCCCCCCCCCCACCCCCCCCACCCCTCACGACAGACTCTAGATGGGACTTAATGTGGAGTTGTGGGCAACACCAGGGTCCTGTTTCACAAAAGCAGAATTAAGATATCCAGGATGACGGAGAAAAGTCTGGCTTGACCCGAGTCCAGTCGGAGCATCCGGCTTCATCTGCGACCTCGAGACTGGACTTTGAACTCTGTTTGATTTCTTTAAAAGGTGTTTTATAAACAAAGTTTGATTGACTGATCGAAGTGGGAACACGATGAGACATGATGAGACAATATTTCAATGGTGCACTTTTTTTTTTTCAAAGTGAGAAAATAAAATCTTCAAAGTTCTCGATGTTGTTGAAATTAATTAACTTTTTTTTAAAGTTATACAAGAGAGCCAAAACAAACAACAACAACGGAGTTGACAAAATTGTCATATTGACATTAATTGTTAACTCATGGCCTTGTTTTGATCCGCTCCCGTTTGCCCTGTTTAAAGTTACTGCATTACAACTTCCTCTACCTGTTTCAAAATAAAAGCCCTTCAGGAGATAGAAACTCTTCATTTCTTAACAGGGCTTTTTATTGTGAAACATTTTCAGGAAAGTGTTGGGCCTGAATTTAGTAATCCAGGTTACCAGGTAAAAATAGCGTGATGATATTGTTGACAATGGAAACATACATCATCGATTACAGTGTGTGATCTTGTCACCACAGTAGTTGCACGACTTAACCGTGCGCCCCTTACAGGCGCGATCCGGTACTGCAATAAAACAGCTTACAGACACCTTTTATTGCCATTTCTCAATGAATTAGAGTCTCTCCTAGAAATACTTTTCGTGCCAAATACAATAGAAACACTGGCAGTAAAGTCTCAGTTAAAGAAGAATTTACTGTATATTCCAGATCCACATTCTGCTGCCTGAGAAGGCCTTTTATTACTTCTCTTCCCAGCTTGTATGATTTAAAAAGCAGCATATTAAAAAAAACGGGATCAGGGGAGAAGTGGAGGTCACATCTCACAAAGATCCTCCTGTCCGCAACAAACCATGGTCTCATTCATAGAAAACGCAGGTAATGTTTCCTCATCCTTAAAACCAACTCACCGTTTTCCTGAGTGCCTGTCACCGGTCACCGGTCCCCCCCCCCCCCCCCCCCCAGCCCCCCGAGGCTGCTCCTAAAAAGATCTTCAAAGCTCTGCATTCAAGAGTTTCCAACCTGAGAAGAAACCACCAAAACAAAAAATTGAAAATGACTTAAAGCAATGAGACAAAAAAAACAACAACCTAAACATGTTTTTCTTATTTCTTTGAAATTTTACACCATCAGCAGTTTTTTTAATCGTTGTTTTTTTTTTAATGCCGAGAAAGTATCCAAATACATAAACCATCCGACATATCATCGGTTTAACAGGACGTCACTCCTGTTCACGCTCACCGGGACGGAAAATTATTTACAGCCCGATCTTCAAATCGCACACTCGCAGGAGGAAGTCGTGTCTGAAGGGAGGCCGGTGAGATCTTTACCAGATGTGAGGAAGACGTTCGGGATCGCGACCGTCTTCAAACATCTCGCGGGAGATCAAGAGCAGCTCGTTCGTACGCGGTTACGTCGCTCGCGCTGTAAAATAAACACATTTTTTTTGACTATTTACATTGCTAAATCATCATTTTGTACTTAAGTGTTTACCGTGACGTTTTGTAGAAAGTTTACGTCCCGACGGTTCTCCGAGGAGGAACGGACCAAGAACCCGACGACCGGCGCAGAAGGAAGGGGAAGTTTTCTGGAACATAAAATCACATCTGTGGGACTTTAAAAGCTTCAGTGTGCAGAATTTTAGGGCGAAAAATGGTCGTAATTCATTTTTATTACCTTTCGGTTGAGTGCTTCGTACCTACGTGAGGGAGCGGGTCCTCGTCCGTGGAGGCAGACATGTTTTTACAGTAGCCCAAAAGGGACAAGCCAAACTCTTTGACACGTTTAGGGAGAGGGTGAGGAGTTTTCAGCTGGTTGCAATTTGTGACCTCACCACTAGGTGTCGCTACGTTTGATCATATTCAGTTTGTAAGTGTAAAATCACCACAAAATATGGTTTCAAAAGAACCCATAGCAAGAAAACACAACAACACAAACCACATCAATCATCAGAAAATAAATAACAACCCAGGCCTGCAGCAGCAGGACGACAAATCTCACTGTAAAAACTTATCAAATAGAAACGTTTAAATCCTGAACACTTTTAAAGGATCTTCTGCAAACGTCTTGGTGCCTGAGAACACCGGTCGCCTTCAGAGTGCACGACTCGGCGTTTTTGGACCGACAGCATGAGGCGGGAGTGGTCGTCATGTCTTGGCTCATACGTGTATGAATGTATATATTTAACCAGTTCAAACCTTTTTAGCTTATTATTGCGAACACAAATCTGTGTTTTAGTTGAAGCCCTTTTTCATATTTCATGTGTGAATTGTTAGCAGGTCGACTAATTCGATCATTTTTGTGTTGAAATGTGTTTCAAACAGATTACAGGCCGCAAATACTGATTTAAACTTTTAAATAAGTGAAAAAAAAAAAAAGTTTACATGTGACGTGATAAATCAATTATCAAAAGAGTTGATAAATTTTCTGTCAATTTAATCACATAATTATTACGCTTCAAACTGATGCAGTGAAATAAATTCAGCCCTTGAAGAAGTCCCAATCCTCTGGAGGACACAAGAACCGCCTCCCTGTGTGCATGTGTTTGCATTGGGCGCCCCCTGGTGGCGAAATCTCCAATGTGCAAAAAAGAAAAATTGAGAGACGCTGCACTTCTTTGCATAGAGGGCATCTTGAAACCTTTAATAAATCCAAAAAACAAAAACCTTTCCGTAGTACAAAGACTTTTCACTAACACACGACTTACTATCCACACAACAGGAGCTGAGAGAGAACGACACTTCGCTTTGATGTCGGTGCTACGAGACGAACGGCTCGTCATCTTAAAATCTCAACAACGGGCTTCGGAGAGAGAGAGAGATATGTCGATAAAATGTAAATCCTCTTTTTTTTTTTTTTTTTTTTTTTTAAATACACACAATCACATCCACATGTAGTTTTTTTTTTTATTTTTTATTCTGTTGCAGTAACAGTGAGGCAGTGTGGCGTCTCTCCTACGAAGTCGCTGATTCAGCAGCTGGAGTCCCGTCGAAGGGTTTCAGTCCGGTAAAAGAGCGGAAATACGCACGTGTGTGTGACGTTGGTGTTGCTGTTGTTTTTTAGCAAAATGGAAATGAAATGTGAAGCCCTTTTGTTTATGAAGAAAAAATAAAGTCCTGGCTCAAGTCACTCACACACACACACACACACACACACACTCTCACACACACACACACACACACACACACACTGTAGGGTGGGATAAATGTGGCAGCTGATGCGTTTGAGGCTCACATGCAAAAAACTAAACTAAACAGGAATCCCCGAAAGAAAAAAAAAAAGCTGCAAACTGCAACACGTGATTTTAAACTCTCCCAACGTAATAGAACTGCTTTTTCTTCATTAAATACAATCTATTTAATATTTAGATATGTTTAACTTCCACGCGCTCGTTTTACTACTGTATTGATCTCGAAATCGTAAAATAAAAAAACTTTCCCTACTGAGACATCTCGTGCACGGAGAGGCGTCAGTATCCGCCGGGAGGGTTTAAAAAGTGTTTTGTATTTGCCTTGTTGTTGTTGGTTTTTTTGTGTTTTTTTTAAATGACACCGTTAACATTCATTAGTTTTTTATGTATGCAAAAAGAGGGCGAAACATTCTTAGTCACTTATCACATCTAGTAAAGGGGTTCAACAATGTAAAAAAAAAAATTAAAAAATACACGGCACAAATCAAAAGCTTCACATTTTGTTCAGTTTTAAACTCACATGAGCACAACTCAATGAGCTTTTTAAAAAATAAGAAGAAAAGAAAAGGTACAGGCACTTTCTTTTTCTGTAAAAAGTAGGTCAGTTCAAAGCTGCGAGGAAAAAGCCAAAAATATATCACAACATCGAGCGTTTATCTAGTTTCTATTTTCTTTTCTCTGCTTCACATCCGAAAGGAGACGCCCACATGGAAATATAAGCTCCTGTTCGACGGCGACCATGTTTTTTGGGGGGTTTTAGTAACATTACAGCGTCGATAAATATCATCATCAACGAGACGAAAGGCTCGACTGTGATTTAAGGAAGAAGACACGCAGATTTTAAAGAGACACAAAAAAAACTAAAAGTCTTTGTGGTCATTTTATGTCACTTTGGGGTTGTTTTGCGACATTTTATTTGTGTTGCTTCACATTGTTCTCATGTTGAGTTTCTTTGAGGATGTTATGTGTATTTTTGTGGATGGTTTATGTCTTTGTGGATATTTTTTGTATCTTTGTGGATATTTTTTGTGTCTCTGTGGATATTTAGCATCTCCTTGTACTAATTTTGCATCTATTTGTGGTATTTTTGCGCATCTTCGTAGTTGTTTTGAGCGTCTCTGTTGTCGTTTTGCATCTGTTTGTTGAAATTTCCATCAGTGTTGTAATTTTGCATTTCTTCGCGGATGTTTTGCATCTCTGTTTTTTTTTTTTTGTATCTCTGTGTTTGTTTTGTATCTTTGTTTTGTATTTCTGTGTTTGTTTTGTATTTCTGTGTTTGTTTTGTATCTGTGTTTGTTTTGTATCTGTGTTTGTTTTGTATCTGTGTTTGTTTTGTGTCTGTGTTTGTTTTGTGTCTCTGTGTTTGTGTCTCTGTGTTTGTTTTGTGTCTCTGTGTTTGTGTCTCTGTGTTTGTTTTGTGTCTCTGTGTTTGTTTTGTATCTCTCTGTGTTTGTTTTGTATCTTTTTGAAGCCATTTGTGTCTCTTTTTGGTCACGTTTGTATCATCATCTTGTTTAATCGTCTCCACCCAAGAATGTCAGAATCTCTCCTGGGATGTTACGTCGGAGAACTAAAAACCTGCCAACATCAGGAAAGACTTCAAGATTTAGTTGACGCTATAGTTAAAAGCTGATAAAATGTTAGTTTTTTTTTTTACTAAATTTGTCAGAGGTTTTTTTGGACTAACTTCCTACTCTGACATGTAGATTCAGTCTTTTCTGAATTCATCTCAAAGGCCAACAATGAGTTTACCAGAATAACAGACGTCATGCAGGAAGCAACCCTTCACACAGTATATCTGTCCACATCAAGCGTTTTACAGCATCACAGCTCATCACTCCACCACCGAACACTTCAACGGAACCGAAAACAGCCAAAAAGTTGACTATCAAAAGATATTTTTACGGAACTTGTGTGCAAATATACGTTTATTTTCTAATAAAATATGTCATATTTCCATTTGGGCAGATCAGCTCGACGACCACCGCTGTTAATGTTTCGTCGGCCAACAACCCCCTGGAAACCTGTTGCAAGCTACAGTGCATCTTCCACAGATCCAACAGGAAAGCAACACCGCAACTAACAGCAAAGAAATGGAACCGCACACACATAAAAACATTCAGAACTGAAAATACTGCACTCAGAATTCATGGAATTCAAGCAATGTCCACCACCACAAATGATTACCAATGAACACAGGACCTCTAAGAGTTGGAGGCATAGATGTTAAGAAAAAAACTTAAACGAGTTCGAAATTCCAACCGCACCACAAACTGCGTGCAAAGCTGAGCGATATTCTGAAGGCTACACAAGGCGTCAACACCGTCGTCGGAAAACACCGCCTTTTTTTTTTTAAATGCAAAAGAAAAAAACAAAAAAAACATCGTCAGTTAACCAAACGTCAGGCAGTGAGCACAAGCGCCGAGACCTGCTTGATCTATTGCTGTGTCTGTAGGCTAGTTCATCTACATGGCTACAGTGTCACTGGTCTAAGGCTCATTATTTTCAGTTTTTAATTTGAAGGAAAAAAAAAAAAAAGATAAAAATCAGGAAATGGGTGGAAAAATACAATACAAAAACCAAGATGAAAACCAGCTAACAAAAATACTTTTTGTCTCATGAGCACTTTTTAGTTTGACACATTTTCTTCTTTTTTTTTGTTTAAAGCTGCCCAGGCGGAATTTTTATATCAAAATCCAAGATCTCCTTTTTGATTCTCTTTGGCGCCGCCTGTGGCGATAAGCGGTAATTGCAGTCATGATTTTGGACATCAATTCCCGGAGGCTACCGCCTCTGGTGGAAAAAAAACAAAACACAGCTGGATGATGGGAAATGTGTCCCTAATGGCACGGAGGTCGCTCAGTTCGTAATACTTCATTACGAACAATCCATTGAGTTACGTCATTCGGCGATAGATATCGACTTTAAGTTTTTTTTGTTTTATTTAACCTCAACTTTAACAATGGGACACAAAACTTTGTGTCGTGACGTTCTATATGTCAAAAGAATTATAACCAGTTTCTACAGTTTCCTTCACTTCTACCGAGTGTTTTAGTGTCTTTAAACAAACTGTTTTGTTTTTTTACAAACGCCAACGTTACTGTTCAGTCTCGCCACTCTCATCCAGCGGCTGATAAATAAACTGTTCACAGCCTGCAGGCACATAAAATTAACAGCTAGCTGTTCAACACAGTAAAGCATTTAGTCAGCTGAAGAGCCACAAACATTTTCTCGTGAGCTGCTGGAGACCAAAACAGCTTTAAGGGGAGAAATACTACTTAGATTTACCAGGTTGGCCGAGACCTGACTCCTGATGAACGCTAACGTTACCCTGCTTTAAAAAGTAATAGTTTTGTTGACATGGAAACCATATCAACTTTTGAGGCCCACAATAACTCAAACCTGTACTTTATTTTTGTTGCTAGTTTTGGAGGTAAACTAGCCTCATTTTACAAAAACAAAAACAAATTCCCTTTGTGAATATACGGGTCCGTCCGCGCTCCATGAACGATTGTTTTTTTAACCGTTGCAGCCTAACGAGCGTAGAAGTCGGGTTCATTTTTCTAACTTGCTGGAGCAGTCTTTAAGAAATTGGCATTGAGCACCATATATCGTATATTGTACGCCAAAACTCTACTATCACCGCCATTCATGGAACGACTTCAATGTCGTTGCATTTAGCCACACCCACTGCTCGCTGATTGGTCCGCCCCTTCGGAGAAGCTGAGCAAACCTTAATGCGAACAAGGTTTCCAGACTATAATCACAGCAAAGAGTGAAACCGCGAGCAAACGAAGTGGGCGGAGCCAGGCTAAAATTCAGTCCAAACTGTCCCAAAACGTTGAACGGCGCTTAAATTATTTTAAGAGGACTCACGTTACCACAGCTACGCTAGCTACGCTAGCGGCTAGTTAGTCCCAATTATTTGCGGACTTTGTTTACTTGCTGCGGGACACAACAAAAAAACTCTTGAAAAAGGAAAACATTTTGAGTAAAACTGAACATGATGAGCCTCATCTATGGTACACGAAGCCGTGGCGTGACTGGAGATCCGTGACGGCGTCGTTCATCGTCCGGTTATTTCACAAGCATGAAGTTTTACGAAGGTCTTGGAATGCTTCTATCGGTTCAAAATGCTGGCAAAACAACACGTCGTCAGCCGACTACTGGTATGTACGTTACTGTATGTTCACTCCTTCGGTCACTTTGGTAGGTAATCACTGTTTTCGTCCCAGTTCGATTGGTATAATAGTAACGATGGCTAAAGGAAGTTTTGACAAACCGACCGACCGGCTGCAGCCGGCGGCCCCAAAACGACTCGCTCTGGTCTTGCATATTGTCGCCAAAACAATTCGTACCAGAAACCCAACGAACTAGACGGACCCCGCAGAGAGATGCCAGTTACCGGTGATACAAAAAGCCTGTCGGATTCAAACGGGTCGGTAGTGAACGAAAGGCAAAGGGGTTGGGTGTACGACCTCGGCGTTCGCTCTAGAGCCCGGTGAGGTCCACGATGGCCTTGATGAAGATGGTGTCGTCGCGGATGTAGGAGTTTTTCGAGTCCAGCTTGGAGAGCGGACAGAAGAGCGGGCAGCCGCTGGCGATGTTCATGTCGCTGACGGGCCTCTGGAAGGACGAGGACGCGATGTCGGGCCGGAAGGCGTCGATTATGTGCTCCCGGTTGTTCTGGTCGAGCAGCATGAGGGTGACCTGCGTACAGACGTCAGCAATTGTAGCATTACAGCTGCTAATGCTGCCTTAGCGGGATGACACTTAAAGGGGGCAGGTGATAGAAGGTCTTAACTATTTAAAACCAATCATTTCTCACTTGAAAAGGTAAAAACTAAACTATACTGGTGACAAAAACCCGACAAAAAGTTAAAAACTGAAACAACAAAACAAGAGAGTGTTTCTGGATTTCAAAGTTAGCAAATAGGCTAACTAAAAATTTTTTAGAAATAAATAAATCAACACATTAAAAAAGATTTTTGCTTTCTTTTCAAGTTAAAGAGAAGTTATGAGAAGATATTAATCTCTTTTCTTTAAGTTTTAATCAGGTTAACCTAGCTAAGCCTAGCCTAGCAACGTTAGCGGTGAAAACAGTCCAAAGCTAAAAAACTACAAAACTTAAAACTCTTTCCCCTTTTTTTGTTTTTCAATAACTGTATCTGATTAAAAACACATTTTACCTTCTGATTAAAAGGCCACTTGAGGAGCGCGTCGCTGTGTCCTCTCATCACCACGAAGAAGAGCGACAGGTGGGTGCCGCGGCCCGTCCCGTCGCCGTTCAGGTAGATCCGCAAGCACATCTTGTAGCCGTATTTACTGGTATAAAAGGCTGGAGAACAAAACAAAAACACACCGATCAAGCGTCACGAGGACTCCAAAGTACCCGGCAAGAAGAGGGAAAACAAATTCCCGAAGCAGGAAAGCCGTCGTGTGAAGCGGTTTACCGGGCGAGAACATGGCGGGGGCGCGGCCGGCCACGGCGTCCTGCCTCTTCTTGGTGAAATCGGAGATCTTCCAGACGAAGATGCCGTCGTACGTGGCCGCGGACATCTCCCTCATCTTCCCCTCCATCTCCACGATGGACAGGTCCCTCAGGCTCACCGTGCGCTCCAGCTGACGAACCTGCGGAGGCAGCGAGACGAGTTTATTCATCTGGAAACCAAAAAAACCGAGGCTCGGCCGGTGCTGCCGCTAAATATGTTGTTACTGAACTACGGCGCGAGAATCTCTGAGAAAAAAAAAGATGTTTCTCACAGATGCTCGGTTCACTTTTTCCACTGCAGATAGTGCTCCTTTTTTGTTACTATAGCAACGCCACACGAAACCGCCGTGACGATATTCTCCAATTCAACCAAAAAAAGAAAGAAAAAGAAAATTGCACAGATAGTTTCTGCTCATGAAGTTAATTTTGGGCTTCGTTGCTCTTATTGGAACATCAGTCGGAGAGAAGCTTTGTTCGCCAGGTTGTTCAGAGGAAACATTCCCGTGGACGGTAAAGGAAGTGTAATTGACAGCGCTCGGGACGTCACCTTGTTGTTGAGGATCTCGATCTTGTCCTGGTCCAGTCGGTGTTGGCGGTTGTAGGCCTCCATGGTGGCGCAGGAGCGCTCCATCTCGCGGTTGAGGACGCACACGATGTTTTCGAACGTGCCCACCTTGAGCTCCAGCTCCTGGCAGCGCCGGCTCAGCTCCGCCACTTTGGCCTTCTCGCTCTGCAGCTGCAGCTCCAGGGCGGCGCCGGCGGCGCTGGGCAGCGGCGTGAAGGAGGTGGCCAGCGTCGGGGCGCAGGCGCCGTGCACGGGAGGCGCGCCGCTGCCGCCCAGCTGGCTCATCTTCAGCTCCAGGTCGCGGAGCGAGTGGTGGAGCTCCTGCAGCTTGTGGCTGGCCACCTCCAGGCTCTGCGGCTGCAGGCTCTCCAGGCTCACCTTGATGCCCATGATGAAGTGCAGCAGCAGGTTGAGGTGCTCGTACGAACACTGGCGCTCGTGCTCGTGGATCTTCTCCTTCTCCACCTTTTCGAGTCAAAAGACAGAAACAGAGACGTGAAGAGACCGAACGACAGTCCCGGTTCTCGGCGGTGTACGATGACGATGACGACGAGGAGGAGGAGGAGGAGGAGGAGGAGGAGGAACGGTACGGGCACGCAGCAAAGCAGGTCGTGGAGGCAATGATGGATTTATACGCTATACAAAGCATTCACACGTCACTTTTCATGGTTTATTGACTGAAAACAGACTTTGATGTCAAAGAGGGCTCACAAATGAAATCATTAACATGTATACTCTGAAACACAAAACGTCTGCCTCCAATTCAAAAAGCATCAAATTCTCTCTCTTCTATTAAATAAAAGTCAAAAAAATATTTTTCACGAGTCAACATGGTGCCATTAAATTAAATTCCCTCCTTATTATTAGTTTTTCTGGTGATTCTCCTGAAAATAATCTACTGGCCTCAAAAAGCCGTATGTTTAGGGGGCGTGTCTCTTTGATTGACAGGTGCAGTCTGTCTGTCGCAATAAGTGGGCGGAGCGGAGCATCCGAGTCAGATTCACCAGTTGCTCCTCCCCAATTCGTCCAAATATGGACACTTCCGACTCCGAAATAGAAAAATGGCGACAAACAAAATGCAAGCAAATAACACATCCGAATCTCCAACCGAAACACCTGGTGGGCACGCTGCATTGTGGGAAATGTAGGCACCAAGTTTTTTTGTTGTTGTTTTTTTTACAAGGACGAATTTTTTGGGGGGAGATTTTAAAAAAAGCCAACATGAAATTTTATATTTGTACTAAATTCTCCACTAAAGTTTTTTTTTTTTTTTTACTCTTTCTGTTGATAAAAAAAAAAAAAAAAAAAATCCTAAACACACTTATTTCATGTGTTATTGTAAAAAAAAAAAAAAAAAAAAAAAAAAAAAAAAATATCCAAGTCAGGTGAATACTTTCTATAGGCAACGTGCACATATACAAACACGGGCTTTGTACCAAACAACACAGAATTCATTTACAGGCAATAATCTAATACCTTGGCAGAGTATTATAAAACCGCTGATTCAGCAATAATGTAAATTCAATTTTTTTTATTAGACAGTAGAAATAATTGCATTATTAATGCCATTATTTTGACATTTCTACCCGCTGAGATCTTGTGTAATTTTGCCAAGTTATTAAATGATCCAGTAGTTATGAGATTAGCCATGTGAAACACACACACAGCAAAATTATGACAAATAAATGTCTACTTACAGACGTATCGCAGCCAACAACATGAAATCTGCATGGTGCTTTAAATTTACTGCAGAACTTAATATGGTCCACATACTGCAAAACAAATAAACAAAAAAAACAAAAAAAATAAAAATGAAGGAAGCTAATGATCTAAAGGGTACGTTTGTAGTTTGACTTCGGATCCGTTGCTAAATGGTTAAATGAGATCAATCTGACAGAATTAATGAACGTTAAAATATGCAGGAAATATTACCTTTTCTCTCGGGATCTTTTTCTTTGCGCAGCCTTCGCAAATCATCGGGTACTTTGGACAGATTTCATCGTGAGCCTGAAAGAAAAGAAAAAGAAGTAAAGTTTAGTTCACAGTAAAAGAACCTCCTTCAATTTCTTTTTTTTAGCCCGAAGGTTTGACCGTGAAAAGGAGGAGGAGGAAGATGAAACGATAAACACGAAGCACGAGATGGCAACGTGTTTTGTACGACGACGTGGCGTCTTTTTTCGTTAGAAAACCTAATCCTCGAGTTCGGGAAATATTTAAATCGCAAAAAAAATAAATAAATAAATAAAAACGTAGACCGCAAATTTGTATCGCGTTAAGAATATCGACAACGTAATATATCGTTAAAGACATCGACGCCAGATGAGTGTTGTATTAAAGCCACAAAGACGTCCGACCTTGATGTTCTTCAGGAGGAACGGCTCCTTGCAGTACTTGCAGTTGAGCGTCCTCTCGGGACACTCCCGCTCGTTGTGGCGCTCCAGCTCGTTGGCTCTCATCAGCTCTTTGCAGGAAGGACACAGGATGATCATGAAGTCGCAGTTGCCCTCGTGGCCGGCCTGCAGGTGACAAAGAAAGAAAGATTATATCAAGTTGTTGTCGTTATTATTAATATTAAACCAAAGTTCATGTTTTTGCTCCATTTTAAACATTTGAGCCGGTTAGTTTTAGCTTCACGGTTCAATTTAGTGAGCGCGCACATTGATTGATCGGTTTGTCTGACGTCGTCATATCGTTAATTCTTTTCTTTTCAGTTTCAATGGACAAAAAAAAAGAAAAAGAATGTGTTGTTGTTATTATGGTTTTACAAAAAGCACGTATTTAACCTTTTCAGAAAATAAGCTACAAGTTTCATCATTTTTATTTTATTCATGTCTTTTTACTTCTTATCGGGATTAATTTTCTTTAATGAGTGATTGTTTGGCCATCTCGGTATTTTGGAGCAGGAAGTGACCATATTTGGACAAGCTAAGGGGGGAGGAGCTAGCTGTGGATCTGACTCGATCTGATTGGAAACCTGACGATACTACGTCCCGCCCACCGATAGCTGTAACCTGACTGCACCACAGGCCTGTCAATCAAACAGACACGCCCCCAAAAACAGGTCTTCTTGAATCTTCTTTTCTAATGAATGAGGGATTATTTTCAGATGGACCTCCAGAAAACTAATAAGAAGGAGTGACTTTAGCTAACAACACCGAGATAACTGATGGACACATTTTATTCACTTTGGATTTGATGAGAGAAGTTGAATGGGAGTCTATGGAGCCGGAGGCTTTTTGGAGCCGACCTCTAGTGGCACTCGCTGGTATTGCAGCATTAAGACACCAACTCCTTTTTCAGACCCGGAAGCTACGTCCACTTTTACATACAGTTTGTGGACGTGCTGCTTGATGCTTGGATGGGGTTTAACACGCTGGTATATTTTGACTGTTATTGGCGAATTGGCGAATCAAGAATTGATGAAGAATAAACAAAATAATAATAATCACCTCAAAATCTTTGATGGTCCCCGTCCACGTGCATCCTTCGTTGGGACAGACGGCCGCCAGACCCTCCACCTCTCTCCGAGCTGCGTTGTCGGGGAACGCCTGGAACGGAAACACGGAGGTTAGTGTGTGTGTGTGTGTGTGTGTGTGTGTGTGTGTGTGTGTGTGTGTCCGATTACGCCCCCGGACGGGTGGAGTTACTGAGGTTCAGGGCGCTCGTCTCTCCTGGCTCTACTTTCTCCGGCACATATGGTCCGAGGAAAAAAACAAAACAGGACATTAACCGCCCCGCTCCGTCCATCAGGCGGCGCTGCCAAGAATCACCGAGCAGGTTTTCTGTTGTGTTGGACGTGACAACAAACAGCGACTGTGACGTTGCCGTGCCGACCTCTCAGGAGGATTTTTTTTTTTTTTAAGTTAAAAATACCTTCTTCTTGGTTTACTGACAAACTGTTTATATAACGCCAACACACCCGCTGCACCATGATGATGTAACTGTGAGGTACAGTATGGTTAAAAAAAAAAATGTACTTACACCACCTTGCTTGAGGATGGAGGTGGGTTCCTCAAACAAGTCTTCTTTGATGCATGCGCTGCATTTCTGGGGTCCAGAACTTAAAGGGAGGAACAAATAAATTTAAAAAAAATACATCACCACAGATACTCTGCTTCTGGTAAAAGGTAGTTTTGTCTTTTTTTATGCAATTATGCAATTTCTCAGAAATCAAGTGTTTAAGTAAAAAAAAAAAAAAAAAAATTTAACTGTAATCTTAAAAGTAACTAAAGCTGTCAGACAAATCTAGTGGAGTAAAAAGGTATAATCATCTTGGTTTTTAAATTTTAATTATTGTTTTTTTTTTATCTCTAATATTTATACTTTTTACTGAATTGTATTTATTGATTTTTCACAAGTTGTTTTATTGTTGTAATTTTAAGTCTAGCATTTTTTTCGAGCAACATTTTTATTATTTTTAAACTTAATTTTCTGTTTGTTTCCTTTTTTGTTGTTGTTGTGCGTGGGTCTAACGCGAAGCCCTTTGGGCTGCGTCCTTGTATTAAAGGTACTACATAAATAAAGCTGAATGTAATTGAGTTGAATATTTGCTTCTGTGAAAAATCTAAATATTTAAGTAAAGTACAAGTACCTTGAATTTGTACTTGGGTAAATATACTTTGTATTTAAGACTACATTAACCAACATCAATAATGAGTCAACTAAAATACACCTAAAAAATGAAACTGAAAAAAGTCTGCTTCTATCTCACATGCGCAGTGAAAGAAAAGAAAATCGGTGATCTCACGCGAGCTTCCTCTCACTGCGCCCTTAATCCAAATAAGGAAAACAACCCAATATAATTATTTGTTATTTAATGTATTATTGTTTCTGTATCAGGACAAAAAATTTAAAAAAAATAAAACACTAAGCCATGTTCTTAATGCTGCTATTTTAATACAGAAAAACTAGTAAAATATAAAAGTACCAGTATTACGTTGGATTTGATAGACCTTTCCCAGAATCCCGTTATTCATAATATAAATAAAGGTCATGCGAAACTCCAATAAGAAAAAGCCCTGTTTAAATGTTGGTCCGCTTATGTACACAAGATACAGAGTGAGAGGAACACATTGCGCACACATAAATAGTAGTCAGACCTTCTGGTGAATTCGGCATACATACCGACCTGATACTACTTTTGTATAACACCCTGTCAGGGTTAAAACTTCTCCAAATGTACACCGCTTCGCTCCGGTGTCCGGCCACTACCGAGGGATGCCTGACCAGCCCCCGTTACACACACACACAAGTTCAGATTTGTATTTTGGATAAAAGTGGCTATCAGTGAGTAGCCCTGTGTCACATTTTGTGTGTTTTTTTTTTTAAATTTATTATTATTATTATTAGTAATTTATGTACGGTGACTTTCTTTCCTTCCTCCCCCGTGTGCAGCAGTGCGCCCGTGACAATAAAGGACGGGCGGCGTTAAATGTTGCGATATTTTGAATGGGGTTTGGTGCGTGACGAGCGCTCGGATGTTGTAGCTTAGCTTCGCTTAGCAACCATGACACCACTCACCTCACAATTTTGTTGAAACAGAAGGAGCAGAAGCGGTGACCGCACTGGGCTTGGAGGGGCCTTCTCAGGACTTTCTGACACGAGTTGCACAAATGCTTGTCTTCGAGGTTGTTGGCCAAAATTTTCTTTGGGAAGCCCGGCTTGTTGCCTTCCAGGGAAGATGGTGGAGACGGCTCCTGTGCAGCCATTATTCCCCCTTGAACAATATCGGGGTGCTTCGGCGGGGTGTGTTCAAGACAGCAAACACAGCTGAATGGGATTTTTAGAAACGACCCGCCGGCGGCAGCAGCAGCAGCGACTCATCGCTCTTGAACCATTTTATTTAAAACGTGTATACCTGCTTATGTTAGGAAGCCATCTGCTTGCTCACATGGACAAGACAAATGGCACCAGGCGTTTTCGTGTTGGTTAAAAAAAAAAAAAAAAAAAAAAAAAAAAAGTGTGCAGCTGAGAGGATGCTGCGACTTCAAGCCCGCAGTTCACTACGTCTGCCGCTAGGGGTCGCCGGCACCGACAAGAGGAGCACCAGGAAGCAGGCTGGATGGGACGATGGGATTGGACCCGCAGGATCCAAAGCAAAACAACCAAGTTTAATCTCGGAAGTAGTGTCGTTAGTTCTTCAAAATAAAAGCGACGGTTGTTTTTTTTGTTTGTTTTTTTTTAAATTTGTTTTTCCTTCATTTGGATTCACATTACAGTTTATACAGTGATATTCAAATTTATGAAATAATCGATATTTTCAACTTTTTACAGTTTGACTATAAAAGGGAGGTATTATTATTTTTCATATATTTATTCATCCTGAAGGGTGGATTACTTAGTTACAGTGGCAGTGTGGGCAATAACATATGTCAAGCCACACAACAACAACAAAAATATACATTAGAGTAAAAAGAAAGTCGTAGAAACAATACAACCACCGAACTAAGTGACGTCTTCTTCATCTGTCTCAGTGAAGAGAAGTTGATGGGACAACGTAAGCTTTGTGATTTGGGTGATTGGAGATCGCCTCAGCAAGAATACACAAAGTATTGTGATTATTAGCGGAGATAAATGTCCGGAAATTGGTATGTAATGAGGTTAAGTAACAAAAAAACATTGTTGTTGTTATTTTTACTGGTATTTTTTTTGTCCACGAACCTTATTGTGCAGAAAATTAAAATATATATAACCCGTGACTACAAATAAATACAAAGATAGTTAGATGATAGATAGATAGATAGATAGATAGATAGATAGATAGATAGATAGATAGACTTTATTGGTCCCGCAAGGGGACATTTTTTTAGATATGGGAAAAGCAATAAAAATGACAGAATAAAAATAGAGGTAGTAAAGGTATAATTATACTTTATTAATGATGATGTAGGACGGATTAAATCTATGTCTATCTTTTAACATATCTCTACATTTTCAATAAATATATAAACGTACGTTGTGCTTTTTTTTTTTTCTTTTTTTTTTCCTATCTAACTGAGCTTTATTTTGAAATATCTCACCGGATGTTGTACTTTCGTTTCTCTGCGTGACGCTTGACGTCAAAGTCGTCCGTCACTGCTGCTTTTTTCTGTTTGCAAAGGAATGTCGCCGCTTCACGTCTGTCGGGACGGAGGTCTGGCAGATGTTTTGAGAAGGGGATGTCGTGGATGTGCGTGTCGTCGGCACCTCGTGAGATAAACGTGAGTATTTCACGCTCCGCCGCTGGCCAGAAGAAACGCATGACCGTGCTGCCGTGTAATGGGGGGTGGGGGGGGGAGGACGCTAAGCTAACAACGGCCACCTAAAACAGAGCCAACGGATAGCGTTACATTTGGGGGGGGGGGGGTAATGTTAGATAATGGCTGCCTCGTCTCTCGTTGACCTTGATGTACAATATTCAGCTTTGGTATTTTTTTTATTATTTTTTTTTGTAGCTTCAAATTTACGGGAAAAGTCCTCCGAGCTAATGCTGAGCAGGATAACGGTGAAAAGGGGGGGGGGGCGGGGGGGGCAATACACCCTAAAGAAATAAATAAACAAATAAACAAACAAACAACAGAACTAATCAACGCGTGTTGTCGGTGCATCGTTGTTCAGATCAGCTTTTAAATTGTAGGCCTCCTTGAAGATGAGCCTGGTGACGTCACCGCGAGCTGATCGAGATGGTGAATAATGGAAAAGCCTTCCTGGGTCAAACTGACAGCTTCCGTTAGGACGTTTATCTTTACAGGACACACGGAGTCCTTTTTTTTATTTATTTTTTTTTTTTATATGTATCACCGAACATCATTGTCAGTGGACCTACTTTGCTTTACAAAAAAAAAAAAAAAAAAGAGTTAGCTGACCACCTAAGTAAAAAAAATGGTTTTACGTTTTTCCAACAATCCAGATGTGTTTTCAAAGATGAAGGACATTTTTACGTCGCATCTTAACATCTGCATGAAAAAAGTTACATTAATAAACCGTGCTGCGTTCAGGAACTTTTCCGACGCCAGCTCATATGGGATTATATGCCTGACAACCACTCTATGTTTTTTTTGTTTTGTTTTGCAGATGATGCTCAAACCAACATGGTAGTTCCCTCCATCGCTGACGGGCACCGAAGAAAACCATCCAGTCAGTTTTAATCGTAAAAAAAATTCAGAGTCACTATCGACTCATTCGGACTCATTATTAGCGTCATTATTAGGAAGGATGGACCCTTGACTTCCGTGTCCGGGGGCCCGAATCAGGACGCGCTGTTAACACTTCGCCAGAAGGAAGTCGTCAGTCGAGGGAGGGAGGAGGGGGGGGAGGAGGTTTTCTCCGCTCTACTAACACGGCGTACGAGCTCGCGAAAGCCTCGTCGAGATGTTTTCGGCGCTGAAGAAGCTGGTGGGGTCGGAGCCGGGGCAGCTCCGGGACAAGAACATCCCCGCCGGCCTGCAGTCGATGAACCAGAGCCTGCAGAGGCGCTTCGCCAAAGGGGTCCAGTACAACAGTGAGTTCAATCACCAGACAATCAATTCGATTTATTTTTTATTTATTTTTTTATGTTGAATCTGTTTTTAGTTTTTTAATGACGACTTTTAACGCCTCCTCCAGTGAAAATAGTTATCCGGGGGGACAGGAACACTGGAAAGAGCACGTTATGGCATCGGCTGCAGGGCAAGAAGTTTGTGGAGGACTACATACCCACTCAGGAGATCCAGGCCACGAGCATCCACTGGAATTACAAAAGTAAGTCACGTCGCTTTCCGGACCGTTGACGGGTCGTTTAAAAAAAAAAATAATTATAATTTTAAATCTTCTCACATCTGTTGTTTCTGTTTTTGACATTTTCTCTGTTTGTGCCTCACGATTTAATTCCAGTGGCTCCGTATCAAGGTAATAAAAGAAGACACATTTTAGATGTAGCTTCAGCCAACTGTGTAATTTATTTTTTTTAGATTGGGGGAGTCATAAAGTTCAGAGACTGTTCCTGTCGGGCAGGAATTGAGCGCTGGAACCGACTTTGAACTTTCTACTTTTTTTTTTTTTGAACCCCCTTTTAGAGTAGACGTCCTGTACTTGGTGTTAGTACCTCCGTTGCTAAGCAACCACTTAGCATTTTTAGTCACCGGATCCATATCGGAGTCACTTAACAAGTCTGCACAGTTTGAACTTCTTCTCCTCTGCGGCCCCAGTTTAATTCAATGAAATTTTTATCTATCATTTATCAAATCACAACACGGGTTATTTTAAAAAACACTTTAACACATTCAAGTTCTTAAACTTTACAACATTATACAGACAAATTCAACTATTCCCACGTAAGCTAGAAGGGAAAAAAAAACCTCCTCTTTAAGGGAAAAAACCTCCAAACAGAACCGGGCTCAGAGGTGGGCGGAGCCAATCTGCCTTGACCGGTTTGAGGGGCGTGAGAGGGGAGAGCAGAGAGAGAAAAGAACAGCATAGAGATCCAAAACACGAGCTGTTGGTTGGCGGGACCGACAATCACAGAGCAGAGACATGCAGCTCCGCGGACGTCTGCAAAAAACAAAGAACGGGACGTGAATGGAGAGGAAACCCCAGAACATGAATAATGACTCCACCCTTTTTGTTCTGTCTCAGCTACTGATGACGTGGTGAAGGTGGAGGTGTGGGACGTGGTGGACAAAGGTGACTTTGTTGACACACACACACACACACACACACACACACACACACACATTGCCATTCACAAACTTGGGAAGTTTCGTTCCGCTCCTTTGTTTCTCGGTGTTGATGTTGTCTTTTTTTGTTGTTGTTGTTGTTGTTGTGCACCTTTCTTGCACTCATCTCAGGCCAAAAATACCCTCTTCCCGAAGGTGGAGGTGAGCGGCTTACTATAGTGTGTAGTTACTAAAACTGGGTTGTTGTGCCGTGGATTTTGTTTTGTTTTTGTTTTTGTTGCCCCGCCCCTTCCTCTCATCCCCCCTCCCCCTCCCCCCTGACTCCGATCTGAATGTCAATATACTCCCTAAGGTTTGGCTTCTCTCATGGTTTTGCTGTGTGGCTACGTCTACAGAGTTTGGCTGGTGTTTTGTTTATTTATTTTAAAAAGGGCAGCGGTGCGTGTTAAGCTGCGAGACGCTTTTTTTTTTTTTTTTTTTACCTTCAGAAAAAGCGTCCGTGCTGCTCGGCTTTTGCTTGACTCATCAAAAAAAAAAAAAGCAACAAAGTTAAGACGTTTTTGTTTTTCCACCTTTTCACACTGTGCAATTTTGTTTTTGTTTTCCTCGTTCTTTTTCAGGCAAAGGCAAACGACGCGGGGACAATTTGAAACTGGAGAATGAGCCTCAAGAGGTGATTATCATGTGACGTGAGGAGGGAAAAAAAACAAAAACATCAGCTTGTTTTAATAATAATAATAATAATGTGTTGTTGTTGTTGCAGTCGGACGAGGTGGCCCTGGACGCCGAGTTCCTGGACGTGTACAAGAACTGCAACGGCATCATCATGATGTTTGACATCACCAAGCAGTGGTAAAGAGCCGTCGTGTCCCGACGCCGATCTCGTACTGCAAAATGCATGATGGGAGGATTAGGTTTCAGTCTGCAGAGCCGCTTCCACCGCTGGACTTCGTTCGGCTTTCAAAGAGGCCTTAAAATACACTCCAGGTTTTTTTCTTTGTGCTATTTTTAGGCATCACGAGGGAGCAGACAGACTTTTTTTTTTTTCTTTTTTTTTTTTTAATATTAGCCTGTGACATAATTCAGCAGTAAGTCTTTAGATTCACTTTGACTGTGATGGTATTAGTTTCAGTTTGTAACATTAACTAGTGCAGCACGTACACAGTAAACGGGCCGATTATGACATCATCGCCTGAACGTGATGATTTGAGATTTGACTGTAATCAATGCAATTCTTTTCCATTAATTTCTATAAAACAAAAAAGAAACAGAATGATGAACACGTGTCTTATTTCCATTGCTGCTTCCACGTCGGCGAATGACGTCATCGTCGTCTTCTTCTGTGCTTTAACAGCGCCACCAACTGTTTATCTCGAGGCACTTGAAGTCTATTTTTTGTTTTTTTTACATTTCAATGAGCATCTATTGACATTAACATCACGGATTTAGCTGGAAAAAGCCTTTAAAATGACTTTTTTAATTCTCCATAAGTTGTGTTTGTGTGTGTTATTAAACTAAACCGTGATTAAGCTTCAAAGTGTCATAAAATGAACAGAAAAAGAAGATAAATTGTCAACTAAAATGTCCCGATTGTGACTGCTTCACTTTTATCAGATGAGTCTGGTGTGTTTTATTTCATTTACAACGCGATGCTAAGTTGTCTTATTGTTTTATTTACTCCTTTATTAATTCTGTCAACCGCAGGACGTTTAACTACATCCTGAGGGAGCTGCCCAAAGTTCCCACCCACGTGCCGGTGTGCGTGCTGGGGAACCACCGGGACATGGGCGAGCACCGCGTCATCCTGCCTGACGACATCAGAGACCTGATCGCCGGACTGAACAGGTAGCCGTCAAGCTGAACAACAACAATAATAATTATAATAATTATTATTATTATAGATGGAAATCACAAGTCTGACCGTGATGGTTAACAAGGAAGTAAGAAGTTGCTTCTCGGAGCTGTAGCGGCAGCGGAAAACTAATTTAAAGGTGGACTTTGAAGTTGATCGTGTTGATTCTGCTGCATCAGCAAAAAAAAAAAAAACGTATTAGCTCATCATCTGTCCGTCTACCAAAATGAGGGAGTTTAATGGAGCAGACAAATCGGACATATTGAGCTCGTTAGTGCTGCATGTAACACCACAAACCCACTGATAAACACTCTAAAAGCAGAATGTGTGTAATTTTGCTGTTGCTATGGTGATTTTCCTAAAAAAAAAAATAAAAAAAAAAAGGGAGGCAATTAAGGCTATAATATAATCTACAGGCACCACCAGTTTGTTCCCCTGTCCACACTGTGCAGACAATCTAACTTCAGTTATAGAAAAAAAAAAACACAAATTCTACCAGACTGCAAGAAATCTGAGAGCTGGTGTTACAGTGAAAGATGTCCCCCCCCCCCCTCCATCACCGGACTGTGACCTGCCCTGACCAAATTTAACCGACACTTCCTTTCCTGTCACAGAATGCTATGGGTCAGACTCAATACCGCCCCCTACTGTGCAAAAAAAGGAAATCCAAATTGGGTTTTAAATCTGACAGATTTGAATTTAACCTTTAGAGGATTTTGTTCGATTATTTACGCAGCAGACAAACATTACAGGCCCCGACCTTTGACCTTTGGCTCTCCCTCGTCTTTTTACAGACCGATGGGCTCGTCTTACATCCACTACGCCGAGTCGTCCATGAAGAACGGCTTCGGTCTGAAGTATCTGCACCGGTTCTTCAACATCCCCTTCCTTCAGCTGCAGGTCGGTGTTTCACTATCAACCGTTATTGTTCTTTATATAATCATATAAACGGGAGACTGGTGTGTGTCTGAGTTATTCATGTCGTGTGTGTGTGTGTGTGTGTGTGTGTGTGTGTGTGTGTGTGTGTGTGTGTGTGTGTGTGTGTGTGTGTCCAGAGAGAGACCCTCCTCAGGCAGCTGGAGACCAACCAGCTGGACATGGACGCCACCCTGGAGGAGCTGTCGGTGCAGCAGGAGACCGAAGATCAGAACTACGACATGTAATGTCTTGATTTTATTTTAATCTCTCGCACATCGTGATCGTTTTTCTGTGCTTTTTTTTTTATTATTTTTCATCTAGATGTTGAATTTTGCACAGATTTATGACTTCTTCTTCTTCTTTTCTTTTTTTAACCATTCTCATACTTTTCTTGGCTGAGTTAGTTGTGGCTGTTTAGAATTTAGATGTGTAACAGCTGGTTTTTCAAGTAAAACCTCCATATTTGCTGCAAAACAGTTGAACAAAGAAAACTTTAGTTTATTAGTTCATTTCTTTAACTTGTAAAGAGTTCCTCTTGTTTTTTTTCTCACAGTTTAAAGCACAAGACGATATCAAAACAATTATTATTACTGTCATATACATTAAAAGTAGAGCTTTACATTCAAATGTAATGACATACAGTTGCCGTAGCGACCACTCTCAGCCCTAAAAAAAAAAAAAAACAGCAAGGGGTAACGAGACGGTAAGAAATAAACAATGAATAAATAAATCATCAGTCAACACTGGTAGGAAAAGCAACGGTAACATTTAATACTCTTTGAGTAAAAACTAAATAGATTAATAATGAATTAAAACGCAGTTATTTTTAAATCCTTATTATTTAACATTGTGATTTTTTTTTTGTTTTTGTTTTTTCTGCAGCTTCCTGGAGAACCTGGAGTCGCGCAGTAAAGGCTACGGCTCCCCCGGCCCGGCCAACGGTCAGAGTCCCTCGTCGGGCTCCCAGTCGCCCGTCGTCCCCCCGAGCGGCGCCTCCACGGGCAGCTCCAGCCCCAGCACCCCGCAGCCCCCCATCCCCTCCCAGGCGCTGCCGCAGTCGCCGTCCGCAGCCTCCGCCCCGCCCCCTCCTCCTCCTCCTCCTCCACCTCCGCCTCCACCCTCGGCGGCGGGGGGCGGCGGCGGCGGCAGCGGGGGGGGTGGCGGCCGCTTCGCCCACCGCCGAGGCGAAGCCGTCGGTCCAGTCGCCCGAACACCTCCAGTCGTCGGCGCCGCAGAAACGCAGCTTCATGTCCCGCTGGTTCGGCTCGTCTCCGGCCAACGAGGCTCCTGCTTCTGGATCAGGTGACGTCTCTTCTACAACAGAGGACGTCTCTGCAACGTGAACACAAAGCTAACCGCAGCTTAGACTTTAATCTCCTCTGTGATTTACGGACTTTAGTCTTTAGGCCACAGATATACTGGCTTTAAACTGTGCATGACGGCCGCCTCGCATTATTCTACGTCAGTAACACAACGCCTCCGCTAGATCTAATATATGCATGACCAGTAGGGGGCAGTACGGAGGAGTGACGGACACCTGCGGCACTAAAAGGAAACGAGTCTGAGACCGTTACTTCCGCACATGACGGGAAATTCTTTAAAACCTGAGTGTGAACGGAACCTGCGATCTGTTTGATTGACAGGCCTGTGGTGCAATCAGGCTACAGCTATCGGTGGGCGGGACGTAGTATCGTCAGGTTTCCAGTTAGATCCACCGCTGCAACCTCCCCCCTCCTCCAGCTCGTCCAAATATGGTCACTTCCTGCTCCGAACTAGCAAAGATGGCGCCGGACAAAATCCGGACCTGTAATTCTAGTCCCATAATATTCAACATGATTTAGCCAGTTTGAAAAAATCGCAGCTATGAAGCTGTTGGCCATAAAGAAAGCCCCCCCCCCCCCCCAACCTCCCCCCGGCATGCCCCATCTACAAAGTAAAGAAATAGTACTTACTGTTACTACGCCGTACGTTCTGTGAGTACGTTTGTATTTTGTTTCTTTGTCCCAAGACGACGGCGGGGAAACCGTTTTTTTAGTTTTTAGGTTTTAAACGGTGACAAATATGTTAGAACTTGATAATAACAGGATGCAGCAGTCATTAAGTCTTAAAGCCCCACCCCCTCCCCCACCCTGAGGAAATGAGTGCTGCTTTGTGTGACTAAAACACCAAACTGCACTTTTCAGATCAGCTTCAGAACGGATTATTTAACCATGAAAGAAACGTAGTAATCAGTCACGAGATTTGGAGGCTAAGCGGTCTGGAAATGCGGAGCTTTTATCTGCGGTTCAAAAAGGGGGAAGCGGCTGGAAAGTCATGTGATTTCTTTCTTCTTTTTTTTTTTTTTTTTTTTTTTTTCCTCCGTTTTCACTTCGGTTTCTCGTGTGATTCACAACCAGCGCTGCGATAGGAGCTTTTTAAAAAGTCAAGATTTTTTTTTTTTTTTAACAAAAGTCGATCGTCAATTTGCGTCTCCAAAATGTTTTCCTCAGACGAGCCCCCGGCGCCGCCGTGTCCCGGCAAGGTCCAGAGCCTGGACGACTTCGTGCCGGACGAGAGGCTGGACAGGAGTTTCCTGGAGGACAGCCTGCCGTCCAAGAACAAGACGCCGCAACCTGCGGCGGCGGCCGTCGACAGCGACAGGTGAGCGGACACGTTTTTTACACTCCGCCTTAAATGTGGATGAGAAGCTTTATTTAGTTTTATGTCGGGTTTAAATGAAAGCTAAAAAAAAAAACGTAACGACGTACCGATCAGAGTCTCATCTTTGTCTCCTGAGCGCCTGTTTCAGTGCCCAGATGGAGCCTTTTTTTGGGGGGTTGGGGGACTTCAATCATAATATTATGTGAAATATATGGAATATTATTAATATTATTGTTATTATATCCAAACTCAAATGGAAGCTCTTGTTTTCTTTCATATCTCCGGCAGTAATCGACTTTATTTGTTCCATTTACAGCGTTGTCGTCGTCGTGGTGTTCGATGCCGTCTGTGTAATATTTTCTGTTGAATAAACCTACGTTTGCACAACACCTGTACAACCCTGCAGGGAATTTGATATAAATATTAATTATCAAGAGTTAAGGGAATTTTGTTGTTGTTGTCGGTGTGTGGAAAAAAAAAGTCCTCGTATTCTTTTTTTTTTTAGGAATAAAGTATATTTACCTAAAACTTCTTAGGATCTGACATAAAATACAAGTTTTTTTTATGACATTTTTGTGCATTTAAAGAATGATGTGTGTGTGCGTCTGTATATATTTATATCTATTAACAAAGGGTGAAGTTAAACCAGACATATCTTTCCTGTCCTCTCTCCCAGCGACGGTGAAGGCAGAGGAAACCCGATGGTGTCGCGCTTCCAGGACGAGCTCGACCCCGACGACACGGAGCCCAGCCTCCCTCAGGTCACGCTCCTCCCCCCCAGCAAAGACATCACTCTGACCAGCGACGAGGAGGAGGGAGTACCGGCCCCCGCCGTCACGCAGGTCCTGGACGTGGACAGCGAACCCGACCTGAAGGCGTGAGTCCACCTGACCCCTTTAACTCCCAGGAATGTATATAAACACTTATGATAAGTCGTTTAAACGTTCCTCGTCGTCTTCCTTTAAGTCCCGTGATCCACATCACCAAACCGAAGGTGGCGTCTAAAGCTCCGGAGCCCCGCGGTCAGACGCCCATCTCCCTCACCTTGACTCCGGCGTCGGAGCAGCAGCAGCAGCCGTCCCGACACCAAGGCAAGAAGAAGGGCGGCACGCCCAAAGCCGAGGACTCGGACACGGACCCCGAGGCCCCCGTGGCCCAGCAGTTGCTCTCCTTCATCATGGACGACCCCGACTTCGACTCCGAAGCGTCCGACACACCAAAAATAACGAAGGTAAAGTTAGAAGCGGCTGCTTATAGACATTTTAAACGCGCTCGTGTCATTTTTTTTGGTTTTTTTTCACCTTCGGCTCCCCTTTCGCCCGATGCAGGACGCGTTTCCGGTCCGGGACGAGCTCCTGTCCGACCTCTCCGAAGACGACCTGCAGCTAGCCAAGGTGGCCGAACCCCTGAAGCCCACTTTGATCTCCTTCAAACCCAAGGACGACGCCGACCTGTTCGGCCTCGGCTTCCAGGAAGAGCCTCCAGCGGCCAAGGACAGCAGCGAGGATCAGGAAGGCAAGTCGTCGCAAATATCTGCCCGACGCGATATTTGAGTCACCGCTAGTATCCACGAATGAGCTGTAGCTGCTGTTGTGATGTTTAGTTTTAACGCTACGTCTCTTTTTTTTAAGTTGGTAAATGATCCATTTTGGGGAGGGGATGGATCTCTTTGTAAAACACACTTTTTTTGCTGTTTACTGAATAAACGCGCAGGCTGTCTACCGGACGCTCGTTTCACCGAAGCCTCCTCCAGGTTTAGTTTTCTTTCGTCGACCTCGTCTGTCATTTCTGACTCACATCGGAGGCCCCGCCCCCCTCGCACAGTTCACGTGTCCACCGCAACGCAGAGCCGACCCTGTGAAACAATGCTGGAATAATTCAATAATCTGAGCACTGACGTGATCGGGTCCTGACGGTTCAGGTTGTGAATTACAAACTCCAGTCTTCAATGCAAACAGTCAAATTCACAATTTTTCAACTGTTTGTCTTTTTCTCTTTTTACAAGTGTATAAATGTTGAATAGACAATTCATTCAGACATTTTCAAATGTGAAATACGTCGCAAATTTTGAACAGAAGGAGCATTTCTGTACACGTTTATGTGTTTATTTACTTGTATACTAATTACTATATTTACATGATATACGTGTTTATTTGCGTATTGAGAATCCAAGCGAGTCTTTTTTGGTCATCCCGAAGCAAGATTTAAATGCCCAACGTTACGTTGGTCACCTTAATTTGATTGAAAGCAATGAGGTCTAAAGTTTCTGCTTTATAAAATAGTTTAGCCAATAAAAAAAAAATTAAAAAAAACTTTTTAACTTTAAAAAAAAATGTTTTATTAGATTAAATTTAAAAGAAATGTGCTTAATCTCAGTCAAACATCATCATAACTGTTTTATGTATCCGCTCCCATTTCAGAGAAAGACAGCAAACTCCCCTCCAAAGACAAGAAGAAGAAGAAGAAGAAGAGCAAAGAGGTGAAGTTGTTGTTGTTTGTTTGTACGACCAACCGAAATCACTAAAGCGTGTGCGAACGTCGTTTAAACTTCGTATCCGGTCGCTTTGCAGGAGGACGAAAAGAGCAAGAAGAAACACAAACACAAGAAGAAGGAAAAAGACGAAGTGGCGGCCGCCGACGAGAAGGAGAAAAAGAAAAAGAAAACCCGGACCAAGAAAACCGACGTGGATGAGCTGGAGGACTTTCTGGGTGGCGGAGCGGCGTCGATCAAAAGAGACGGCGGCGATTACGAAGAGCTATAAGAGTTTGGTTGGTTTTATTTTGTTGGTGAACGGCGCCGTAGGGGAAAAAAAAAAAATACTTGTGGTTCCTCGACTTGTATGTGCATAAGGCAGCATCTCCAAAGCCATACACGATACGCGAAGGCTACCGACGGCACCCGGGTAACAAAAAAAAAACTACAGAGGACTCCATACGTTCTCTTCCCATCTACACTACTGCTGTCGCTTCCATTCCTACCAATCAGAAGAAGCGGCGGCGACAGTCTCTTTCCGTACTTTTTAACCTGAATCGAAATATGTTCCACTTTGATTTGATCCACTCCGCATCCAGCCGCTGTAAATAAGGGTTTTACCATTTAGTCTGAATGTCTGCGTGGTCGGTGTAATAATTGAGAGCATGCTCAAAGAGACGGCTGAATCCTTAAAGACTCCTTCGTGTTCTTTCTTTCTTTCTTTCTTTCCTACTTGTCGGCTTAAAACGGTTAAATGGCAGATTTTCCGTCTCGTGTCTAATCGTGAACGCCGCAGAAGAATTCAGACTGAGCTGACTCCAGGCTGACTTCCCCCTTTTTTCTTTTCTTCTTTTATATCACTCCAGGAGTATATCGTCCAGGTTAAATCAGCTAAATCTGAAAATGCATCGTGTTTTTCTTTTGTTATCATTGAACCGATTGTTCTTACTGCAAAAACTGACATCAAAATACTCCACGTCTCATGTTTACACGTTTATATACTTCGAATATCTGATTGTGGTCAGATAACCAATGCTGTTAGCAACTTTTCCCATATATGATGCTTTTAATTTGAAAGGAGGGCTTTTAATTTGAAACAGAAAGTCGCGAAAGTTGCAAATTAGTCCCTCGGTGACATACAGTTGCGTTATTGGGGCAGGCGTCACCGTTGCCGTCGAGCCACGCAAGTGTTTACATTATAGACTGAAAATATAAAGTGGACGTAGCTAAAAAAAAAAAAGAAAGTTTCGAAGCTTTAAAACCTCGAGTTCAGATTTTGGCCATCTTTGCTAGTTCGGAGCGGTTCAGAGCCGGATGTGACCATATTTGGACGAGCTGGGGGATCTGATTGGAAACCTGACGATACAACGTCCTGCCTGTCAATCAAACACGCCCCCAAAAACGCCTCTTTTTTTTATTTCCTTTGAATTTCATGAGTTGAATGGGAGTCTATGGAGCCGGAGGCGTTTTTAAAGCCTCTAGTGGCACTCGGTGGTATTGCAGCTTAAGACACTTCTACATCGTCCTCATTTTTTTCAGACCCAGAAGCTGCGAACACTTTTATATCCGGTCTGTGAGATCGAGTCAGATCCACCGCTCGCTCCTCGCTGGGTTCGTCCAAATATGGTCACGTCCGGCTTCAAAAAATAAGAGGTAAAACATCGCTCGTCGGTTACCGTCCGTCGCGGTTCGATTAGTCTGCAGTTTCTCACGGCAACAATTTGCGACTGTAATCGTCTTCATCCGACGTCCTGAAAGACAAGTTTTCCTGTCGTCTTCAGAAAAACTGTAACGCATGCTGTAAGAATTGGCTGACTCAGCGAGGGCGTCGTCTCGGTCCGTCGCCTCCTTCAGGTTTTAGTTTCCTCGCCCTACCTTTTGTTTCCTTCTCCCTGTGCTTCACACAAACACACAACTTCTCTCCATGTTTTCTGCAGTTGCCTTATCGGAGGTTGACCACGAGTGGACGACGTGCAGCTGGTGTGTCCCCCCCCCCCCCACCCCCCCCATCCATTAACCATTTGAAGTGTTCTTACTGTAAAACGTGAGCTAGCTCGGTCGGGGGTTTAGTTTTTCGTAGCCTTTTTCATCGGTGGATCCGTTTCATCCTTCGTAAGATTGCGGTGAATCAGTACGTTTTGTCCTTTTTTTTTTTGTCTTTTGTTTTGAATCCCTCTTGAGTGTTAAAAGTTTTTGTTTTGTTTTTCCTCGCCGTGTTATCCTCGTGTTATTTATTGCATCAAAAACGTCAGAGGTCGTTTTGTTTTCTGTTTTTTGGTGCTTCAAATCGCATCACGCAGCTTCTTTTTCTTCCACAGCTTTTTACAGAAACGGTAACTGCTTTCTTGTGGTTTTTTCTTTTTTCTTTTTGTTCCAACGCCTCAACGCTTCCATTTCGCTCGCATCACCAAAAACGGTTTTTCGAAGAAGTAAAAGCATCCGAGAGCAAACGACGTATATCGTGGGTTGTTGTTGTTTTTTACGGGTTTCTTCGTACGTTTTTATTTTCTTTAGACAGTTACTCTCTGTTTGGTTTACAAAGAAATAACATTTGATATTCCAAAGTGGAAACTATGCAGCATTTGATCCTGAATACTGTACTTTTTTTGGTTGTTTTTTGTCATGTGATTGAGGATAAATGCTGACTGCGCAGTTTCAAGCAAAGCATGAGACTTCAATGTACAGTAAGAAAAGAATGTATAAAGTCTATAAATAAATATATATATTTGAAGAGCTTTGTTCCAAAATGACGCCGTACACCGTGTGGAAACAATTGCTCGGAAATCGTAATAAATAAATGCATAAACAAAAGAAATTTCCAACAGGGAAAAATTCTGCCGACTAAATTTCGGGTATGTTTTTTTCCCAAATGGTTGCACGACATTTTGGAGCGAAACCCTTCATTTATTTTTCACCCCATGACATGTTCCATCTTTACACTATGTGTGAGTTTGCCGATGTTTGGTTTGTCCAATAAATGCAAACTTATTTCTTCATAAAAAAAAAAACTAAAACATTTCTCCTGTCTTTTATTTCCTTCAAAACAACATGAGCCGGATCTTATCACTGCTTTTAATTTCATTTGGACTTTTAAAAGTTTATCAATAAACTTATTTTTCAGAAAAGATGAAAAAAAAAATATGGCTTCGTTTATCTATATCCATCCGTGTATCTACGTATATCTATCCAAATACTTGGTCGTTTTATTTTGAAAAGCTTATCAGTCAGTATCGAGCGCTCTCATTGGCTCCTCCGCTAGCCAATGACAGACGGTATTGTTAAAGCGCCATCTTTCGGTGTCCACGTGAGAAGTCTGTCCCGGCTTGCTAGTTCGCTAAAGAAACATCATGGTGAGTTAAAAAAAAAATTTTTTTTTTTAAAAAGTACTTTTTAATCAGCATTTAAGTGTTTTAAGAGTTTAGTATGAACGTTACGACGGTGAATTGCTAAGTTTAGTTAGCCACCGAGCTAACGGCGGACTGATCGGGGTAGTTTCGCCCCTCGTGCTGCTGCAGCACATCCTGGATATCAATATTATATTATCAATATTATATTATCAATATTATATTAAGGGTTAAAAACCTTCTTATCGTGCAGCGGATAAAATATTATCTCAGTCGAAAGAGTGTTTGAGGATCGTGCAGATGTTTTCAGATCATTGTCAAACGTCCTGGTTGGTTTATTTTTTAGTAAAAGAAAAGAAAACGTGACCTGAACAAACACTGAGGATTATTAATAATCTGCTGAATATAAACATGACAGATTGATCAGGAATTGTTGAAGACGGAGAAATCGATTATTGTATTGGCGAGTAATAACTAGATAATTTAAGAAGACTCAGAACTACACGTGTAAATATTTTAATAACGTGATTTATTCTTTATTTAACACCACACATTTTGTAAAAAATTACTACTTTGAAAAAAAAAAATTTTTTTTTTTCCCATTATTGATTAATATGCTGAGATTAATCAATTAGTTGTTTGGTCTTTTAAAAATGTCAGAAAATACTGAGAAAGGGGTGACAAATGTTAAAATGTTTAACTTTGTCCTCACTAACGGTCCACAACCAACAAATATTTAGTTTATCACAAATAAAAAGACTAAAAGAAGAAGGAAATAATCACATTTAAGAAGCTGGAAGCAGAGAATAAAAAAAAAAAGAATGAAAACAATCAATTGATTATAAAAATTTAAAAAATAATTCTGTCGTATTAAGTGTTTGATATTTGAAGTAATATATCATGTGTTTATTACATCTCCCCTTAATGTCTTGCGTTGATTTCCACTTTGTAAAATGAACACAAACAGTATAAATGATAGAATCTGTGATTTTGAGATGAAATGCGGTTTTCGGACTAATGTGTTTTGTTTTTTTATTGTTGTCGTAGCTGCGTCGGGAGGTGAGACAGAGGCGGGAGTACCTGTACAGGAAGGCCCAGGAGGACCGGCTCCGGACCATAGAGGACAAGAAACAGAAGATAAAAGGAGCGCTCGACGGTACGGCTTCTTTTGTTCCTTTTAGTTTTTCTGCCGCATTTTTTGCGCGACATCTCATTAAACCGCTGCTTTAAGACGTGTTTGCGTTTTCTTTTCTTTTTTTCTTCTCTACAGAAAATGTTCTGCTTCCCACCGAAGTCCGCAAAGACGCTCTGCAGCTCCAGAAACTTCTGGAATATGACGACGAAGGAGCAGAAGGTCGGTGCCGGACACTCCCGCTATCATCATACGTGTGTTGTTGGTTTTTTTTGTCGTTCACTCATCAGTTGTTGGTGTGTGTGTGTGTGTGTGTGTGTGTGTGTGTGTGTGTGTGTGTGTGTGTGTGTGCGCGCAGGCGTCAGCTCTCACATTGACGACGAGTATAAATGGGCCGGAGTGGAGGATCCTAAATTGATGGTCACGACGTCCAGAGACCCGAGCTCCAGGCTCAAAATGTTCGCCAAGGTCGGAACCTGTTTTTTCTCCGGGTTGTTTTGAGATCGTCAGAAAAACGATGTCAAAAAAACACGAGCTCGCTCGATGCTTCGCATCGTATCGCTTACAGCTCATTGTTTGATCGCCTCCCGAGCGGAGGGAAGTGAAACTTAATCTGCCGGCAGCTTCTTTTTCCCTTCGATCCCTGTGATGATCCGCAGGGATGAAAAAAAAACCGCCGACGTGGACGTCAACTGTAGTCGGGACTCACGTTAGACATTTATAGTAACGCTTATTTAAGACTTAAGTTTCTTAAAAATAACAACCTATTTTGTCACAGATTGTATTCAAATTGGAGTTGTAATGTTAAACTTTGAAATATAGTGTAACTTAACAATAGAAAAATGTAATTTGTCTACAGGCAACTAAAAATCTATAGTGTCCAGTATTAATAGAAAAATGCTTCTATATTATATTGATCATGTTTTAAACAAAAAAATATTACATATTGCACCTTTTTTTTTTTTTTTTACTTTACAGTGAAAATATATAAATAAATATACAAACTTGCATTTCTCTTTGTAGGAATTTAAAACATATTAATATACATTGCAAACAGACTTGAAAGGTCTTTGAAGGATAATAAACAGAAAGTAAGAGGGAAAGAACGGAATAATTAAATAAGGAGGTTACTTACTACTGTCATTTTGCATTATTATTATTATTATTATTATTATTATTATTAAATCTTGACGGTGAAGACCATCAGAACGTATTGAGAATTAACGTGTGTCGTCGTTCCAGGAGGTGAAGCTGATGTTTCCCGGCGCTCAACGCATGAACCGAGGAAACCACGAGATCAACGCGCTGGTTCGAGCCAGCAAAGCCAACAACGTCACGGACCTCATCATCGTGCACGAAACACGAGGACAGCCAGGTCGGCTTTTGTTTTTTTCTTTGCTTCAGTCTTTACGTTTTGGACGATGCGTCACCGCTTTCTCACATTTTACTTAAAGCGAAGCTGAAATAATCTCAATAGTAAATAAAAAAATGTTAAAATGCACATTATATACAAATAAAAATAGGGTAATATTACATTTAACTAGACTAAACTAAACAACAAGTGCAACGTCTTGATGTAGGATTTTGCCAGAGGTGAGTCATTGTACAAGTCTTACTGGAGTGGGAAAAATTAATGCAGCACAATTCATGGTGTGAATCAGTCGCTTTTATTTATCTCGACTTCTATTGAAAAAAAAAAAACAAGGTCTTTTTTCTTTTTTTTTTAAGTGCGACTACGAGGTCGTATTTACGTGATCGTTTCCTGCGTTGTTCCACAGACGGCCTGGTGGTGTGCCACCTGCCGTTCGGCCCCACGGCGTACTTCACGCTCTACAACGTGGTCATGAGGCACGACGTCCCCGACATCGGCACGATGTCCGAGGCCTTCCCCCACCTCGTCTTTCACAACTTCAGCTCGCGGCTCGGCACCAGGGTGAGCGAGCGAGCGAGCGGACCGTGGCGCCGCACGCACGATATTCTCTTTCAGCTGCTCGTTTTGTTGCGTTGCGACTAATTAATTCCCTCCTCGCGCAGGTGTCGAATATCCTCAAGTATCTTTTTCCAGTGCCGAAGGAGGACAGCAGGCGCGTGATCACGTTCGCCAACCAGGAGGACTTCATCTCTTTCAGGTCCGTTTTGAAAAGCTCTTCCTCAGTTTACACCAAATATATATATATAAATATATATATATATATTATAGAGGAAACAGTTCGATGTTATATCTTTTTTCTTTTTTTTTTAATAGACATCACACGTACAAGAAAACAGACCACAAGAACGTTGAGCTGACAGAAGTCGGACCAAGGTTTGAAATGAAACGTAAGTATGGACAGATATCGTTAATCCCTGTATTAATAATGAAAAAAAAAAACTCTGGAAGAGATAATACAGCTGCGGGAAACGTTTAAAGGTGCAACGTGTGAGATTTAAGTCCCGTCTTGTAGTACCACTTTGTACCTGAAGGGGGGGCGATAGTGAGTAACGTCCAGTTTGCCTTCCGCTTGGCTCAGTTTGGTCGAATTTTCTTGACCTGCCGTTAGTTAGTAGAGTTGTTTATTTATTTATTTTCATAACTGATGATTATAATTACAGTAAGATTATATGGATCCAGCAATCGATCAACTGATGAAACCATTTCAGAGTTTTTTTTTAGCAAGAACAACCGCTACAGCAAAACTATATATTTGACGCCGTATACGATGTTTTATCGGTAAGGTTTGTGTTGTCATCAGACGCACTAAAGATCCATTTTTAGATTCAGTTTTAAAGTCCGCCTGGTTTGCGAGCCAGATAACGAGCTAATTTGAGCTCGTCGGCAAGTACAGCGAGTCGAAACTGCGTATCGAAGAAACGGCTAACTTGGCAAACATTATTAATGCCTCATGTAACATTTTACAATTTAGTTATGTTCATAAAGCTCTCGCTACGTAGCTGCCGTTAGCATTAACAGCTAATCAATTTAGAAGAAATGTTTTCATTCTTTTCCCCAATTTTTTATTCTTATTTTGCTTTTTGAGTTTCAGCCATCATTGTTAATGTTGGCAAGAAGTTAGAATACTTTTCTGCTCCTCATGTTGGACTGAGAGCAGACTGGATGCTACAGTGACTCACTATCGCCCCTTGAGGTCTGGGTCGGTATTACATAGGATACATAGGACTTCTTTGGCAAAACAGCTATTTCTTGACATCCTGTTTAATTTTTTTTTTTTTTTATGTTTTAGACAGAAAATCGTTCATATCGCATCTTCAACCATTACGGAAGCACTGTGTGGTTTTAATGTAGAAATAAAATCAAATTTCTCCCTCTCGGGGGATTTTTCCTGTTTTTATTTTGTTTTTTTCAAATTCCTCTGCTTGTCTTTGAGGGCGTGTAAAGTGTTTACGTTTGTTCTCCTTCTGGGTTTTTTTTGCTGTTGTTTTTTTTAGTGTACATGATCAAACTCGGCACGCTGGAGAACGAGAGCACCGCAGACGTCGAGTGGCGTCACCACGCGTTTACGCACACGGCGAAGAAGAGGAGGTTCCTCAGTATCGAATAGGACATAAAAATAAAAAACTGGATGGACTACAGTTTGTCTTTATAATGTTAAATTTATTAAAACAATGACACGTGAGGTTTTGTAAAAGAAGATATTTGATAATCTCATGGGTTTCTGACTTCCCGGACATCTTTACAGGAAATGGGGACTAAAAACTACATCATATCTGTAATAAGTTACAGGAACGCTCAAATAAATTGAGCTTTTTTTTTTTTTTTTACAACCCAGTTTGTAAGCAAAGACCTAATTCATTCTGTACAGAGTGTAATATAACTGTTATGCTATTTTATAATAAAATTGTACATTGTCTCTGGTGTTTTTTTAATTTTTTATTTGGGTCAATATGTAATACGCATTTTTATTTTTTTATTCATATATATCAAATGGATAAATTCTGTTTTCATATACTTTGTGTTGTATTTGTTTATACTAACACAAACCAAGGGAAAAAAATAAAGTAAAAATAAGTACTTTGACTCAAGTGCTCTACTTGTAATTAATTTATTAAACTAATTATTTTTATAAATGTTTAAATGAGCCGATATTTCAGCAAAAATTCATAAAGTCAGAGGGACCAAATAAGGACTTTAACTTTTAAGATTTTAACTATATTTTTGCGTGTACTTTTATTTTTTTGCTCGACTTTACTCGTAATGGGAGTATTGTTCATTTACAGTATCCGTACGGTTACTCCAGTAACTCCCGCCCCCTTTTTTTTTTTTTTTTTTTTTTTTTTTTTTTTTACACGTACAGCCGGTGTGTTGTCCAATCACAGCACGCGGCTGCACGAACCGACCAATGAGGACGCGGCATTCACGGACGGTTTTTCCGCTTTCCCACCGAAGTCGTTCTTGACAGATCCGACTTCAGATTGAAGAGAGAATTCAAGATGGCTGCTACAGGTAAAGAGTTTTAACTTTGTTTTATGTCCAAACTGCTCTAAAAAAAACAACAACAACAACCACCGCGACGGAAAGAGGAGGAGGGCCGGCGGCGGGGAGCGCAAATTGTGCTGAATCCGTAGCGGGCGAGGCGGGCCGTGCCGTGTTAAACATGTCAAACTGCGGTGTGACGTAAAGCCAACAGAGCTGACGCGGTTGGTGAAGTTAGCCCGATAATCTCCCGTTCGTAGCATCCAGCTAGCGGCTCGAGCTCAGAGGACGCTTTCTGGGGTTTACGAGGAAAAAACAAAAAGCTTTGATCACTTCGGTGGATCACTTCCGACCTAACTACCTTTTTAAAAATGGTCGCCTGGTTTTAGTTGGTTTAAAAAAAAAAAAAAAGAAGAAAGCGGCGCTCCGGGGAGGAAACAAGGCCTCCCGGAGAACTCCCCATGTTAAGTGGACGGAGCGGGAGGGGGGAGCTAACGGCGGCTAGCGGCTAAGCAGCCTGTCACATCGCTCGTTGTTTCGGCCCTGCGACGCGACCCGTCCGCGTCAACCTGCTCTGCTCCTTTTAATCTGTACCTTTAAGATAAAATGAAATAAAAACAGCTGTCTGAGCCGATGGAAGCTGTGGAAACACTCGGTGTGGGGAAAAGTTCACCTTTTAATGAACCGGCGCGCGTCGATTCAATTCAGTTTTATTAATATTTATATGCATAAAGCGGCCAAATCACAACACATGGTTATCTATTTGTTTTAATGGCGCTTTTAACGCGTTAAAGTCCTTTTTAACTTTTTACAAAATTGTACAGAGAAACCCAACAAATTCACACATAACTCCTCTTTAAGGGAGGAAAAAAAAAACACAACAACTCCCATTTAACAGGAAGATAAAACAGTCCAAACAGAACCGGGCTCAGAAGTGGGCGGGGCCAATCTGCTCAGACCGGTTTGGGGGCGGGGAGAGTGAGAGGGGAGAGCAGAGAGAGAAAAGGACAGCATAGAGATCCAAAACATGAGCTGTTGTGTGTGTGTGGTTGGTGGTGGGGGGGGTTAGGGTTAGGGTCTGCGTTGACATTGAGGACGAACCTCTTCACGATTCGTTGGGATTTATTTGATGTATTCGGCGGGAATGTGTTTAGCAAACAAACACTCTTAGAGTGAGGAATTTGAAGCGTCTGGTGTACTTGTAAGTTCATTTTATCTGTTTCTTGTGCATCTCATTGGTTTTCTATATTTTTTAAATGTTCCTTTATATCTGTTTTTATGCAAAACACTGCATCTAATTTGAGCTGCATGTCTTGTATGAAAGGTGCTATAAAAATAAAGTTGATTATTATTATTATTATTATCTCTGCTTGGCTCTTCTGCATTTGTATGTAGGGGTGGAAGAGGTATTAAAGTCCTTTACTTCAGTAAAAGTAGAAATACCGCACTGTAAAACTACTCCACTGCAGGGTTTTTCAGGGTTTTTTCATATTTATTGGACTATTATCATTTCAATATCAATTTAAAATACACTGACCTGAGAAAGTTCAGCTTATTCACTTTAATTATTGAATATAAATGGTAAAACTATGATTTAGGGGTCGACGAAGTATTCAGGTCCTTTAGTAAAAGTACTGATATCACACTGTAAAAATATATATTATTTTAAATATACAAGTCCTGCATTCAAAACTTAATTGAAAGTATGTAAGTTTTAGCAGCAAAATGTACGTTAAGTGTCCAAAGTATCAATATTACTGCTGCATTATTGTCTACGTTGTATTTTACTGCTGTTTGTTGTTTATTTATTTATTTACACACGAGATTCAACATGTGTCTAAACTGGAGGACGTTTGTGTCGTTTGCAGGTTCGGAGTAAAAAAAAATAAATAAAAGGGTCTAAACTCTGGATGGACCCCCCCGCTGTGCACGAAGCTCTCCTGAGGTCGCGGTGTCTTTAAGTGCTGTGTCCCCCTCCCCTCCCCACCCCACCCCCAACCCCCCCACCCCACACACACGCACACACCAGCTTCCTGTCTTCGTCTCTCATCATGTCCTCCACCTCCTCCTCCTACTCCTCCTCGGGGGAGACCAGTCCGGAGGACGTACCCCGAGGTGGGGGCACCATCCGAGTCTACCTCCCCAACAAACAGAGGACGGTGGTGAGTTCTCTTCTTCTTCTTCCTCTTCCTCGTCTTCTTCTTCACCTCGAAGACACAGCTGGGGAGGTATACGGATATTATGTCCGATATCATCAAATGAGAAAAAGGTGATTAAAATCAGCAGCGTGGGATTATTTTAGATATTTAAAAAGGGGGAGGACGGATATCCAAAATGTGGAAACCAAACATGTTCCCCCATCTTTGAGAACACCGTCCCTCCCCACAGATCAAATACGTGTCCCGATTATAACTTTAATTCCTAATAAATAAAAAAACAAAAGGTGTTAATATTTAAACATCGATTATAAATTGTGTCATTAAAGTAGTTTTCGACGTCCCAGCTGCATCTTTCAAGACAGACGAGCGAGCGAGTTTTAATTATTACAAACCAAACAATCGGCGACGTCACGGTGGCTCGACCGACACCCGGAAGAGGTTTTTGCTGAATCGTCGCATTATCGTCTCGAAGTCTGAAGTCCTGACGGAAAGTTTCGCCGTCGCGACGCGGACGATCTGTCGTGTCAGCGTGAACTAAAATGTGCCGAGTCATTACAAAAGTTTGAGCTCAAATACGTTTTGTTTTGTTTTTCCTGTCGTCAGGTGAACGTCCGCCAGGGACAGACGGTCCACGAGAGTCTGGACAAAGCGCTGAAAGTGAGAGGACTGAGCCAAGACTGCTGCGCTGTGTTTCGCCTCCTCGAAGGGTGTGTAGACCGAAACACACACACACACACACACACACACACACACACACACACACACACACACACACACACACACACACACACACACACACACACACACACAAAGGATGCTGTTTATCATTCAGCACCGAGAGTTTAAAAAAGAAATGATTTCACTGAATCGTAAATTAAACACGTTAATTTTCCAAACATAGTTTAATTTGATCATATTAACGTTTTTTATTTCTTTCCTTATTTATTCGCACTTTCACGCCTTCCGTCGTCCTTTTAAAGTTACTTCAACATACTTTTATTGCTCTTATCTATTCTATGTAATCTTTTATCCGAGCTCCTATTTAACTCTGACTTATGATTCTTATTTACTTTTTATTTTAATTATTATTATTTATCTTTTTAATGAGTTTTAATATCCTCATTTTTCGTTCTTGTATTTTTTGTTTCTAGTTCTTATTTCACTCTAATTGTTATTTTAGCTTCCAATCTATCTTCTACATTTCTATTATCTCTGTCTTAAATCGTCTTTTCTTTTTCTCCTCTCACTTTGTATAGAATTTTTTTCCTTTAATAGTTCTTAAAATTTATTGAGTTTTTCTGGTCTGTCTCATTATCGGCCTGTCAATCATCCGTCAATTACTTTGAACTAGCTATAATAAAAAGGGGTTGATTGATGAGTTTGTAGCTGATACAGTCTGATGAACAAGTCCCCGTTTTATTCATATTATTTGAAGTAATATTAAGTTTAAAAAAAAAATTATTGTGGAAAAACACTATAAAAGTGTAAATAGCCTCGTTTTTTTTTTTTTTTTTAATTTATTTAATTTTTTTTATAAAATCTATGTTTGGTGTCTCTTCCTCTGCAGCCGTAAGAGACTGACAGACTGGGACACCGACATCACTCCTCTGGTCGGAGAGGAGCTTCTGGTCGAAGTCCTGGATGATATTCCTCTCACCATGCACAATTTTGTAAGTAGCCGTGCAAACTGCCGTACCTTTTTAAAAACAAAAAGTACGAAAAAAAAACATCTACGTGAACGTGTTTGTGTTTTTTGTCCGCGCAGGTACGGAAAACGTTCTTCAAGCTGGCGTACTGCGATTTCTGCCACAAGTTTCTCTTCAACGGCTTCAGATGTCAGACGTGCGGCTACAAGTTTCACCAGCACTGCAGTAGCAAAGTCCCGACCGTGTGCGTGGACATGGACACCGTGAGCAAACGGTGAGTCGGCAAAAAAAAAACGCCTTCAGTTCAGTTTAGAGATGCTTTTTATCTTCTTTTCTTTTTTTTTTTGAAAAAAAAAAAAATGACATTTTTCTTCAGTTTTACACACAAAACTAAATTCCATTAATAGTTTTTTTTTTTTTTTTTTTTTTTTTTTTTTTTCAATTAAATCCATCACAAAGTGCCTTGAAGACATATTTTGGTTTGAGCATCATCTGCATTTTTTTACTTTTTTAAAGCAGCACCAGTTGTTTTTCTTTACGGCAGGTTTTCCAGCATCTCGATGAACTTTTTCTACAGTTCTCGTGTAGATTCAGTCGCTCTCGGCGTCTTTCTGACTCAGACGTGACGCTGAGATCGGGATTCAGACCATCTGGTTACAAGACTCCTCGTTCCCTCTCGTGGCTGAAGATAATTCTGTATGACTCGGAGTGACGGATGAATTTGGGAGCGATCGGACGCCTCTCTGATGCTTTTTGCGTGATGGACACATAATGCAGTTTATTGTCATTATGAAAAAAAATACAATGAAATCGAGTTGGCAACTCATCAGTTCAACAGCAATGAACAAGGTGAAAGATTTATAATATAAAAAAAACATCACCATGGCATGAACAATAAACATATAAATAAGTGTAATAAATATATAAAATGAATCGTCTTGCGAATATAAACATCGGAAACGTTTCGGCAGCGTTTTGTATTCGCTTAAAATAAAACAAACTGCACTTGTTGTGGTCGACAGAAAAAAGACTCGTGATAAAGTCTGGTTTTCTCTGTTGTTTTGAGGTTCTGGTTGTTGTTTCTGAGGTGAAGAGTCACGTTCACACTGAAGATCAGGAGTGTTTAAACCTGACATTAGCTTCCAATATTGATCCAACACTATTTAATATGCCAGAAAAAGATTTACCCTGCGGTCGGAGTCGCATACTATTTCTTTTTACTGTTAGTACGTACTGCAGCTACCCCTTAAAAAGTACGTACTGCTGCATGTAGTATGTGTACAATGGGGACAAACTACTTCATTGTAAAAATACTTTGTCGTATCCGTAGCGCCACGTTTTGTCGTTTTAAAAAAAAGAAAAAAGGATGTGATTGGAACGCTTCCTTTTTAATGCTTCTTATTCTCCGTCTTCCTTTTGTGGGTGGAGCTTCAGCGCCGCCTCCGTCGATGTGACGTCTCTTCCGCTGCGCAAAGGATTGTGGGTCAAGAACAGCCGGAGTAGCACGCTGGCCTGCAGCACTGCAGAATACGACCGGATGTAGTAGGAACATCCTGGTACTTTTGGAATCCTACGTTTAACATACTATTGGGACGTACTAGATCTTTTTTTCTTTCTTTTTTTTGGCGTATTAAATAGTACGTTAGTATGGATGTTGGAAACGCAGGGTTAGTATGTCCCCAATCTGACCCACAATCCCCTGCAGCGGAAAATGCGTCGACTCGACTGAGCTGCCGAAACAGTTGGTGACTTTCTGGTTTCGGTTATCGAGTCGGGTTTCGGAGACTCGTCACCTCGGAAGTCTCCGTGATCACGTCTCATCCTCTTTTTTTTTTTTTTTTGTTTTCCCTTCCTCTGTCCAGCTGTGATCCAAGTCCCTGCACGGATGAATACCCGCGGATACTATTGCCGGAAAGTTCCCCATCGCAGAGCAACCTAGCCTTAACCCCCGAGCCTGCTGGGTAAGCGGACAACGTCGACACAGCTACCTCCAGGTTTAAAAAAAAAAAAAAAAAAAAAAAAAAAAATCTAAAATAGGGACAGCAGAGCCTCACTCAGTCTGATATTTATATGATAATCATCATAATAATAATAAACTTTAATTGTATAGCACAAAGAAATGCAGCTCGAAGTGCTTTACAGCAAGAAAATGACATGGTGTTTCACAAAAACAGACATAAAGGTCAAAATATAAAAAAGAAATGAGACGCATGAGAAACAGATAAAATGCATAAAAATAGATCAAATACATAAAATTAAATACAAATAGAGTTAAAAAGTAAAATTATCAATATGCATTTTAAAGGCGCGGTAGTTCAAAGTGCAAGAGAGCTTCAAGAGTAACTAGTTAAAGGCAAAAGTAAGGAGATATGTTTTTATCTTTCTATTAAAAGTATGAACTGATCTCCACAAAAAGCTGAATCCCCCAATTTTTTTTTCTTTCGGCCGTTGGCTGACTCGATAGATTTGATAATATATTCACTTCCTCGTCCTCAGAATGGACCTCCTGTCCCCGACCTCCACCTTCAACTTCCCCCGGACCGGCGGCGACGGGCAGTCTCTCCAGCGGCACCGCTCCACCTCCACCCCCAACGTTCACATGGTCAGCACGGTCGGCCCGGCCAGCGCCAGCATCATCGAGGTCGGTGCCCCGGCCGCTCCGTCGGGTCGCTCTTATTGTGAAAGGATCGAGCTGTACGGAAGAAGTTATAACTAAAAAAAAAAAAATGTCTCTTCTTTTCTTTTCAGGAAGCACTAAAGTTCAACACAATGGGTACGTTTTGTTCAGTCCGTCCCGTTTTTTTTGATGGGTTTGTTTTTTTTGGTTTCCACGTTTTGACTCGCGTCTTCCCGCAGGTCCCGAGCCCTCACCGAAGCCCTCCACCAGCCCGCCCTCCTCCCTCGGCTCCCCGGGACGGAGGCCGCCCAAGTCCCCCTCAGAGCACAAGGAGCGCAAGCCCTCCTCGTCCGACGACAAAAAGAAAGTGGTAGGTCGTCGTCGGATCGCCTCGTCCGTCGGTCTGTGTTTTGTTTTGTTTTTCTAGTCCCGACGTTCAAATCCGTGTTTTGTGGTTTCAGCACCGAGGAGGCTACAGGGACTCCAGCTACTACTGGGAGGTCCACTCTCGAGAGGTCACCATCCAGAAGAGGATAGGCGCCGGCTCCTTCGGGACCGTCTTCAAGGGCAAGTGGCACGGAGACGTGGCCATCAAGATCCTGAAAGTGAAGGAGCCGACGCCCGAGCAGCTGCAGGCCTTCAAGAACGAAATGCAGGTCCTACGGTGAGGAGGCGAACTCACACTCTTCATCGGGAGTTCAAGGGGACGTTTATTACAAACGAGTAGTTGAGACCCAGCTCATGAAACTTGGCGTCAGTACTGGCGAAACATTTACGTGTTATAGTGCTTTTGCGCGTGGGCGTGGCCTAATGGCTCGCTAAACACTCCTCCCCCTGAACATGTCATACAAAATAGAAAAAAATTTAATTTAATATAAAATGCAATATAATGTTGTTTTTACTTGTTATAGGTCTAAATGTGGTGAAATTGGGTTTCTTTGGGTCCTTTTTTTTTTTTTTTTTCACCCGTACCTTAGTTCACTCCTAGTTTAAAAATCGTAAAAATACACAAGTCCATCGATATCTTTTTTATTCCAGCAGATATCTTACAACAAGGTCGAGCTAGCTGAGCAGTTTAACGTTTCTACGTGCTGTATTTATTTCAATTTGAGAAACCATCTGTAGAAAGCAGTAAAAACGGGTCTAGAAATCGTCGTCTCCGTCGCTGGGGTTGTTGCTAAGGGTCGGCCCTACTTCCTGGAGTGGTAAACATACATTACATACGACTCTACCGACGCGACGGGTTGTTTTCCAGCTCTTCGGGCTTGTGTTGCCACGGAAACGGCAAAGCTGCAGTTTTCGCGTCGATCCTCAAGCCCCGGTTAACTCTTGACTCCGCCCCTCCTCCGCAGGAAGACCCGCCACGTCAACATCCTGCTGTTCATGGGCTACATGACGAAGCCCAACTTCGCCATCATCACGCAGTGGTGCGAGGGCAGCAGCCTGTACCGCCACCTGCACGTCACGGAAACCAAGTTCGACACCATGCGGCGCATTGATGTGGCCAGACAGACGGCGCAGGGCATGGAGTAAGACACACACACACACACACACACACACACACACACACACACACACACACACACACACACACACACACACCGCCACCACGCACTCACTGAGTGAGTTTCCACTGTCAAAATATAAGCCCACTCGAAGTTTATTGGCATTTAACGTTGAAAAAAAATTATTTTTTTTTTTGTCCTTCCGGCTTCGTAAAACAAAAACAGATCTGACATAAAGGAACTATTTTATTATACGAAGCCTTTAAATAAAACAAAAACATCTTGGAAATCGTGATGAAAATATAACACTTTTTTTTATATATATATATATATATATATATACGGTAACGATTTTTATCGATCATGCAAAATGATCACAGTCAGATCAAATAATTGCTTTTAGGAGATTCTCTCACTTGATTTATATACACATGATTATGAACTCGTAAGATGCTGTTGGATCACGTATGTCATCTCTAATTTCTTTTTTTTTTCTTTCAGTTATCTTCATGCGAAGAACATAATCCATCGAGATCTGAAGTCAAACAGTATCCTTTCCTTGTCTGCGCTAGTTTTTTGGGATTTTTTTTTTTACCTGCCAGTTAAAACCTGTTTGTGAGACAGAAGTTTTTTTTTGCGATTATTGCGATCAAAATTTTTTGATTTTTCTCGGGGGATTTTCTCAAAAATTGCGTCGTAAAATTTGCTGTTTTAATTAAGTGATTTTATTTTTTTTTCTTCTGAAATCGTACTGCAGCTATTTGTCGTCACGTTTTATTTCCTGAGCTCTGCTCGTCAGATATTTTCCTCCACGAGGGCTGGACGGTGAAGATCGGCGACTTCGGCTTGGCCACGGTGAAGTCTCGGTGGAGCGGCTCGCAGCAGGTGGAGCAGCCCAGCGGCTCCATTCTCTGGATGGTAAAGACTCTCTTCCATATTATTTCATTCAGGATTTATTTGTTTACTACAGACTTTAAACAAATAGTTGCACCAACAATAATGTCCCAAAACAAGTCTTCCCATGATTACTTCTGCTACGTTTTTAAGACGTAAAAAAAATAAATCCTAATAAACGGTTAATTAATTGTAACTACTGATCTTTAATTCCCGTTTCGAGGCTCCCGAGGTGATCCGAATGCAGGACAGCAACCCGTACACCTTCCAGTCCGACGTGTACGGCTACGGAGTCGTGCTGTTCGAGCTGATGTCGGGAACGCTGCCTTACTCCAATATCAACAACAGAGACCAGGTCCTGACGACAACAACAACAACAACAACACCATCACCTCTCTGTTTACACAACACCCGACTCACTCTGAAACAGCTGATCAGTCTGTCTGAAAAATTATGTTGACTGTGCTTCACTTTCCAAACACGTCAACAATATCATTTTTGACAAAAAAAAAATAGCCAGATAAGCTCTGTCACATTTTTATTATTTTTCTTTATTATGTTTATTTTCTTAAACCATTAATCAGACCAAATGACAAGTTAACGGCTGAAGTGTGTTTCTCACTTTTGTTCCCACGTTTCTGTTCATTATTTGCAATTTTCACGTCTCATCTGTCCCTTTTTTTAAAAATTTGTATTAAGCTCGGTCAGATTTGTTTTTTTGTAATCAACCGTCTCCTCCGTTTGCTTTTCCTTCCTTTAGATAATCTTCATGGTTGGACGCGGTTACTTGTCTCCAGACCTCAGCAAGCTGTATAGTACCTCACCCAAGTCGATGAAGAGGCTCATCATCGACTGCCTGAAGTTCAAACGTGACGAGAGGCCCCTGTTCCCACAGGTCAGTGCTGTAGACTCCCACCGAACACAAACGTATCCCATAATATTCTCCTAACTAGGTCCAAAAAAAAACAACATAATCATGTAAGAAGCCTTGGAACCACTTTTCTTCTACAGTCCTTTTTATTTAAGATTTAAAACAACTGGAGGCGACGAAAGTTTAGAAATCTTCAAATCGTAACACATGTTGGCTTTGACTTCATTTTTCTTAATCAAGCATCTTAAAAACACGAATGAAAATAGTATACGTTGTCTGTGACGTCCAAAAGCGCTGCTGTGTTCCAGATGTTGTACTTGTGTACTAACTCAAACATGCAGTGAACCACAAGTACCAGGATGATGCACTCAACAACAACAACAAAACAGAAATGTAAAAACGCTGGACACTTTGGCTACGTAAGAAGAAAAAGGGGGGCGGGGCCACAGACGTAGAGGATTTTCAAATGAAGACACTGACGTGTTTCTTTTTTCCACTAACTGCTGCTGCAACGGAAGAACCAGCGTGTTTACTGACTGTTCAACACATGAAATTGATTTCTGGATACAAAAAAAAAATAGTTAAAGCTGGAGATATTTGGTGGTGATGTGTTGTCACGGTGAGGTCATTTCCTGTCGGCGTGTGTGGTTGGGGAGCGGGGGGGGGGGGGGGTGTTAAAACCACACTATGGGAAGTGTGTCATCTTCACCGCTGAATAAATACCGAACTATGTTCCTGATTGTTGGAGTTTTCCTGACGTGTGCTCGTTCCCTCGTCAGATCCTGGTCGCCATCGAGCAGGTTCAAGACCTGCTGCCAAAAATCGAGCGGAGTCGCTCCGAGCCGTCGCTCCACCGGGCCGTCCACGCCGAGGACCTGAACCCCCTCCTGTTCCACACCACCAGGCTGATGCCCCTCTGAGCTCCACCCCCTCCCCCTGCTGCAGCGGCCCCCGGGGGGGCCACGGAGGCACTCCAGCACCCTGTCCACAAAAAAGAAAAAAAACCCTGCAGCATTCCCAAGCCTCCGAGAGGCCACACACAGCTGACACCCCACCCGCCCCCCATCACCCTCAACCCCCTGCAGAGCCCTGAAGCTTGCAGCACTCACCAGCAAAAAAACAACAACCTGATCTCCTTCTTTTTTTTTATTATTATTATTCCTTCATTCAGTCTTGAGATTTAAGTCGACGCCCCGACCTGCTGCTGCTGCGAGGTACGCTGTTGTTTGAGAAGGAAAACGCTTCGCACGCACAAAACGGTGTCGCTCCCGCGTTCAGTAGTAAAATAAGCTTTTACCTTCAATCACAGCCACAGATTCAAAAAAATAAAATAAAATCAGTTCAACAGCCATAAAGCTGCTGGTACAGGTCACCTGATCAGCTCACATACTTTCGGGCATCGCCCGTCATGCCCCCCCCCCCCCCCCCCCCGACCCACCCCTTTCAAAGTAATGCAACATAAGTGGGATCGCAGATGGAAAGCCGGTGATTTTAAAGCAAACTGAGTGCCTGGTTTTTTGGGGGCGTTTTATTGTATGTACTTTTTTTTTTTTGTCTTAACGGGAAGCTTCAGTACAAATATTTCCACACTGCGATGACACACCATCATGAGGAGGCAGAAACACGTCAGAGGTCCAAGAGCTACTAGAGACTCTGTTTCTGCTAAATTGTTCATTAAAACACCGTATTTCGCAATTTGCAAAACAAATTTTTTTGGGGGCTACGTGTTTTGTCTAAATTGGACTGCAGTAATTTAAAAAAGTCTAAAAGTAAATATTTAAAGTTATCAGTACCGGTAGCGACATTTTTTTTTTTACGATAAACAGCCCGATTGAAAAGTAACGAGACCGGCTCAAAATCTCGTATAGCTGGACTTCAGTATGAAACACTGGAGCGCTTTTATTTTGAAATGAGGGCTTTAAATTTGAAAAGGATACAGGAAGAATTTGGTCTTTGTTTTTTTAAACTACCTTTTCTTTTGCAAAATAACACTTAAACGTCATCGAATCGGCACTCGGTTATCTTTCAAATCACCAAATTCATCCGGGGGACCGAGTTTCCATCGACGGTGCAGTGAACTTATAAAAAGTTTGTAAAAAAAAATTTAAAAAGTGTGGAAGTTGATCCGCTGACTCGGCAGAAACTGGCTCTCGATGCGAATCTAAAACATCAGTCGAGTAGAAAACTTTGTGTGAAATCACCTTATCCTCTTTTTAGTCTTAAATAACTGGTTTAAAAAAAAAATGCCCCCGTCATGTCACGTAACCACTCAGCGATTTCTTTTAACTTGTTTTTAAGTTTAACTTTTTTTTTCTTTTATGTACGAGCAGAAAAAAAACAACTTGAAAAACATCCGTCGGGGCGTCGCAGGATACCGAACACCCGGTGGAATATTAAACCGTTGGTGGGACGGTAGATATCAGGAGGCTCGGCAGATTCTCGTAAACAAATAGGTGGAACGTTGTTGTTGAAGAAGCGGCGCGTAGTTTATCGGGCTAGCTCCAACACACGGTGGTTGACTCCTTACAGCTCTCACGGCGTCAAGTTCAATGGAACTCTCAAAGGAACGTGGAACTCTTTGTCGAAGGCGGTTTTTTTATTATTTTTTTTTATTTTATTCCGATTCCTTCGCTAGTTTTACCTGATCTCATCTGACGTCTTTACTTCATGTTGTTTTCATAAATATTTTCTATCCCGGCGAGGAATCGACTGCTGACTTCAGATGTGGACAAATTTGTTGGTAGAAGAAGAAGAAAAAAAAACACGAGTTCCTCAGAAAAACGGACTAATTTGTTTCCATCTGGATTTTTTTTTTTTTTTTTTTAATATAAAACCGACTTTTGATTTTGGATTCAACGGAATATTTTAAATAATAAAACAAAAGAAAATGGCTTGGACGTAATTGATTGGACCATTAAACCTCCTCTTTTCTCGGCTCCAGACCGCCCACTCGGCTCTTTCCATTGATGTTAGGTTGGATTCGGACCAGGACGGTGTTTTTGGTTCCGACTCGTTCTGGGTGATTTCCGCGGTGTTTTTTGGGGACATTGTCCTGTTGGAGGGACCTGAAGACGCTTCGTAACACCGGGCAGCTCGTTTCACCCCAGAAAGCCTCGGATAGTCTTTGGACTTCATCCAGCTGGATGTGTGATATACTTTTAATTGAATCACTTTTCAGGAGGATTTTGTTTTAATGGTGAGTTGTTGTTTTTTTTTGTTGTTTTTTTTTTTAGCCTCCCGGTGGATTATTTTTCACTCGTACGTGGTTCTCACACTTTTACGTTTAAACGACTACTGTAGCTGCTCGGACACAGCGTGAACACTTTGAGTCGAGCTCGACGTCGCCGCCGCCGCTCTTCGTTACGCGCGTAAAAAAAAACAACAACAAAGCGATTGGGTGAAGACAGAAAAAGGAGGCGGGGCCTATTTTAATCTGGCCGATCTCTGGATGAAGCGGTCGCGTTTGTTGGACTGAAATATCGTCTGTTGAAAAGTGAGAATCGTAGAGTTCTTCCGTCGCTAACTCTTACCGCCTCGCGTTTACCACGCCCCCCCCTCCCCCTCCCCTCCTCCTTCCTCCCCCAACGCAAGACTTCACCGGCAAACGTGGCGAAAAAAAAAACCGGTTCAAACTTCAGCGGCCTTACGCAACGAAAGCTCTCTCCGGTGAAGATGGTGGATTTCGTTGTCTCGGTCTTCAGGATTCAGCAGAAGTTGTTGTTTCTTGGGGACGAAGCACCTTATCCTCTTGAAAAAGCACAAAACTGGTGTTTCCTCCACCGCCGACGTTCGGTGAACCCCGGTTGGGTTCAATCGTGGCGGTTTCACTACAAAAGGGACGTGTTTGAAAGTCCCGGTCAGATTTTTATTTTTTTTTTTAGAAAGAAGTGTTTGTGAAGATGTTTCTGTTGCTTCCTTCAGTCACGATATGGACGAGCGCGGCCGTCGGTATGAATTTCAGTCGGTTTAGATTCGCGTCCGACGGTCAGACAGAAGTCTTTTCACGCCAGCCGTCTCCACGGGGAAAAAAAAGTCAACAAGAGGAAATCTGGCGTTCGTTTTTTTTTATTTTTTTTTTAGTTTCTGTGCTTCACCGACAGTTTGATGCACTTTCAGGATTAGTTGTCTTAAAACAGAACTGAGAAAATCAATCTCATCACAAAAGGGTTCATTAAGTAGTTAAAGCGTGAAGTGTCTTCGCCTACGAATGTTTCCCGTCTTACTTTCGATGTCTCGAGTGTCGGTGAGGTGAAAAGTCGGCGGTCGGACCTTTAAGTCGGCGAGCGTCTTCCCCTCGAAGTGTCCCTCCTTCGTTTTTATTCGGAGGTCGGTCAGGCGGCGCCCTCTGCTGGACCACAACACCAACTACTCCAAAAACACGTTTCGACTTTCTATTTATTTTTTTTCCACATTCAGAGGGAATTAAAAAAAAAAAATAAAAACGACATCCCGAGCGACAGAATGAACCTCGAAGAGAGATTGTTTTTCTCGTTGTTATTTAGCCGCGATGTGTTTTTTTGTTTTTTTTGTCGGCTTCATTAGCGATAACGAGTGAAGGAAGACGCGTTTAAAAAGAGTTTTGTGTTTTCTACGGATTTAAAAGTAGCTGCAGCAAGTTTTATCTTTCTGGTCTAACTGATCTTTGGGAATATTAGCTTCGTGGTCGTCTTGTTTTTGCGTGTGTTGTTTTTTTTAGCGTCGCACTTGAGTGTAAATGCGCTAGCAGCAGCTGGAGGGGGGTGGAGGGGGGGTGGAGGGTGGCGTCGTGGTCGTACTTTCTATGTACGATGTGACTGAACTTTTTAAGCGGATCTTAAGTTTGATATTTTAACATTGTGAATGTGTGTGTGGGGGGGGGAGGGGGAGGGGGGCTGGGTACCCCCTCCCCCTCCCCTCCCCCCCGACTGTTCTTACTCATTCCAGTAAATGTCGGTGGGTCGTGGGTTTAAGGGAGGGGGGGGGGAGTTTGGTTTTTCCACCAGCAGTGGGTGGGGGGGGGGGGGGGGTTTGGATTTGTGAACCAGGGTCGGAAAAAGACTTTTGTTTCTCGTCTTTCTCTTATTTATTTGACGTCTTCGCGGATGTCGTCGTCGTCGTCGTCGTCTGCGAGCCGCGACGCTTCTATGAAATGTTTACCCGAGGAAAAAAACAAAAACACTTCGCCCTCTGAAATGCTCGTCTCCAACAAGAGTGTCCTCTTCAGGCCTCGGTACTGTCCTCCATAAAAGACCTTTTTATTCTGCTGCAGGGGGAATTTCCACTGGCTTTTACCGTTTTTGTTTTTTTTGTTGTTTGTTTTTTTTAACTTCCCGAGCACAAACTAAAAACTTTTCTTTTCTTTTTTTTTGTTTGTTTTGCAAACATTTTGTTCACAGGGTTTCACTACGGCTAGCCTGTTTAATAGCGACACTTCACAAAAACTGTAAAAGTCTACTCGGTATGTGGTGGGCAGAGTCTGTTTAAAGCAGCAATATTTAAGTGTAACTTCAGTATTTGAATGGCCTGAGGCTGCTGGATGAAATGTTGTTTTTTTGTTTTTGTTTGTTTTTTCTGAACAAGCTGCTTTTTATAACATTTTCAGCAATAACGAGGACAGAATGTCTTTTTGTTTGTTTTTTTTTGTTTTAAAGAAGATATTTCCATAATGTTAAATCAGGAGTGCTTTACAATAACGTCAGACCCGGTTTCCTGTGAATCACCACTCGGAGGACTTTCTTTTTTTTTTAATGTCACAGTTCAGAAAGCGTGTTGAATCATTTAGCGTGGTGTCTCCCAAAGACAGCTGTGTTCATCTGGTATCTTAAAAAAAAAAAAAAAAAAGGGGGTGTGCCACAGTTGCTGAAAGTCCCTGTTAAAATGGACCGGAACAGGGGGGCACCAGGTGGGTGGGGTGGAGGGGGCCCCAGGTGGGTGGGGGGGGCACCAGACTTAACACAGCTGTTTGTTTCGCAGACGAGGATGAGCGAGCTGTATCAGAGTAGTTTCTTTATTTTTTGTCTTTTCATATCTGTAGGTGAATTGCAATACTTGTGTCTATAGTTTCTGAGGTGTCAGGGGTGTTCAGTTTGCAATAAATGGTATATTCTGCTGTGTACAGTTACATTTTTTTTGTTTTTTTTTTATTACAAAAAATTGTACTTGTTTCTATTTTTTGTGTGTGATGGTTTCAAAAAGAACAAAATTATTTTAAAGTGTAAAGGAAATCTTAGTATTTTTTTAGTTTTTTTTTTTTTTTTTTTTTTTGTCTTAAAATATTGATGCCGGATTTATTCTTTAAATAAATAAATTCATCTGTGTTACTTTGGTTGTTTTTTTTTCTTTTCTTTTTAACGGTAATCGTATTTCGTCTGAGAAATGTCGGGTATCCCCGTAAAACTTTTTCTCAAAGTTTCTAAAAAAAAAAATGCAACTCTTAAACGTTTAAATTGAGAGTTTGCCGAATCTAAAAACGCTTCGCTGCCTTTTTAAATGACGACATTTAGAAACACGTACATGTGAAACTGACTTTTAGAGGAATTGGGAGGGTTGAACGAGGTCAAAAGAGGAAGTGGTTATTTTTAAGGCAGTGAACTGCAGAAGCAGGAAGTCGATGTAACAGCACAAAAAATCTTTTCAAAGGGACGATTCGACTCGGCGTTGGTATCATAAACAAAACCTTTATTGGTGCATTTTCAGATCTGTTGTCGGTGACTGGTTTGGTTTATAGCATATAGTAGTATATTTTACAGAAACAATTTGACCATATTTCTCTTTTTGAAAATAAAATTAAAAAAATAAGAAAGGTACCACGTAGAGAAAGTCAGATAAACTGTCGTCTTGAAAACCACGCCCGCTTCACGAACTGAAATAACACCGGAGAAGGCCGAGAGTGCAAAAATCAACAAGATGTTGGTTATTTTCATCCGCATGAGAAATGTTTTTCGTGCACAAATTTAACCGTGATAACCACTTTGCTCAGAAGTCATTGTTGTGGTTAGAAAATACTTTTTTCACCTCGCATGTCGAAGCCTTTTTCTTTCCTTTCTGCGCACTTTAAAAGGCCAAAACTGTACAATGATGTGAAGTCTAAAATACGACGGTAACACCGTTTTCAAAGAGAATTACGTTTATAACTTGTAGCCCAGTCCGGATCTACTAATGTGGCAGAAGAGTGTCATGGCGAAGCACATCCCCAAGACCTGGAGAGGGAAAAAACAAACAAAATGTCGTTATAAATACGGTTATAAAATAGGCAAACTTTTTCTTTTTGTTTTGTTTTTTTTTTGCCCGCTATTCATAACTTTCCATCAGCTTACCTCGATAATGCAGAGGACGATGACGGAAATCCCGGTGGTCAGGAAATTATCCTCAAAGAAATTCTGCAACGTTATCAAACAGCCCTGCAAAAACGAAGTGTTCGTTTGACATTAAAAAACGTCGACGGAAGAGAAAGAAAGAAAAAGAAGAAGCCATTTTCGATACCTTTTTCCAGTACTGGGGCTTCGGGAGGTCGCAATCGGCCGCGCAGCAGGACAGCGGCGGCTTCGGTTTCCAGTCCGTCTCATTATTCACTCCGCAGCACTGAAGCTGAAACAAACCAGAGGAAAACAAAATAAAACGTGGACATCTCGGCGTCTGTGACGCACCGCGTTGCTCATTTCTAAGTTGTACATACGACGGCGGAGAATGAAGCCGTGATATTTTAATAATTTAGTAAAGTCAACGTGAGAATCTGACCATTTTTTACTTTTTTTTTTTTTTTTTTTGGTGACTCATCTAAAGTGTGATTGTCAATCAAACGTGACGTCACCCGTCTAATTTTGGCGTTTTGGGGCGTCGCCGTCTTTCTATTTTGGAGGTGGACGTGACCGTATTTGGGCAACGCTGGGGAGGAGCTTTTATACGGCCACGACCGGGTTTTAAAGCCTCGTTGGGAAATGACCCGTTCATTTCCCAACTTCATGTCTACTAAAAATGCCCACGGGGCTTTTATTTTGAAAACAAGATACAGGAAGTGTTTCAGGGCAAACGGTAGCGGATAAAAAAAAATAAAAAATCAAATAAACAAGCCTTGTAGTACTCACTTTCTTCTGAACCACATCCCAGTCTCTTTCCACATTTGTGTCGGTTGCGTTCGGGTTGTTTGCTACTTTCAAACCGTTGACGAGGTCCTTCTTCACCAGTTCGCCAATCTAAGGTGAGTTTGGCAGGTTATATACGTAATCTATACGTTCCCGTTGTTACCCCCCCCCCCACCAGAGCGTTAGGGCTTACCTCCTTCTCGTACACGAGCAGCAGGCACGCCGCCGTCAGCTCCACCAGCATCAGGATGAAGAGCAGCAGGAAATACTGTCAACAGAGTTTTACTGGAGTTTTAAACGTTGAAACCCCAAAAAAACGAAATAAAGGATCATTTCAGCTAATTTTGTTTCGCGATTCTTATCGGGAATAATATTGTATTAAATATGTTGATCGAGCTATTAAACAAACAACTGAATTATCTCAACCATACTTGGAAAAAGGAGAACTTAAAAAAAACGAGTAGTGGATATGGTTTTTGTGACGTTAGTGGTGGTCAAATAATCTTTAAAGGCTTCACCCAAGTTCACCCAAACCTCAACGGTTTTGCTTTCCTAGTGGTGTTCAACCCCTCGTGATGGTTCTGATTTCGTGGTGCAGGTTTTTGCCTCCATTATTGGTTCAGTTTAATTGCATAAAAAAAAAAAAATCAAGTCAAGAAAAATGTAAAGAAAAACCTGCAGAAATATGTCTGTCCAGTGTGTGTGTGTGTGTGTGTGTGTGTGTGTGTGTGTGTGTGTGTGTGTGTTACCGTCAGCAGGAGGCAGCGGTTCTCCTTGAGGGCGCCGAGGAAGCCGAGGAAGGACACGCAGGTGATGACGATGCCGCTGATCAGCAGCATGTTGGCCAGGTTGAAGCTGGCCAGGGTCGGGGTGAGCGCCGCGAACTTGAAGTTCAACGTCATGTACACGCCGAAGCCGAGCACCACCGCGCCGCATATCTGTCCGGGGGGGTACACAACAAGTAAAGAGCTGCTCGGTGCCTTGCTCAAAGGCAGCGCCCCCCCACACACCCCTCTGGTGGTGTAGCGGAGTACTTCCCTCGAGTACGTCTAATTTTAAAGCGACAAACTTCAGTAAACTTAAATGTCTGTTTATTCCACTTTAAAGTTTTTATTCCGCTGAGTCACTTTGAGCTAAAGAGACTCAAATATCTTGCATGAATTTCTTAGTTCACAAAATAAGGAAGTGAATCTTCACATTTGCAATTCCAATGAGAGATGAGATCGTCCGACATCGAGCGGCCTCAGAACATTTACCGACAGCTGTGTCGGTTTAACCTCATTTAAGGAGTCGAGTAAACCATCCGACAGATATTTAATCAGCTGAACTCGATATTTGAAGTTGAAGCAGACAAATTTATTGGATTAAACAGACTACGATAATAAAAGTTCATTTGAAAGAATAATGTTAATAATACCAAATATTTTTACTCAATATACTGATCATTCAAATGTCTAAAGTCACTTGTAGTTAATTATTCCAGACATACAGTATAAGATGCAGTTTTTACAGTGTACTTTAAATAGTTTTACTTTACTACGTTTAGTTAACAAAATAAAACAAAAGCTGTTCTTTGTTCAAAGTGTTTAATTCTCACTCAAACAGCTGAAAATGATCAGTTTCTTCATCTGAATCAAACTTTATAATTGATGTTTATGTCTTAAACCTATTTTGTTTCTTTTTCTTTTTTTTTAAATAATTTATAAAAACAATTTAAACTGGCAGCAGGACGCATTGAATCATTATTCTTGATGTTGTTTAGGATTCATTTCCTTTCTTTCTTTCTTTTTTTTCATGTTTCCAGAATGCCATTATTTCAGAAAATATTGTACAAATAATTTGTGGTAACTTTCTTCAAAGTCTTTTTTTTTTATTTATTTTTTTTTTTTTAGAGAACTCTCCACAAACATCTTCGGGGGGTCAAAACAAAACAAAACAAAACAAAAGCAAAAAAAAAACAACTTCCTGCTGAAAACATTCCTTGAACATTGTGCACTTCGACTGATATAAAGATGTGATTTGTCTCTTTGTAAATAATATCTATGTTTGTTAAGACATATTTTTGAGTCGATCTTTTATCTCCGAACTCAACAGATGGTAACGAGTGTGACGCCGGGTGGACGAGGCGATACGTACGAAGCACAGCAAGTTGGCGACACACATGGTGTACTTCAAACACTTGAGGCATCCTTGAGCCATCGTGGAGCTCCGACGACGAATCAGACTCTGCAACAACAAAACAATCCAGATATTATATTTAATCTGCGCCGAACCGAGCAACACCCAGAAGCATCTTTTATTATCATTATTGTTGTCTGTTGTTCTTTGATTGGAACACGTTACGTTTCCTGTTTGCTATCGAGCTGACAAAACGTCTCACTTCCTGCATTTCCTCAGTTTACAAGCAGAACAACATTTTATTTTCTCTTGAGCAAACTCGACAAACACTTCACGATTCAGCAAGTTTTTGGGTTTTTTTTTTTTTTTTTCTTCTGGTTACACAACAGCTGGCTGGTTATCTGTAGAAACCCACACAGTTGCCTGGAAATATAAATTGCGCACTTCTGGGTAAAAGAAAATCTCCCATCCATAAAAAACAACAAAAAACATCCCGTTATTACTTTTTGTAACAAATATTTACTAGAAGAACGATTAATAAAGATTGATGTCAGAATTACATGTAATTTTGATCATATTTGATGTATTTTTTTAGGCATTTAAAGCTCCAAAACGACATTTTGTTTTCACATTTTTACATATTTTATGTTTTCAGATTGACGACTGAACAATTTGGATTCACTTTTGGTTTTTTTTCAACTCTTTAACTTTTCTTTGAAATATCTGGAGTTTTAACATCAACGTTTCTATGATCAAGAATGAATTTTCACCACATCACATCTCAAACATTAAGATGGTCGAATAAAAGTAAGTAAATCAAGTTTTGCTTCCTACCTGTTCAGTAGAAATTGGTTTGCGCTCGTCTCTGTTTTACAGACTTGTGTTGAGTTAAGCTCGCTGCTGTTCACACTTCCCCTACTTGTCACGCTGTGGACTGTTCAGCAGCAGCAAAGTGTCACTTCCTCTTTCACTACATCAGCAACATGGAAAATTGGATGACTGAAAAAGTGCAGCGGGGGGATGGCGGGTAGCTTCACGGGTCAGAGGACGCACGTCTGTGATTATATTTAGACAAAACATTCAGAAATTTAAAAAAAAAAGTGGTTGAGTGGCTGAGGAAAAACCCTCACCAAAAGACATAAAAGCAAAATGTTTGAAGTGTTGTGCCAGAACCAGAGACGATAAAACCTTAATCATTTTAAAGGTGGGATTTGTGAGATTTGTAGTTTAAAATTGATTCTCAGAATGAGAAGAAATAAGAGTGTTGGATGTTTTTGATGTCTCTGAGCTGGCTGCATCCTGTCTTGTGATACCTCCCTACACCACCAGGTGGCGCCAGTGAGTCACTAAAATCCCGTCTGCACGCAGTTCAATGTGACAGGAAGAAGATTTAATAGACTGTATGTAAAAGTGTTATTGTATGTTATGTTGTTATTATTGTTATAATTACACTGTGTCTAAATATCATGAATGAAATGTGCCTTAAATTATTATTTATTAAGGCACATTTCATTCATGATGTAGCCAGAAAATGTCAATAAATAGATATAAATACACAGATTGTGTTTCTATCTTAACTCAAAATCTTCAGAAAATATTTACAGACACAACATAAGTTGTGAGTATATATTAAAGCTAAAAAAACCCAGCCTAAAATAATGTACACTGTAAAATGAATTATAATGTTAGTTTATTCAGTGGTTAATTTCAGCTTCTGTGTTACACGAGGAATTCAGTTTTCAAACTTTGGTTTGGTTTGGTTTAACATTGGTAGTTAATAATTATCTACTTAACCTTAATAATTAAAAAATGTAGTAAATAAAGTACCTGAAATGAACCCGAGGTTATCCTGTTGCTTATTATTATCTGATCATACATCATATCAAATCATATCTTATTTTATCGTATCAAATCTTATCTTATCACCGATCACGACCTGACAACAGACTTTTTTTTTTTAAACAACTTTTACAGAAACTGGTTTTTTTTTATTTTTAAACAAAAGTGACAGTTTCAGATTCCACAGAGAAAAATCAAACCTTCGGTTTGTTTTGGTTTTCACATCAGCACAAGTTAAAGAAACATTTTCTAACTAATAGTGCACACGTTACTGTCACCAACACACTAAATATTCTCAATCGTTCCACGTTGTTCTGTTTGAGGATTCAACATTAAATTAGTCACACACACACAAAATCTGGACTTTCGGTAACTATTCCTTCATAAACCTTCGACATCAGCTTCATTAAACACTAAAAACACGGCGGTCAGGTTAGCGTTTCTACTCTTTAACTCTTCAAGTCGTAAAAACTTGAAACGATAAATCAACACGAGCCGGTAACCACGGCAGCAGCAGATTAAACCGTAGTGATTAAAAAGGACATCATGTTGGGTGGTTGAGCTCTAAATCACATGAAAACACGGTTCAGTAATACTGTAAATACAAACAAATCCATTAACTAAGTTTAATAACGACACTGATATCTGCTGTAAATACAGGACGTCTGAAAAAGACGCGAGGCCTCTCGCTTTTAACGCCGCACGACGTCCCTTGAAGCTCGTTTTCGCTGCCGCGGCGAGTCAAACCGCCGGCGCTAGATTGGATCAGTGGGAGGGACGCTTTTCGATGGTGATTTTGGTTGTCATGACTACAGACGGTAAATAAATAAAAAACAAATTATCGTAGTCTCCGGGTCTGAAAAAGTGAAGCCAATGCTGAAGGACCTTTTTAAAGTGCAATACCACTGATGGGCCACTGGGGGGAGGAGGGGTTCTCCAATAGACTCAAATATACTCAAGTTCTCTCCTGAAATACAAAGTCAGGAGATGTTTTCAACTTTTTTTATCATAAAGAAAAATCATCCCTCTTTCGGATCAGTTTCCTTCTGGAAATAATTCCAGCTTTAATTAAATATCAGGCCTCAGCTAGTGGTATATTTGTGGAAGGGGAGTGGGGGGGGGGGGTGTCTGGTTTGATTGACAGGGCCTTGGGGTGCAGTCAGGTTTCCAGTATAGGTGGGCGGGGCATAGTGTCCTCAGGCTCTCAGGTCCACCCCTGGCTTCGCTCGTCCAAATACAACTTGACAGCCAATCACAGCAAAGTAGACTTTAAGCGTCCCTCTGGCTGATCCGATCTAGCACCAACCGAGACAGTTTCATACCAACGTTAACGCCGGTCGTCCTGCAGCAAGTGTTTGCGGCGTACTTTATAGTTTTAAACTCACAGGAGGTTTAATACCTCGTTTCTGGAGCTCTAAATTTTAGATTTAATCTATTTCCAGTTGAGAGCAGCTTAACAGGCCTTTTTCTTTTTCTTTTTTTCCAGCAGACAGTTTGACTCGTTGAAAAAAAATCACAGCTGGAATAAATGATGTCAATTAAACGTCCCGACGAGGTGAGCCGGAGGACGGGAAAAAAAATACATTAAAAAGTGGCGACGTGAAATATGGCATCAAACTGGGACGACAGCCGATTTAAAAAAAAAAAAAAAACATTCGCGATAAATGCGTACATTTAAATTTGATAGATTTTTTTTTTTTTTTTTTTTTTTTTTTTGCAACGTATGAAAAAAACATTTATTGCGTTCACAGTTTTATTTGTCGCACGGATGCCGCGCAGAAATCCTTTCGTTACCGGACGAGAATAAAAGGGCGACGACCGTGCGTGTACTTCCTGTCTGAAGTTGTAAACATTGCGAGCGGACGACGCGCCAGAGAAAGTGGCGCTTTGCGTGAAAGTCAAATATCGTTGCTGAAATAGTGCTGCAGTGCATTTTGTGGGAAAAAAAAAAATACTGCGAGATGAGATTGGTGCTGCGAGCGGACGGTGCAGCCGGTAACGTTCAGGCCCGGTCAGATCGGCCGATCGCCGGCCGGAAGCAGCTGAAGCCTCTCGAGCGCCGAGTCCAGCAGCGACCCCTGCTGGAGCGGAGGTACCCGTCGGATCGGCGCCGAGGTCCTCGATCGTCGGCTCCGACACGCCGACGCCCGAAAAAACTTCACGGGTTCTTCTTCGTCTGCCGGCGTCCGACTCTGATCTGGATTTCCTCATCCTGTAAAAAAAAAAAAGATCATCACCGTTTTTCAATTCAATTTTATTTATATATTCAGGGAACTTTAACACGTTAAAGTCCTTTAACTTTACAAAATCGTAGAGAAACCCGACAACTCAACAACTCTCTTTTAACAATAAGAAAAACCTCCAAACAGAACCGGGCTCAGATGTGGGCGGAGCCTGTCTGCCTGGACCGGTTTGGGTTTGAGGGGAGAGCAGAGAGAGAAAAGGACAGCGTAGAGATCCGAGACACGAACTGTCGGTCGAGGGCCGACAATCATTTTACTTTTACACACTTTTGTTTCTATAATTCATCGGACGCGATCGTCGGATCGATACTCACGGTTTCCGCGGTGTCGGCCGTCTCCTCTCCCTCCGTTTGCTCGCTGCCGGCGGTGAACGCCTCGAAGTCGGACAGCGCGCTTTCCACCGCCTCCTCGTCGTAGTCGGTCTGGTACTCGTCAGACGGTTCCTCTGCATTCCCCATTTTGAAATAAAAAAATTAAAATAACAAATGAGAGTTTTTTTTTTTTTTTTTTTTTTTTTTTTAAATGGTTCTTTAAAAACCTGGATTTCATCTTAATACTACAAAATAAAAAAAAGCAGGTCGGTATTTGTGACCCGTGAACTCACCCTCGATCACGGCGGTCTTCACGGGTTCGATTCTCGACACGATCTCCGCCAGGTCGGTGAAGGAGGCGTTGGGACACGTGACCACCTGGAGAGACACGTAAGCTCAGCGTCAGCTTCGCTTAAATATATATATAAAAATATATAAAAAAATTCGGCGCCTGTCTCTTTAAGGATCGCCGACTCGGCTCCGATTGGCTCCGAAAGCTCCGAAAAACAAACGACGACGCCTTGAATGTCGTCGTTTGTTTTTTTTGGGATTGATTTTGTATCGTTTGCATTGAGGGAGCCCCCTAGTGGCGAGAGGAGTTTGTTGTTTTTGTTGTTGTTGTTGTTGTTTGCACTCACGTGGCCGGTCTTGGTCTTGTGGAACTCCTCCTGGTGTCGGTCCTTCAGCATGCTGTCCACCACGCCGCTGCGCTGCCACACGTCGAACAGCGTCTTCCCGTGCTGGTACCCCACCTCCTGCGGGCGAAAACGCCGAAGAGAGTCAAAGACGGGAAGTTTCGAGGAAGACGCGAAAGAAAAGAAAAGAAAAGAAAAGAAAAGAAAAGAAAAGAAAAGGAAAGAAAAGAAAAGAAAAGGAAAAACGAAGCGGGCGGCAGCTCACGGCGATCTCGTCGAACTTGCCGAAGTCCAGCGTGCCGAAGCGGTCGATGGGCGGCCGGATGTACTCGCAGTACTCGCTGTCTCGGACCGACTCCAGCTGCCGCACGCAGCACACGTACGCCAGCCGGGTCTGGATCTCCGCCATGTCCAGAACCTGCAGCGGGAACAACCGGGGAACTCGGAAGTTTAGAGATAAAATCGCCACGGCAACGAAGTCGGAGATCCGTGACGAAATGTACAAATTGTGTATTCGATGCTACGACGGAGCATTTCATCTAAATTATAAGAATTTAATCAAACATCCTTCAGATGTTGTCGGGTGGTTTGATACCAGGATGAACTTGAATTTGACGTTAAATTCAAATTGATGATCTAAATGGGATTTCGACTGTATTGTCAACATTTCGACTTACGTTTAATCTTCATCTTGATATTTCCTTTATTATTTCTCCACATATTTCCTTGACTTTCTTGACATTTCGACTTTAATATTTGACATTTTCAGTTTATTCTCCGAGTTGCGAATCTTTGCGAATCCGGACCGCTCGCCGACATTTCGTCAAAACACCTCTCGGAAAAAAAGATAAATCGCCACGACAACGCACGTCGCCCGAAGTCGGACGTACCTTGACTTTGTCGGCCAGCGGGTTTAATCTCTTCCACAGGAGCCACCAGCCGTTCAGAGAGTCGCCGTAGTTGGTCAGATCGGTTTCGTCCCGGCTCCCGACGTCGATGGCGATCACGACTTTGGCTCCCATCGAGCGAGCCACGTCGGCTACGAACCGGCGAGAGACAGGAGGACAAAAAAAACAAAAAAAACCCCTTTTTTTTTTAAAGCCTTCGTAATTCGTAGATAGTCTTCAGAATATTTCATATTAAAAAGGTGTTTTCTCACCCGGCAGGTTGTTGATGTATCCGCCGTCCATCAGCAAGTGTCCGTCTTTGGGGTCGCAGAGAGGCGGCAGGTAGCCGGACAGAGACATGCTGGCTCGGACGTACCGCCACAACGAACCTGGACACGGAAGAACCAAAAAAATCACAGGTCAGCAAAAAAAATAAAATTAAAATAACATCACCCGTTATTAAAGGAAGGAGCTGTTTATCGTTTTATCGAAGGAGATGAATGTTTGAAGAATAAATAAATACAAAAATAGGCGATGGTTCGACCTCACCGTCGGTGTGAGCTCTCATGGAGGAAGCCGTGATGTCGGTCGTGATGTTGAAGTACGGCAACCAAAGGTCCTAAATAATAATAATAATTTTTTTTTAAAAACAGAAAATATAAATAAAATAAAATGTAAAAATGTGTATTTCATGCAGCTGTTCTGGCTTTAATTAGTGGATGTGTGTTGAGTAGTTATAACGGAGCATTTCATCTGAATTATGAGAGTTAATAAAACATCCACCAATTGTTGTCAGGTGGTTTGATACCAAGATGAACTTAAATTTGACTTTAAATTCAATTTTATTATCAAAATGGTATTTGACTGTACATTTAGATTTTCTTCCAGACTTTTGACTTTTTTTTTTTTAACATTTAATCTTTATTCTTGACATTTCTACGTGATTACCAATATTTCCTTTATTATTTCTCGACATTTCTACTTTATATTTGAAATATTCAGTTTATTCTCCCAACTACAAATTTTCTTCGTATAAAAATCCTTCTGCCTCGCTGTTTTTTTTAAATTTTCATCTCGTTTTTTTTTTAAACTCGTTTTAAAAGACTCGCCTCGATCTGTTTGTCCTTGAAGACGAAGCTGAGGCTGGAGTTAAAGGAGGCGCCGGAAAACATGGAGGTGACGGGGTAGGTCAGATCCAGGATCTTCTTGAAGTAAGAAGTCATATCCTGAGAAAATAAAAAGGAAGTTAAAAAAAAATTTAAAAAAATGGTGAGGTGAGCAAAAGCGTTGATAAATTTGAAAGATTTCCTCTAAAAATCTTTGGAAAAAAACAGTCGGGAACAGAAATCTGCGAAATGAAAACTAAAAAGGAGTTTTGTGAACGCACCATCGCCCACTCTCGAGCGCGGACCCTCATCCGACTGTTGCTCTTCTCCTCGGCGTACAGCGCCCCCATGAAGGATCCGATGGAGGTGCCGCCCACCATGTCCACGGGGATCCCGGCCTCGTTCAGCGCCCGCAGGATGCCCACCTGAGAGCAGCCTCTGGAAACACGAAGCATCTCGTTTAAAATACCAGTAAAAGTCTTCATTTTGAACGAGTCGACGAACTCTGAGGTTTTTTTCTACGTGGACTCCATCTACGGGACTACGGGAACGTTTTGTTTTTTTGGTGCTTGATCGGACCGGACGGAGGACATGTCCTTTTTGGACTTTATCGTTGATGCAACGAACTACGCAACTCTTCAGCTGGGCGTTATTTTTATTTTTTTTAATTAAAGTTTTCGAGAAAAGTCTCCCAAGTTTTCTCCAAGAAAGGGGCGTGGTCATGAGAGACCTGACGCCGGTCTGATTATTAAAACAAACCCGTTCCTTAAACCCTCCCGATGTTAACATCCCAACCACCGGCAGAGCGTCCCTCCCGCCGATCCAATCTCGCGACCTGAGGGGAACACGGTTCCCTACCTTGGCGGAGCTCCGGGACAAAGCCGGAGCAGCGAGGAAGAGAAACACAGTCGTTAAATCCCAAAACAACACAAAACAAACAAACAAACAAAAGATGACGACGGTCCCGCAGGTTGCGCGCCGAAGCGGCAGTACCTGGCGCCGCCTCCGCCCAGCACCAGCGCGATGGTGTTTCCCGTCAGGATCCGGGCCAGACGGGAGAAGTCGGAGTGACGATCCGGACTCTTTTCGAACACGCGCTCGTACAGCTCCCTCTGAGAAACACACAGGAAGTAGAAACGAAGCCTTAAAGATGACCCGGTTTTCAGAACCGCCCCATTAAAAAAAAGAAAAGAAGCCCGTTCGGAGGTCAGCACCAGTTTGGGCAGGCTCCTCCTGGAGAACACCCGGCGGGGGCAGGAGAGGTGGTGGTGCCGGGAGATCCAGCTCCGCATGTTCAGCCACTCGGCCGTCCCTGTGGGCGGCGGGCCGTCCTCCCGGTGCAGCAGAACCAGCTGCTTCTGGGCCCGCACGGCGCTGCCCTCCAGCATCCGCTCCAGCTGATGATATATAGTGACTTTAATTTATTATTATATACATATATAGTGAGTTTAACTTATTTTATATAAATAGGAAGTGAGTTTAATTTATTATTATATATAGAGTTTAATTTATTATTGTACAAATATAAAGTGAGTTTAATTTATTATTATATAAATATAAAGTGAATTTAATTAATTATAATATAAATATATAGTGAGTTTAATTTATTATTATATAAACATAAAGTGAGTTTAATTTATTATATAAATATATAGTTAGTGTAATTTATTATTATATAAATATAAAGTGAGTTTAATTAATTATAATATAAATATGTAGTGAGTTTAATTTATTATTATATAAATATAAAGTGAGTTTAATTAATTATAATATAAATATATAGTGAGTTTAATTTATTATTATATAAATATAAAGTGAGTTTAATTTATCATATAAATATAGTTAGTGTAATTTATTATTATATAAATATAAAGTGAGTTTAATTAATTATAATATAAATATATAGTGAGTTTAATTTATTATTATATAAATATATAGTGAGTTCAACTTATTTTATATAAATAGGAAGTGAGTTTAATTTATTATTATATAAATATATAGAGTTTAATTTATTATTGTACAAATGTAAAGTGAGTTTAATTTATTATTATATAAATATAAAGTGAGTTTAATTAATTATAATATAAATATATAGTGAGTTTAATTAATTATAATATAAATATAAAGTGAGTTTAATTTATTGATAAATAAATATATAATAAGCCTAATTTATAGATATATATGAATATAGAGTTTAATTTGTTGATAAATAAATATATAGTCATAAAAACGAGCTGGTCTTATTTAACTTCCTTAATGAGGTCTTTCTGTGTGTTTTCTGTTTTGAGAACAAATATTAAATTGTGCAGCCGAAGAGGTTTGGGTGTTTCCACCGACCTCCCCCACGGCCGGCTCCCGCTCGCCGAGTCCCACGATGACGATGCAGTCGGCCTGGCGGATGCAGCGCTGCGTCCACGGCGTGAGGCTGCCGTCCGACTGGTAGAGGACGATGCGGTGGATGTCCTCCTGCTGGCCGAGCCAGCTGGACAAACGGTACTCGTGGACGCTTTAAAAAAAAAAGAAAAAAAAAAGACGATTTCAAAGAAATCGATTAAAACCCTCTCGTACTTCTTTTTTTTTTTTGTCATAAACTGCCGACACAATATTTCTACCTCCATGATTCATATATTTCTTGCATCCTAAAAAAAAGAAAAAAAGAAAAAAAAAAGGGGGGAACTTGTCCATCAATCAATCACCTACCTGTCCAGAGCAGCGGCGCCCAGCCTCTGTTTGATGCTGTCACTGGTCAGGAGGAGGGTGGGACCTGCAGGAGGGTAAAAACAAAACGCAAAACACATGAACAACATTTTATATCCTCAAATAGCCCCTAAAAACACATCGTGTACACAAACATTCATTTCTCCCTCTTGCAGACTCCTGCACACAATTTACTAATTTAAGAACACCATTATGCTTTCTGGGTTAATAGAAATAAAATGTTCTCTACGTCCTATTTTTTTTTCACAAATATATTTGACTGAAACCAAATAAATTTTTGATTTTCTAATGGAAAGTAACCTGAAATATAATGATTCCCCCCCCCTTTTCAACGTGTGTGTGTGTGTGTGTGTGTGTGTGTGTGTGTGTGTACCGATGCCGCTGAGTGCGTGCTGCAGCTCCAGAGTGAAGGCGGTGAGGGGAACCTCCTCGGACACGGGCAGGATGGCCACGGTGGACAGGTTGGAGGCGGGGTTACCGACGTCCCACTTACTGGTGGGCGTGTGGAGACCCAGACCACGAGCTGAAAGAGGAAAACTTCTGTCACTGGATATTTTTATAAATATATAAATATATATAGCAATATAATCTCCTGTGTGTATCGTTTATAGTGTTTTCCAGTTCCAGTTTGACGACAGACTTCACGTGAAGCATCCAACCACATTTAAATGTGATTTTAAAATTTAGTTATCGTATCATTTGTGTGGTATTAAAAAATTATTTAAAAAAAATAAAGCATTTTGGAGCATCAAATTTATGTTTTATTTCATAAAAAGAGAAAAATTTGCAGATAAACTTTGGCTGAAGCTACCAGTTAGCTTTAATAAGCTTAATTCATAGATATATAAATAAATAAATAGAGTTTAATTTATAGATATATAAATAAATAGCTTAAATTATAGATATATAAATATATAGTTAAAAAAACTTAGCTGGTATTATTTAACTTCCTTAATGAGACCCTTCTGTGTTTTCTGCTTAAAACAAATCAGTTATTGCAGTTTGTTTTGATTTATTTCAATAGTTCTCATGACATTTTTTCGATGCCGTTTTGTTTCCTCAAAAAAAAAATATGTTTTTTGTTTTTTTGGATGATATAAGAATAAATAAAGAAGAATAAATCAAAATAGGTTTGTTCTCCTCCACAAAAAGAGAAAAGTGACAGAAATAACTCCAGGCAGCCTTGAATTTATTTTAAATTTCTAATATTGTTTCTTCCCCCTCAAAAATGTAATATTTGACAGCATCATTTCTATGGAAAAACATCTGTTTTCAGTCATTTTGGTTTTTTAGCTGTAATTTATGTCGTTTCCTGATCTCTTTTATGCCAACTTCCTAAAGTCAGATTCTGGTCTGATAAACTCACGACCGAACATGTAGCTTTTTAAATTTCTTGGATTTCTTTGCATTTAAGTGGTTTGTTTTGACTTTCTGTTTGGTTTTTTTTACCAGCCAGAGGTCCGTTGACCTGCTGCATGTTGCCCAGGATCTTCTGCCCCAGCAGGTGGATCAGCCTGGTGACGACCTGAGGGTACCTCCTCTTGATGGAGTTCAGAGCTCCCTCGGGGAGCTTGGCCAGCTCCGAGTCCCTGACGGCGTGGACGGTGGTGGCCCGGTTCATGTGGGTCAGAGCCTCGACCTGGTTCCAAAATAAAATAAAAAAATAAATCCACAAAGCAAAAAAAGGTTCTTCTCTCTGTACGTCTGTTTCTAAGAACTCATTTTTTCCCAACACGGGACACCGACGACTCACCACGCCGATCAGGTCGCCGCGGCCGTACTCTCCGGCCAGCTCCTTCTTCCCGTTGTCCTTGGCGATGACGGAGCGCAGGCGGCCGCTGAGGACGATGAAGGTGCTGTCCGACTTGTCGCCCTGCCTGGAAACGATTCGGACGACCGGAGACGATCAACAACAGACAAGTAGGATTTTATGTTCTTATAATTTCTTTTTCATTCTTACGTTTAGAACATTTTTCATTCTTCCAAGTTTATCGTGTTGCTGCCATGATATCAATTTTTTTTTATATATATTTTGGATGACATACTATAATATCCAAAAAAATTATATTTTGGACGACATACTATAGCATGAATTTTTTTTAAACAATTTGGACCACATACTACATACTATTACTTTTTATTAATATTTTGGACGACATGCTATACTATGACATTATTTTGATATTCTGGATAACACACTATAGTATGACTTTTATATATATATATATATATCTTGGACGACATGCTATACGACGGTAATTTTGTTCAAAACTTTTTTCTTTTCTTTTTCTTTACTCCTTGCACCTCCTCGCCAGGAGCAACTACCTGTAAATTGAATGACAGTTTCCACGGAGCGACGAGGCCTCGTACCTGTAGACGGCCCGGCCGGCCTCCACCGCCATCCAGTCCAGGGCGAAGTCGATCTGCCTGACGAACGGCGAAACCCTCTTCACCACCGTGTGAGCTACGTTCAGCACCACCCGGGGCTCCTCGCGCATCATCCTAGCAACGAAAAAACAAAAAAAAACACACGTGTCAGCGCCTTTTGGGACGATGCGACGGCTGCAACACGTACTGTGTGTGTGTGTGTGTGTGTGTGTGTGTGTGTGTGCGTGTGTGTGTGTGTGTGTGTGTGTGTGCGTGTGTGTGTGTGTGTGTGTGTGTGTGCTCCTACTCGTAGAAGTGGGCCTTGGATATGGAGAGGAAGGTGCAGTCGCGGTGCGCTCGCACGGTGAAGATGAGCGGCTCCCCGGTGAGGACGGCCATGTGGCCCACCATCTCCCCCGGGTGCGTGACGAACAGCAGGCTCTCCTCCTCGCGGTCGATCATGCGCTGGTAGACGTGGAGCACCCCGGAGATGACGAACGCCACGCTCACGTCCTGCGAGGAGGAAGTAGGGAGGACACGGACAGTTTTCTCTGGAAAATACTTTTTTTAATGATTGTTCAGTTTTACATCATTTGTAGGGCTACATGCTTTTTTTTTTTTTTTTTTTTTTTTCATTATTTTTATTAAATACGAGTTTTCCTTACCTTAAAAAAATGGTTCCTTGTTTGTTCACCTAAATTTATTTTCGGGTTTTCTCGTCAAACAATAGATGAGAAAAAGAAAAATCCAGTCCTTTATGGAGTTAAAATGAGGCTGCCAGACTGAGGTTCAGATCGAATATAACTTTTCATCGGCCCTTAAATAAGAGGGCACTTATCATAATTTTTTTTCTAGCAGCAAAACTAAAAGTATTATATAACCTCTTATCAGAAACTCTTCACGTCTCATCGGCACGGAGCTTTTTTAGCATCTTTGTTTTGGTTTTGATTGTTTCCACCACGATGGTGCTGTTTTAAAAGGTTGACATAAAGATAATTTTTTTTCAGACTCACCTGGTCTCCCTGGCGACCGATGAGGGAGCCGGCTTTGACCTGCCGGAGATTCACCCTCCCCTCCAGCAGATCGGGGTCCTGGCGACGCCGAAAACACACGAGAGAGAGAGTCGGGTATGTACAGCTTCTCTTCACACGTAGTGTTCGGTGACACTTCCTCTTGTTTTCGCCGCGGCCTCACCTGTATCTGGATGACCTGCAGAAGATCCTTTTTGGCGGCTTGGAAAATGGCGTTGACTTTATTGTGGTAGACGTTTCCTCCTCCGGCGTCGCTGTAGTGGTAAACGGCCGACGGCGCGTGCAGCATCGTCACGCTCTTCTTCAGGATCGACTGACGAGACGACAAGAGAGGTGATAATAAATAATCTGAATAAAATGATGATGTGATTATTTTACTCTGAAAAGTCAAATCTACTTTCATCCTGCAAATTTCACGGAAAAAAAAACAACAACCCTGTTTGTGTTTTCTGTGTCAGATTGGGTCAATTTTCCCAGATGTTCAACATCTGGATTTAAAAAAAAACATTGTAAGAGAGATAATCGTTTCTCTTCCAGAGACCTTCACAGGACTCTGAGTCAGCGTCTCCTCTTTGGCGACTTGAGCCTGTTCGTACACTGTGTCTCTGAGGTTGAGGGACATTTCGCCTGAAAAAAAACACAGAAAAACAAAAAATTCAGTTATGATATAAATCATCAAGGTTTAATCTGAGCAGAAACACTCACCTGCTGATTGCTTGTTTAACTGCTGCAGCATTTAAAAAAAACCAAAACAACAACTGTATTTTACTGCAAAGTTAGTCGGCTAAACAAAAAATGTAAATTCAGATTTTTGTGTCAACTCGGCAGATTTTTCCCACCGTGAGTGATTTGCATTCAACTCGTGTAGCAGCTCTTTAAATATGACGTCACACGTTTTTGAACATTTACGATTCCCATAACGTGCAGCTGCAAAAAACCTCCAACGCATTATCGGTTTTAATGTGAATTTATTCTATTGTTGTTGTTTTTTTTAATTTATGTTCACGTGTTACTACGCGACCTCCATCATTCATTTGGTGTTTGTGATCTGTTCGGCTCCGTTTCAACAGTGATGAAAGTTTTATTTGTTTGTTTACATTTTCCTTGACATCCGTGTACTTCCTGTGTTCTTACCCGTCACGGCCATCGGGGTGGACTGAGAGCGAGATTTCCTCCATTTGGATGTGGACGCGGCGTCAGTGGGGCCGGACTTTTCAGCTTACAGTAGAAAAAAAACAAAACAGACAACTTCAGAAAAAAAAAAACCCAAAAAACCCACGACTACGTGTGAAATACTGCCGATGCGGAGACGAAGCGGCGACCTCTGACCTGCGTCGGGCTTTTCGGGACCCGAGTCGTCGGAGTGGGACGGCTGCCGGCGGAGGCCCTTGTGCGGGTGGGTGTCGCCCAGGACGTTCGCCACCGACACCAAGGAGATGGCCTGACTCTCCTGTTACACGTAAAACAACGCGACATCGTAAGAAGCCCGAAGTTTTAAATCTCACGACGGATCGTTAGCGAGGAGAACCGCACCATGTTGAAGAGCTCGGTCGTCAGGCCGAGGTAGTTGTGTAACGCGAGGAAAGTCACCCTCTGGAGACGCACCATGATAATCTACAGGGACAGGAAGTAAACACGAAGACGATACGCACCGTAGAGTTAAATGCTCGAGATTGAACGATTTTTGGTTTTTTTGTATTTTTTTTTGTATGAAGTTAATAAATCAAACGCGTCTTTTTACCTGGATGACACGGACCAGAGTTTCGGGATATTTCTCAAAGACGGACTGAAAGGCGACGGCCGGAAGACGCAGGATGGTGGACGGGATGGCCGCCCGCGCGGACACCGTCTTATAAGGAGCCGGGTAGCCCTGAAAAATATAGAAATAAAATATATAGATAAATACACAGAGTCTGGAGCGAAGGGTGGGGGGCGGGGGGGGTGGGGGGGAGGTTCAGTAAATAAAAGACATACGGTGATGATGTCCAGGATGCTGAGCAAACTGTGGACGCTGTCGCCCGGCAACACCTCCTTCACCACAGCATCAGTACCGTCCTGCGAAGCAGGGAAAAAAAAAACACACTTTTGTACTGTGGCGATCAACATTATTCAAACCCGTTAAACTCTTTTAAGACGTTCTAGTGACGCCAATAAAATTTTTATAAAAATGTTGGTAAATACTCAAAAGAAAGTTTCATAATAACTTATCTGAGTAATTGTGTTTATATTCTGTATCGCAGCTGAAGCAAATTCAGTGTCGTTTTAAAAGTATATATAAAAAAAAAAGCTTAATTGGGCTCGACACCAAAGCGCTAGCCTTACGTTAAGAGATTAAAGAATCATTATTAGATTTTGAGGCTTAATATCTGATTAATGATCGAATCATGGACCAGAAAACTAATTAGAAGGAGCGACTTCAGCAAATGACACCAAAATGAGTTAAAGACGAGTTGAATGGGAGTCTATGGAGCCTCTTTGGAGCCAAACCCCTTGTGGCCCTCGGTGGTATTGCAGTTTAGGACACTTTTTTTTTTTCAGATCCAGAAGCTACGTCCACTTTTATATCCAGTCTGTGATTGTCATTCAAAAAAAAAAACAAAAAAAAAAAGTTATTTACTTACGCTCTCGTGGATGCACAGCTCCAGGCGGCCGTCCTGGACCACGTAGATGCTGTCGTCGGTGTCGCCGGGCCTGAAGAGCGCCTCCCCCTGGTGCAGCGGGATCAGCACCATGTGACGACATAGCTCCAGGAAGAGCGGCTTCTCGAAGTGGCCGAGCACCCTGCAGGCACACGGTCAGGAAATGTAACAGTGAGACCTGTTTACAGTTGTTGTTGTTGTTGTTTTTATGGTGTCATGTTGTTTTAAAGATCTGCCTGTTAAAAAAAAGAAAAGAAAACTCGACAGTATTTATTACCCACCCCGGTTGCAGCCAATCAGAGAAAGTGGTCAAAGAAACACAGCGGAGGGCTTTTATTTTGAAAAGTCACGGTGTAACTTTGATCTCTCTTTATAGCTCCGCCCCCCGCTGTTACGGTGCAGCTGATAAATATTGTGTTTCTGTTATTGACCTAATTTCTGAGCAACTTTTTTGTTTGCAGCTCAGTGTGAGGTCTCTGCTGTGTTTCTATCCTCTGATCTCTGCGTCTCGCTGTGGGGGCGGAGCCTCAACCTCTGCTGCAGACACAGGTGGATGGAAAAGGTAAAACTCCCGTATCGATTTGTCGTTGAAATGAGGTTTGGCCTGTTGTTTAACGCCCAAATATAGTCATAAGTTCCTGTGCTGAAATGACCGGACCAGTCTTTGTTTTTTTGTTTTTAGATGCATTTAAAAAGCGTTTTTGCCGACCTGACATTTTTCAGCATGTAGAGCACCTCCGAGGGCAGGTGGGAGCTCTGCACGTCGAACTCCGTCAGGTCGGCCTCCAGCAGGCAGGGAGGGGGCTCCTTGGGCTGCAGGGTGGGGGGCTCCCTGCGGATCCTCAGGATCCTAACACACACACACACACACACACACACACACACACAAACACACACACACACACACACACACACACAAACACACTCTCGTCATACAAAGTCTCTGGCTTCTGTTTTCTGGATCCTTCATGTCTTTAAAATTACAGTTTATCTCCTTCGATGAAATAAAGATCAAAGTTTATCTTCTGGTGACACTGAAAGGACTCACTTGCGAGCGATGGACAGGACTTTGGTCCTCTTCCTCACTCTCTGCCGCGAGGCCGAGTTGGAGTTTGTAGCAGGAGGAGACGACAACGTCTGAACCTGGAAGACAGACAAACGTGGATATTTGAAGGTGTTTGTTTCCTCGCAGAGAAAAACAGGAGCTGGTGAATCGGGACGTCTGCGAGGACACTGACCTTCCTCATGATCTTCCGGCCGTAGAACATCACCTTGTCTCTCTTCCTGAAGCGGTAGTGAGGAACGCCGGCCGCCTCCTCTGGAAACAAGCACACGCTCTCTGAGACCAGCTGTCTGCCTGTCTGTCTGTCTGTCTGTCTGTCTGCCTGTCTGTCTGCCTGTCTGTTTGTTTGTTTGTTAGTTAGTTGGTCTGTCTGTATATTTTACTTTCTTTGATGTTTTAAAAAAAAAAACCATTTTTTTAAGGTTTTAATTTGCATTTCGATGTTTTATTTAAAAAAAAGACTTGCTTTTTTATTTTATTTTGTAATTTATGAATTACTCCTCGTGGTTATCATCGTGAGACGCTTCGGCTTAATAGTATTTTATTGCTTAATTTGCCTTTTTGTGAATTATTTTACTTCTGTCTGAAGTTTTGCAGCACTTTGGTGAAATAATGTTGAATATAAATGTGTCTTGTAAATAAAGTGAGCTGCCTCTTAAATGAATACGGACATAAAAAAAAAAAAAGAGAAGGTTTTCAGCAGCTTATTATGACCTCATTTGTAAAACGCCTTCATATCTATAAACTGAAACCGGTTCACCGTTGCACTGACTTGATCGTTTGTATCTTCTGTACAGGAGGAGCACGACGACTCCGACGACAGAAACAACCACCGCGGCTCCGACCAGCACCGCCGTCCACTGGAAGATAAAAAAAAACACAAAAATCCTCATCTGATATCAAACTCAATGTTTATTCATGTTTTACACGTGAAAAAAGTTGAACCTGAGACACTTTATTTTTTTTCAACCGTGTGGTTCTGCTGACGCTGCATTTTTTTTTTTGGCACACTTTTCTTTTGTTGTGGATTTAATTTTCTTTAAAGGTGAGTTGTAAAATAAATAAAAAATAATAATAATAGCTGCAGTTTAAAGCATCAGAAAAGTGCCTTGTCAGCAGGTTACCATGTTGGCCTCCATCCTTTCCTCTATGAACCGCTCCATCCGGGCTTTGATCTCGCTACCGAGTGGAACCAGGTTCTGAAAAACAAAAAGGTTGAAAACAGGTGAAAAATATGACCACATGAATTTATTATACAATGTTGTTGTTGTTGTTGTTGTTTTTTTTACAAACAACAACAAAAAAAAAGTATTGCAGATTCTTTGCGATTGTATTTGTCGTCAGCTGAATGTTTTTTTCTGTCCTTCTGGACGTACCGGAGAAATGCTGCAGCTCTCCTCTTCATCGCTCTCCTCCATGGCTGTGTGAAAAAGACCCATAATGCAACATGGGAAAAACAAAACAAAGCAAATGAGGATTACTTGCAAACATATTGTGAAGCTTTTCTGATTTATACCAACATTATTGCATTTTGATGATCCAATTTCTCAGGAAAAAAAAAGATTGCAAAAAAACTGAAAGCAGATTTGTGCATCTGAACTTTTGTTTTTCCTTCTTTTCTCTCCCAGAAATCCGTCTTTGAGATTTAACCTGGATATAAAAGCAGCTCCACCTGCAGCAGCTGCAACGGTAAGATGCCGCTGACACACTGATGCCTCACGATGAATCATCTAATTATGTCGTATATAATAATAATACCAATCACCTGTACTTTTATTTGTAAACAAACTTTTCCATGCAAAGAAGTATTTTTTTTTAACATTGCTGTGTTGGTACTTTTTTCCTTCAATACTTTTAACTATATATTCCTGCCAATATTTATGTATACTTTTAAGCAAACTTTTCCATGCAGAGAAGTATTTTTTTTAAATTTGTTTTACTTTGCTGTATTGGTACTTCTACTTTGCACCCAGTGGAGTCTTGTGCAGACGGTCACAGAGCAAAAAGGTTCAAGAAATCTGGGTTAAAGATCATCTGTCGTTTCAATGTTTGTAACCGGGCACCAGCTCCTGCTCTCATACACTACTAGTACACCCCCCCCCCCCCCAACCCACATCTATAAACAGTCACAGCTCTGGAAAAAAAAAAAAACACAGGTACAAAGCTTGTCCAGGAGAAAACACTAAAGCTCGCTTTGTTGTTTATTTACTTGTCTACTTGTTTACATGTTGACTCAGCCTGGGTTTGTCTTGTCTTCTAAAACTTGTTTTTTATTATTAAAAGGTGCTGTGTGGTTTTAGGTAGCAGCCGAATTAAAAAGGTTGTTTTTTTTGTAGTTATTCAACTCTTTCCAATGAAGCGAATTAATCTTAAGCAAGAGGTTGATTAATAATTAATATTTTTTTTGAAGGAGATCGGCGACAGTACGGAGCATAATGAGGCTTTTTTTTGTTTGTTTTCCTTCCTTGCTGAACTTGTAGAATAAGTCCGGGAGTAAAAGCAAAAAATAATAATAATAAAAAAAAAATAAAAAAAAATCCTTTCTGTCGTTTAATATCTGCCTGTAAACTGAGCAAAAGTTCAAATTGGCTCACATGAACCTGAAGTTTGTCTGATTACTGCGCTGCTGCAGTCCGCTACACAACGAGGAGGACGAGCTCCTAAAACCTGCGAAAAACTGCACGAAGTCTGGTCTGACGGAGTCGACAACGAATGCAACGAGATCCCCTGATAACCGGTTCACTACAAAACCGAGCGAGAAGTTTCCCCACGTACCTGTGTTGGGTCAAAGTTTTTTTGCATATGTCTGAATATTAGTGTAAAGACGGTTCGGTTAGAGCAACATGAACGTCCTTGTCATACCTATCAAAATAAAATAAAAAATAAAAAACCCCGCATTGACAAAAAAAAAAGGTTCTTGCGACCTCGAAGTGAAACAGACGTTGAAACATATTTGAAAAAGACGCCAGACGACACTTCATACGTGTAATTTCCTTTTTGGTGAAACGAACTATGTCCGGAGTTAATCTGAACATCAGAAGGTAAACTAACGTGACTTTTTCAGCTTTTATTTTGAAGAGTAAGTTCGTCTACGTTTTGTCGTAGTGACGGAACGCTCCAATCGCTGACAGGCAGCTGCCAGTGTCTCGTGTTGTGATTGGTGGATGGTTGTTGACCGTTAAGCCAATCACCGAGCGTCGCACTGACCCGCGAGGCACATGACCAGCGTGGGACCGGACGGTGCTGCTCAAGGTGAGAGGACACATGTATGTATGTTATGTCACGTGTGTATGAATATAATATAATATAATATAATATATATACTTACGAAGACATTTTAAATTGTAAACAATAAAAAAACGCTACATAGTATTTTTGTTTAAAGCCATAATAAGCCGGACCGGAAACGATGCTACGTTATAGTTAGCTTAGCTAACACGCTATCCTGGTGAAACAACAGTCAGGCAGGTTTTCTAACAAAGTTATTAAAATAACTTTAAGCACTTTTCACTCCATATTGAACAATGTCACGTTTAATTGACGAAGATAAATGTCAACAGATGGAGAGCATGTCGGTCTGTTGGTGACAGATGTCGTTTTCTTTTTGTATTTAACCCTCAACAACAACAACAAACACTTTTTATTTTCCTTCCAAAGTTTCACGAATTGAAGTAAAAGATTTGAAGACTTGAGATAAATCCACCTGATGCAAGCAGAGAACAAAAGTGTGTTTGTATTCGTGACTCCATTTAGATTTAGACTTTATTTAATCCCACAGTGAGGAAATTTAGTCACGACGACATAGAAACACAAAAAAGATGCACACAATATGGAAAAAATGTACAAACACGTATAAGATGGATAAAAAAGATTTTCCTCTTGGGGGTTGGTATTTTAACCGTCATTAAAACACATTGTTGTGTTGTTTTCTTCCTCGCTGCGGCAGCATGGGCGTGTTGTCGACGCTGGTGAGAGGTCTGATCCGAGGCGCCGACCGAATGTCCGAGTTCACCAGCAAGCGAGGATCGAGGACGCACAACAAAGGCCGAGGCGCCAGGCCCACCGGGCTGAGGCTCTCCAGCAGGAAGTTCCTCACCATCCGGGCGATGATCCCGGAGTTCGTGGTGCCTCACCTGGAGGGATTCAAACTCAAGCCGTACGTGTCGTATCGCTCGCCGAAAGGCTCGGAGCCGCCGGTCACGGCGCAGAGTTTGTTCGCCGAAGTCGTGGCGCCTCGGATCAAGTCGGACTTCGAGGAGGGAAAGTTCAGCCGAGGGCAGCTGGAGAAGTACGGGCTGGAGCCCGAGCAGGACGGGAAGCTCTTCAAGCTGTACCCCAAAAACTACGTGCGTTAGTGACGCGCGAATGAACAAGACTGAAACTGATCACGAATCGCCACGCACGCAATTTCATTAAAATGTAAAATGATCCGACGCCGTTTCAATCAGGTGTTTTTTGTTGCGGTGAAATGAAATGCAGTGTTTTAATAGTCTGTGTTATGTGTCTCGTAGACGATCGGCTAACTCGGGTGACGGTAAACACGGGTAACCGGTACAACGATTGGAGCCTGTCGACTTTCTTTTCTGACGTTTTTTTTCCAGGGAGAGAATCGATCGGCCGGTGGGCGGAGCTTTTGGCGTGTTTTCAATCCGTTGTATCTCGAACTTTTAACCTGCTTCCGGAAACCGGGGTTAAGTTTGTCGGTTACCACGGCGATCCAGATCTAGTCTCAATGCACCTCGCTGATCTCACGTCATAAAACAACCCCCCCCCCCCCCCACCTTTGATTAATGGTCGATATCTGATCGATAATCATCAGTCAGCAGGTTTACTGATGATCGGTGGTTTCACCAGACTCCATTGTTATTTCCTACAATTTAACAAACAGAAACAAACTGGGAAAAAAGCAGCGGGGTTTTGCATCAAGCTCACTCAGAGTTGTGTATCTGAATCACGTATTCCAAACAAAAGTCAACAAGACTCATTCGTATCCTCCACAAGTACCCGATTCATGCGTTAAAAAAAACAAGACGATGACGACAGCAGGAAGTTGTGAGGGTGAACGTCTGTATTGCTCTCGTTGGTTACAGGACAGAAGGATTATAAACAATTTTATATGTTTTAAATACAACGTTTATAAAAATCTGTGTCGTTATGAAAATAGAGGTTTTTTTTTTTTTTGCTAGTTGCATAACTGTGTGATGGAAGTTATAACAGCCTATCGGGACCCTCGTTTATAGTCGGTCTGTACATTGCGATTAAAGGATATTTCTATAGTGCCGTTTCGGCCGGCGCCCCGTCGGGAGTCCAGTCCCAACGCCACACGTGCAGCATGTGGTCGTAGAAGGAGCAGCTGGCCAGCAGGCAGGACAGCGAGGGAGCGTCGGGGTTGAGGGGGGGAGGGATGGAGGTGGAGGAGGAGGGGGGCGGCGCCTCCGCCAGCCCCTCGGGGATGTAGCGTCCGGCGTCGTCCTCCAGCGAGGTGTCGAAGCTGGCGGTTGGAGACTCGTACTGGATCCTCAGGTGTCCTCCTCCTCCTCCTCCTCCTCCTCCTCCTCTTCCTTCTCCTCCTCCATCGAGGCTTTCCTTTGGTGCTTTGGCGGCGGGAGGCGAGCCGGGAGCGGCGGCGTCCTCCAGGGACAGCCTGGACCAGTCGGCTCCGTACGCCAGCGAGTTGTGGAGGATGTAGGAGGCGACGACCGGACAGGCTCCTCCTCCTCCTCCTCCACCCTCTTGAGGAAGAAAAACGACCAGGGTTATTTAAAAATTATAATAATTTTAGACTTCAATCACATCTTTGTCTGCAATTAATATTTCGATTAACAAGACATTAACATTTTTTTTAAATATATAAAAATGAGGTTCCTAATTAATCTGCTTTAGTGTCGTTACGTGTAAAGAATCAAAGAGGAAGTCGAACTCGACAGGAAACAAAATCCTTTGAAACCCACCGAGCGCCTGCTGGCAGTGCAGGACGTGGAAGTCGTTGTGCATGCAGGCGGCCAGCAGGAGGTGCTGATGGGTCGGATGCCACTTCAGCCTCCACACTCCTCCGCCAACGGGCGTCTCGGCGAGCGGCTGCCGCATGTTCCTGCCGTCCCACAGCGCCACCTGCTCGTCGTAGCTGCCGGTGGCCACGATGTGTTCCCGGTGTGGGTTGCTGTGGATGCTGCACACGCCCATCGAGTGCCTTCAAAATAAAACGTTTTCCAGTCACCGAACTGTTCAGAAACGAGGCGGTCGACGCCGACAATCAAGACGTCTCGCTACCTTTTACTGGTGAAAGTGGGACTGGAGGAGCCGAGCCGAAGGTCCCAGCCTTTCAGTTTACAGTCGTCCCCGCCTGGTGAGAAAACACACACACACACACACACACACGCGTGTTTGTTCAGCTATCTTTGTGAGGACATCTGCTGACATAATGCATTCCCTAGCCCCACCGCACCCTTTCTTAACCGTAACCACGACAACAATGTGACAAACCCCCAACCACCAACCAAAAATCTAATTCAAATTTTAACCCTCAAAATGTAGTTTGAAGGGTCAAAAATTTGTCAAAATATCCTCATAAATAATCTAAAATGTAAAGTGGTACTCTCAAAGATAGTTATACAAGTAAACACACACACACACTATCAAAGATACAGAAACCTGTTGCCACGTCACTCCCAACGGGTATCATTATGACTACAAGGTGAAGACTTTCAAAATAAAATCTATAAGGGATGAACGATAAAAGAAAATCTGCATTTTTAGAATATTATTATTATTCTGACCTAATTAATTACAACTAATCTGATAAGTGACAGGTTGGTGAATTAAAAAAAACAACCAAATTGAATTGAATGTATTCAATCTGAAAAGTGCGACATTACCAGAATAAAGCAGCTGCGTGTCCCAGTAGGAGAAGGCTGCGATCCAGGCCTCGAAGTCGTGAGCTTTCCACTGAGACAGAGCCGTCAGGGCGCCTTCGGCCGGAGAGATCACGCTGACGCAGCCGGCCGAGTCGCTGCACGCCACCCGCACATCGCTGCTGTGGACGTTTTGGGACACGACCACTGTGAGTTTTTTTTTTTTTTTTTTTTAACAGTATTTAACAGTGTAAACATCCAGCAGGAGGCGCTCCGGGTTGCCGGTTACCTGTCCATCCTGCCGGTGGACCAGTCCAGCGACAGAGCCAGCCGCTCGGCTCCGACCTCCAAGCTGCTGAGAGGCTGCAGACTGCGGCCGCCTGCCTACCGGAGACACACGGGCTTCATGAATGCAGACATTGAACACTCACAGCACAGTAAAAACAAAATGTGCTCAATGCAGAGGTGCTGCAATACCAGTGAGTGCCACTAGAGGTCGGCTCCAAAAAAGCCTCCAGCTCCATAGACTCCCATTCAACTTCTCTCATTAAATATAAAGTCAATAAACTTTTTCCACGAGTTATTTCGGTGTTGTTAGCTAAAGTTGCTCCTTTTAATTAAATTTCTGGAGGTCCATCTGAAAATAATCCCTCATTCATTTGAAAATTAGCCTCAAAAAGCAGTCAATCTGTTTGATTGACAGGCCCGTTGTGCAGTCAGGTTACAGCTCGTCCAAATATGGTCACTTCCCGCTCCCAACTAGCAAAGACGGCTTTTAACTTCCATCATCCTGCAGGTTCTTTTGACGTCTCATTCCTCACCTGACCGTCCGACAGCGTGAACAGCTGCAGCTGTCCCGTAGCGGCTGCCATCCCCAGAACTGCCCGGTCCGACAGGGGAACGTGGCACCTGAAAAAAATGAAAAACAAATGAGCAAGAAGGAAGTAAAGCAGCAGACACCGTTGGGAAAAAAAAAACAAACCCCCAAAAAACCCCAACCCCTCACTTCTCACCATTTCAGATCTAAAATGGCTGCTGTGTCGACGCGCTGCAGCTCGGCGAGAGGAGGGCTCATCGGTCCTTCCCGCCGGAATTCGAAGAGGTAGAGACGGCCGGTCCGGCTCGGGGCGGCGGCGTCTTCGGCTCCCTGCAGGGCAACGAATGACGAGACGGTATTAAGCACGATGAAGTCTGTATGAACGAGGAGCAAACTCTTTTTTTTTTTTTAACTATAATGAAGCTGCAGCTGCTGAATGACGGAAGGTCTAATTGCAGGTGCATATTTCATGAAATTAATTTATTATTTGATGTGTGCATCAATCAGTCCCTAAAATCAGTAAAAAAAAATAAAAAATTAAATGTATTTATACCTCATATAAAAATCACCGGTGACTTTCTAACGTTTTGATCCGATATCTCCCAACATAACCTGCTCGGGTTAAGTTTGCAGCGTCGGTTACCATGGTGATCTAGCTCACCTTCCCTGGCTTTTGGTCTCAACATATAACCTTGCTTTGTAGGTAGTACACCCCCCCTCCCCCCTTTCTGGGCTGCAGGTTTCTGGGGGGAGGAGGGGGGTGGGGCTGTGTACCTGTTGGTAATCCAACCTTTTTCAGAAAAGGATGCAAGTTCTGGTTTTACTGAGCAACAAGGACAGCAGTCACGTGTTATGATGGACCACGTGACGTGGTTCTGTTTTTGGACCACAGGTGTTTATTGGGGGGGGGGGCGGCGGGGGTGTCACCGTTACCCCTTTCTGCAGCTGATACGTCCCGCAGGCCAGGACGTCGTGGCTCGACGGTACCGGACACCACTCCACCGTGTCGGCGCTCAGCTCCGTGTCGAACACCTGCAGGCTGCGCGTCCTCGACTTCCAAGCCATGACCACCTGCTGTGCATAACGTCACCGTGGCCGGTGCAATAGCTGTAAAAGAAAACATATATATATATTTATAAATATATAAATACACGTCCTATTTGCGACAACTAAAGTAAACTCAAGATACGTCTACGAAGTAGCATAATAATCCGCTCGGTTGCTAAGCTAACCTAAACTATAAATGAACGGTTCGGTCTCGCGCGAGGCAAACTGTCACCACGTGGACACTTCAGACAGGAAGCGAATATTTTAGGGGAAGTAATTAAAATGTCCGAAGTGAATCTAACACGGATAAATAACACTGAATGTCTACAGAAAAACAACAACAACATTATCAACAAAACTCACATGGGTGTCCGAGCGTTGACTGCGACGCTCTTTGCGTGCTTACGTCATCGCTGGGCGATAGTGGTGCATTCACGTACCACAGCAAAAAAAAAAAAAAAAAAAAAAAGGAACCCACAGCAATAGACATTCAAAGGACTCGGAAAGGCAACGGATTTTAGGGATTGGTTTTTTTGTCATCGTTAGTCAGAGTTTAGGATTTGTGCTTCGGTTTGTTGCTGCAGTCATTCCGTTAGTATGGTGACATCTGCTGGTCAAACGCTTGTATTTCATTTGCGTAAAAACTTGTGACTTCAACACGGTAACTTGCTGTTCTTCTTTTTTTTTTTGTGCCGGTTTATGATATAAAAACAAATAAAAAAAAACAACAACACCACTTTAATTGTGAGTCTATTACTTTGCTTTATTTTTTTTTTTTTAATATATATTTTCCGTTGGTGACGTAGCAGGGCCTCGTCCCCCGGTCGGTCACGTGACCTCTCGGCGTCGCGCCGTCACATCGGGAGGACCGAGCAGCCGCCCGTCGACACAAACTCTTCGTCGGGTGAAACGTCGCCGGTTCGCGAGCGGGACGAGATGGATTTCAACGTGAAGAAATTGGCGTCCGGCGCCGGACTGTTCTTCACGCGAGCCGTCCAGGTAACGACAACCGGCCGCGCGTGCCAGAGCGACGCTTCCGCTCGCTTTTCTCTTTGACAGCCGGCCGTTACCGACGCCGCGGCCGGTGAACGGTTACGAGAGTCCCGGCGTCGCAAGTTTATTGTGTTTTTTGTTTTTTTTTCCCGGTACGTTTCGCTTCGTCTGAGGCGGACAACGTTTCTCGGTAATTCAGCGACGTCCCCGGTCGTGGTTTTAGGCCGGTGGTCGTGACGAGACAACCGACCGTCGGGGCAGTTGTTGTTGTTGTTGTTGTTAGCCGCCGGGGTTACCTTATTTTACGGAGCGTAACGTAGCAACGTATTCGTCATTGATGAGGTTAAATGACGTCAGCCAACTGCCATGTTCAGGTTCACGTTAATTCGTTCGGATAAGTTTGGAGGGTGACAGGACGAGGTGGGACGTCAGAGGGACGTCAGAGGGAGCCCGAGCAGCTCGTGAACCGGACCCCCTCGTGACGTCACCGCGTCACGTTGATCTCGCTCTCGCTTTTTTTTTTTTTTTTTTTTTGCAGCTGCAACCATTAGTCAATTAATCAATTACTTAACGGGCAGAAGATTATTCTTCAGCTATTTCAATAATGGATTAATTATTTTTTTTATTTTTTTTTTGAGCAGTGTAGGAAATTGATCAAATATTTGGGAGGCAACTTTTGCCGTTGTTGTTGAAAAACAATGTTTAAAAAAAACAAAAACAAAAACATTAGACTGATTTAGTGCATAAAGTTGCTGTTTTGTTTTTTTTTGTCATGTGATATGAGCCCAGATTAAACCAACATCACCAACATGTGCCAACAGGAGTAAATATAAAGCATATATATGTATAATTCACAAGTTACCTACAAACATAGTCTGAACAACAACAATTTATCAAAATTAGATTGAATGAAATTATGGCTAACTGTGGCCTAAATTTGTGAATATAATTAATTCTTCACAATCTCAAGGAATTGTTTTGCCCTTTGATAAAAATTTTCAGTGTCATTTTGGGCATTTTTGCCTTTTGCCCCACTTCATTTCCAACGCTAGTTTTGAGTCCTTTTGTTGTTGTTTTTAAATAAAAAAGCTTCCTAAATGTAAATAATTATGGTTCTTTTAGTCCTTTTGTGTAAATGAATTGAATATATTTTAACAGTGGACTGTTAGTCGGGCTTATCGACAGATTTAAAGAAAAACGAATCGATTAACTGAGAAAATTATGGACAAATTCAATAATAGTGAAAGTAATCTTTTCATGAATAATAATTATTTAATAGTAGATGCCAACCGATATTTGATTTTCGACTGAAACTGAGGTTCAAACATTTGCAATAGAGGCAACTTTATTGTCCAAAATGACATCGGTGGCTTGTAAACGCGGCCGCGAGTGTAATCAATAATGAAATAAGTTTTCATATCGGACGACATCCATTTCAAATCTCCAGAACCAGACGTGTGTGAGTTTTTGTTCTTTCGTCTTTGCGCTCCGCCTCAGTTCACGGAGGAGAAGCTGGGCCAGGCGGAGAAGACGGAGCTGGACGCTCACTTCGAGAACCTGATGAGCCGAGCCGACTGCACCAAACTGTGGACGGAGAAGATCTTCAGGCAGACGGAGGTCCTGCTGCAGCCCAACCCAAGTATGGCATCACGTGGTGCAAAACAATCTGGAGTAAAAGTCTCCAAGCAGAACGACTGCCAGCTCAGTGCGCACTCAGCGGCCATTTTATTAGACTTGGTCTGAAAATAAAACACAAACGATTTAATGAAGCTCGTAAATGTTCGGTTTTTGTTGACATCGTTGGAATCGATCGAAGTTTCTGACACACGATGAGAATAAATTACACGGTAAAATAATGATTTATTTTTTTTAGAAAAATGAATAAACACTTATGTACACAAAAAAATTCGGTGGTACTGTACAGCATTATATTTGCTGCTGTTGCTAATTAATTTCATTTTTTTTTTATGAGTAAAGTGCCGTTGAGTTCAACACTTAAACTTAAACATCCGTGACGGTGTCGACAAAAACGGGATGTTACTGAGGAAAAAAAAAACTAAAACTTTTACGCCGGAGAACTTTTTATCCGAGCAGTTAAAAACGTGTTCGTTTAGATGAATTGAGTTGAGTTTAAAGGTGCCCTGTGGAGAACAAACTAAAGTTACATGTTGTATATCCTGTCCCAAAGCTGATTTGTTAGCTATTTAAATTTGTGCATGGTCGGCAGAATAGTCTGAAACTGTGTGTCTCGTGTGTGTGTGTGTGCGTTTGTGTCTTCACGTACAACACAACACAAAACCCCCTGAAATATTTGCTCTCTAGCACCACTAGTGGTTAAAAAACACCACAGGGCAGCTTTAAAAAAAAAATGGGGCTGGCAAATACACATGTAAAAAAATACAAAATAAAAAAAAACACTAGTATGGTCGTCATAGCGACAGGAAAAAACAACACACATGACCCTTATTTATAGCGTTATTAGACGTCTTTATAGGCTTTGCAGTGATATGGATGACGAGGGGGGCGTCTAACTTGTGACTTTTTGATTCTCCATGCCACAGTTGATCACACTGGTGAGTACCCCCCCCACCCCGTACCCCTCCACCCCCCCCCTCCTCCCCGCCCTTCTCCAGGGCCCCCACCGTGGGAAAAAAAACAACCTTTCATGCCTTTTTGAAAATGAAGCTGCACAAGAAGTTGAAAAACAGGAACCCCCCCCCCCCCCCCCCCCCCAAAAAAAAAGAAGAAAATAAATAAATAATCTGAATGAAGTCAGCTGTGAAACCACACAGTGACTCAGTTTCAGCCTCCGTTTGACCGGCTTCCACCAAACTGTTATTTTCTATTATTTCTATTATAGAGGAGATTTTCCCATCTCGTCTTCATCTTGCTTTTTAAAGCCAAAGCTTTAATATTTGTGGTTTTCTGTCCATATTTTTATGGATCTTTAACAGTTTTTTATCTTGTCAGGTTTGAGTCTTTTTGTCAAAATGTTGCAAAATATTCACGGGAGCTTTCAATTTTTACTAACTTTCAACGAAATATGTCGTTAACAGGAACCGGACTGAAAAGTATTGCAGCTTTAAAAGTCACCTTTTCAAACTACGCTCGCTTTATTCACAAAAATGAACTCATCATTTACAATCAGCTCGGCTGCCTCTTCCTCTTATCAGCAAAACAAACCTGCTGCAGGTTAAACTGGAAAAATCGAAACAACCAGAAAAAAACAAGACGTGAACGTGACAACCAGCATGTGAATGGTGAAAATGTAAAATTTAAGTTTTATATAGTTAGTTTTACAGCTTCTAGTTGTGAGAGACTGCACTTTGTTTTTGTGCACACAGTTTGTGTTGAATTGAGATGATTTAAACAGCATCTCAAGCTCTTATTTTGAAAGGCTGACATAGTCGTTTGTTTCTATATTACAGTCACAGACCGTCTGTTCTGGAAACATACGTCACCTTCAGTAGTTTTTAATTTGTTTTACTTTTAGACACGAGTTCAAAACAGAAATAAAACATTATTAATAAAGTAAAATATTTCTATGATGTGCAGCTTGTTTATTATCAAAGGAAGTGATTACATATTTCTTACTTTGTCAGGTAGTGCTTGACATTTTTTTTGTTTTTTTTGTTATTGTTGTTGTTTTGTTTGTTTTTGTTTTAATTCCACCAATTTTACCACAAATTGTTTTACTTAAAACTCAGAGAAAATCTGCTCAACAATAGTTTAGCTTGTAATATGGACAGAAAACCACACCTCGGATGATGAAGACGATATTTCAGCTGTGAAGAAGAACCGATAAACTCTCATTGATGAGTGAAGCTGGTGGAACAGAGTCAGAATTCAGAAACAGGATTTCAGCTTTCAACCGTCGTCTCATTTATTTATTTATTTGACCATTTCCCACACAGTTCACGTTCATCGTGGCTTTTCCATGTCTTCCTCACGTCACCTCTTAAAGGTTCATCTCTCCGGCTTCATATCTGTGACAGTGTGTAGTGATTAGTGTGTGTGTGTGTGTGTGTGTGTGTGTGTGTGTGTGTGTGTGTGTGTGTGTGTGTGTGTGTGTTCAACAAACTCTTTTTCCTGCAGGTTTCTGTCACATGAAGAGTTTTCCACAAGTATTCACTGTTATGACCCGTTGGACAGCGTCAGAAGCGTGTTATTAACAGTAGATCACATTTTATAGAGTTAAAACAAGACTATTGTAATTGATTACAAGTATTTTGAACAGGAAATCATTATTTTAAAAAAAGGATGAAACAAATCAAAATTACAGAATGACACAAAAACAAGAATGTAAACCAAAGTTGTCCTGATCAAGTCTGAAATTGAAATCATAGAAATATTATTAAAATAGAATTATATAAAAGTGAATTTCAAAATTATAATTATTTAACTACATTTAAGTTGAATACAGTGAAGGAGGCCTTTGTATTTTGTGATTTCTTTTTCAGAGACGTCCTGAGAAAAAAAACACCAAACGAAAGCTTGTTCGTCAGATTTGTTTTCTTCTTGATGAGTATTTCTTGTTATTATCTTCATCCTGTACTTGTGGAAAACATGTTTATTTGAAGTGCAGCCGTGTAATTCACCGGATTTGACGGTCTGGTGATACATAATAATCATTCGACTGTTGTGTCATTCTGGTAGTTTTAAAGCTCCGTATCATTTTCAGTATTGTTATTAGATTTGCTAAAGCTGACACAAGGAACTATTTTGAGTCCGGTCTGAACACTCTGTTATTTAGAAGGACTTTGATTTGCAGTGTGAAGCTCTGCAAACAGACAGACGAGGCTTTCTCAAAGGATTTTATTTAACTGATGACATATTTTTTTTTTTAGCAGCGGACAAAGTAACAAGAACCTTAAAAACATTTCTGTGTATATATTTAGACGTATTGATTCAATTCAATGACCGTTTTCTGATTTCGAAGCAACCCACTACATGAAATTTGTCACAAGCTGCAGTTATTGAGCCCCTTTACGTTGTAAGGTGTTCATGTTATTTTGTCCCGCTATGTTTTTCATACAAAAGTCAGTTTTTATTTTCAGATGCTGCAGTTGGATAAAAGAAGCCTCTCATGTATTGATTAAATAATAACTACTCCCAACAATTTTGAGAATAAAGTAGAAATTTTGAGAATAAACTAAATATTTAAACGCAAAATTAAAAAAAGTAGTAGTAGTAACCATAGTAACCTACGTTGCCTCGTGGTAAACGTTTGACTGGCATGGCTTCATACAGAATTCATATTTAAATAGATGATGTACAAAAGTAGATAAATCTGGCATCGGGTTGTTTTGTGTTTGGAGGCTTTGTTAATAAATACACAAAGATGGAAGAGCTGGAAAGTATTTTTGAAGTATTTTGCTTGAATACAGTGTTGTTGTTGTTTTTTTAAATTTGAGTTTTTACCGATTGAACTTTTTTCTTTGTTAACAGCTGCAGTTTCTTTGCAGCTAAAGATCTCAGCTGCTCAACATAAGCCATCCAGTAACAGTATAAAAATGTACAAACTGGTTTATCAGCACATTGAGCAGTTACACAATTAAAAATGACACTTTCAAGTAAATGGATCAATAATTTAATAAAAGTGCAAAATCAAGTGCAATGGGGTCCTATAACAGTTCTTTATTTTTGTTGTACAGGTACTTCTTTTAATCTTAATGTTTGGCCACCAGGGGGCTGAAATGTGTCAAAAAACACCTCCACCATATGCAGAATCACAAACTTACATGTTAATAAAAAGCAGCTTTTTGCTCCTCCAGCAGACAGAAGTCCAAAAGTTGCTCTTTTTTTTGGGTCTAGTTTTTATTTAGTCTAGTTTCTTAGTTTTTTCCTGCTGTGTGGTGAATTAAACCGCCCCGACTGTCTCTGCAGGTGCCCGAATCGAGGAGTTTTTCTACGAAAAGTTGGACATGAAGGTGCCGTCCAGGGTCACCAACCCACAGCTGTTGGGTCAGTACATGCAAGATGCAGCGAAGGACTTCGGTCCCGGGACTCCATACGGTGAGTAAGAAAGTTAAAAAAAAAAACAATCTTAAAAGGGGTGAATAATTCAGATTATGACTTCTGACCAAATGCAAGTTTCCTCTCAGCATTCCTGTCTCATTTTTAGGTTTTTTTTATAAACTATTTTATCTCCCCTGTTTATATCAATTCAAACTCTGTAAATATTTGGATTATCTGCCAGTATAATGAATTGCAACTCAACAACAGCACAAACTCCGACACGAACGTCACAACATTCACAAGCAGGCAAATTTGTAACTGCTGAATCAAGAGCACTTTAGTTTTATCTTAGTTAGAAGACAGATAAATGGAAAACTTTGTGCAATGTTTTAGACGCCTGGTATTTTAGTTTTATCTTAGTTAGAAGACAGATAAATGGAAAACTTTGTGCAATGTTTTAGACGCCTGGTATTTTAGTTTTATCTTAGTTAGAAGACAGATAAATGGAAAACTTTGTGCAATGTTTTAGACGCCTGGTATTTTAGTTTTATCTTAGTTAGAAGACAGATAAATGGAAAACTTTGTGCAATGTTTTAGATGCCTGGTATTTACATACTTCTTCCGCTGCATGTCTGCCGACCCCACAATCTCGTACAGGCCAGTAAATCAGTTTTAAATATTTAAACTGTATGATGTAAGAATATCCTCTCTGCAAGCAGATAGCAAAATAAATTCATTAAATGAAATGTTAATGCAAGACTCCATAACTGAATGGGCAGATATTTAAAGCGATTTCCTGCTTAAAGCGTTTGAAGAATATTAGATTAAACTAATCTACTTTTTCTAAAGGAAAACAGTTTTATTTCAGCAAAATTATTGAATTTACAGAGCAGAGGTTTTAAATTTGTTTTTGTTTTTTTTTGTTCGTTCAGGACTCTTTTATATTGTGTATACAGTGGGTACGGAAAGTATTCAGACCCCTTTAAATTTTTCACTCTTTGTTTCATTGCAGCCATTTGCTAAAATCAAAAAAGTTCATTTTATTTCTCATTAATGTACACTCAGCACCCCATGTTGACAGAAAAAAACAGAAATGTAGAAATTTGTGCAAATTTATTAAAAAAGAAAGACTGAAATATCACATGGTCATAAGTATTCAGACCCTTTGCTCAGTATTGAGTAGAAGCACCCTTTTGAGCTAGTACAGCCATGAGTCTTCTTGGGAATGATGCAACAAGCTTCTCACACCTGGATTTGGGGATCCTCTGCCATTCTTCCTTGCAGATCCTCTCCAGTTCCGTCAGGTTGGATGGTGAACGTTGGTGGACAGCCATTTTCAGGTCTCTCCAGAGATGCTCAATTGGGTTTAGGTCAGGGCTCTGGCTGGGCCAGTCAAGAATGGTCACAGAGTTGTTCCGAAGCCGCTCCTTTGTTATTTTAGCTGTGTGCTGAGGGTCATTGTCTTGTTGGAAGGTGAACCTTCGGCCCAGTCTGAGGTCCAGAGCACTCTGGAAGAGGTTTTCTTCCAGGATATCTCTGTACTTGGCCGCTTTCATCTTTCCTTCAATTGCAACCAGTCGTCCTGTCCCTGCAGCTGAAAAACACCCCCATAGCATGATGCTGCCACCACCATGTTTCACTGTTGGGATTGTATTGGGCAGGTGATGAGCAGTGCCTGGTTTTCTCCACACATACCGCTTAGAATTAACGCCAAAAAGTTCAATCTTGGTCTCATCAGACCAGAGAATCTTATTTCTCATAGTCTGGGAGTCCTTCATGTGTTTTTTGGCAAACTCTATGCGGGCTTTCATATGTCTTGCACTGAGGAGAGGCTTCCGTCGGGCCACTCTGCCATAAAGCCCCGACTGGTGGAGGGCTGCAGTGATCGTTGACTTTGTGGAACTTTCTCCCATCTCCCTACTGCATCTCTGGAGCTCAGCCACAGTGATCTTTGGGTTCTTCTTTACCTCTCTCACCAAGGCTCTTCTCCCACGATTGCTCAGTTTGGCTGGACGGCCAGGTCTAGGAAGAGTTCTGGTCGTCCCAAACTTCTTCCATTCAAGGATTATGGAGGCCACTGTGCTCTTAGGAACCTTGAGTGCTGCAGAAATTATTTTGTAACCTTTGCCAGATCTGTGCCTTGTCACAATTCTGTCTCTGAGCTCCTTGGACAGTTCCTTCGACCTCATGATTCTCATTTGCTCTGACATGCACTGTGAGCTGTAAGGTCTTATATAGACAGGTGTGTGCCTTTCCTAATCAAGTCCAATCAGTTTAATTAAACACAGCTGGACTCCAATGAAGGAGTAGAACCATCTCAAGGAGGATCAGAAGAAATGGACAGCATGTGAGTTAAATATGAGTGTCACAGCAAAGGGTCTGAATACTTATGACCATGTGATATTTCAGTTTTGCTTTTTTAATAAATTTGCACAAATTTCTACATTTCTGTTTTTTTCTGTCAAGATGGGGTGCTGAGTGTACATTAATGAGAAATAAAATGAACTTTTTTGATTTTAGCAAATGGCTGCAATGAAACAAAGAGTGAAAAATTTAAAGGGGTCTGAATACTTTCCATACCCACTGTGTAGCAACAATTAAAAAAACATCTAACTTGGAATTTTTTTTAAATAAATCGGGAAAAGAGATGCTGTGAGGATTGTTTTCTGCGTTACGTTACAGAATAAAGAACAAATTAATAAAAATAATCCCAACATTATACCCTCCCTCCAGGATTTCACTTTCAATTTCAGTTTTTGTTGTTGTTAAAATATTGATCGTTTATTTTGACGCTGTTGATGGTCTTCGCCGACGCTGGTTCCAACTTTCCGACCGACGCCCAGGGATTTTCCTGCCACGTCACACAAAAAGACGCACACGCCTCTTATACTGGATGCCTTTCTGGAGCGTCACGTTATTAATAAACAGATCGGCGCACGGAAACACAGTTTTAGTACCACTCCCTCAATCTGTGTGTGTATTGTTGCACCACATGATTGTAAATTAAGTACAGCAGCTGTTTTCGTCAGAGACGCCCACTCGTGAATGTCACCTGTCAAACACACCTTGGTCGTAAGAACTGATGGAATATACTCAGATTAATTCAGGAATGTGGAAACGGACCAACGGCTGAAGTTTTGGAAATAAATTCTGGCTCCAACATCAGAGAACAAAAAAAAATGCAATAATCAGGTAGCATCTAGATACACAACTCGTGCATCAAGGAAAATAGACAAAACACTATATAAAGAAGGGTTACGGTTTGTTATTTTTCACATAGTTTCCCTTCCTCCCACGCCAGTTTGGTCTCCTCTGCGTAACGGAAGTGCTCGGCATACTTGACTTGGCCCGTGCTGTTTTGGTTAAAGCTTAGCTATGTTACATTATATTACATTTCATTTATCTGACTCTTTTATCCAAAGCGACTTACAATAAGTTAATTTCAACCATGAGGGTACAAAAACCAGAACAACAAGAATCAAGAAAATGCAATTTCTTCAAGAAAGCCAAACTACAAAGTTCTATTAGTAAGTTCCATGTTAAGATACTAAAGTTCTCCTAAGGTGAAGTCTGAAGAGATGTGTTTTTAGTTTGCGGCGGAAGATGTTCAGACTTTCCGCTGTCCTGATGTCGTTGGAGAGCTCATTCCACCATTTAGGAGCCAGGACAGCAAACAGTCGTGATTTTATAGAGTGTTTAGTTCAGTGAGGAGCAACAAGCTGACTGGTAGAAGCAGAGTGGAGTGAAGGGGTGGAATGTAAGGTTGGACCATGTCCTGGATGGACACTGGACACGGTCTGTTCACAGCACGGTACGTAAGTACCTATGGTTGGAAACGGATGCACGCAGTTACTGGTAACCAACGAAGGGAGCGGAAGAGGAGGAGGAGGAGGACGAGGAGGAGCCGAGTAGTGTGAGGGAATTTAGGAGGTTAAAGACCAGTCGAGCTGCTTCATTCTGGATGAGCTGCAGAGGTCGGATGGCACTAACAGGTAGACCTGCCAGGAGGGAGTTACAGTAGTTTAGACGTGAGATGACCAGAACCTGGACCAGAACCTGGACCAGAACCTGGACCAGAACCTGGACCAGAACCTGGACTGCCTTCTGAGTGAGAAGAGGACGTATTCTCCTGATGTTGTGCAGCATGTATCTACAGGAACGTGTTGTTGCAGTGATGTTGGCAGTAAGAGAGAGTTGACTGTCGAGTGTCTCCGAGGTTCTTAGCAGTCAGGGTCGGGATAACAGAGTTGTACAAGGTAGTAGTCAGGTCGAGGGTGGGAGAGTCTTTCCCTGGAACGAAGAGCAGGTCGGTCTTGTCGAGGTTGATTTTCAGGTGATGTGAGGACATCCACTGAGAGATGTCAGTCAGACAGGCAGAGATTCATGCTGCTACCTGTGTTTCAGATCGGGGAAAAGAGAGGATTAGTTGGGTGTCATCAGCATATCTGTGGTAGGAAAAGACGTGAGTGAACGACAGAGCTGAGAGAGTTGGTGTACAGAGAGAAGAGGAGGGGACCCGGGACGGAGCCTTGAGGAACACCAGTAGTGAGAGGACAAGGTTCAGACACAGATCCTCTCCAAGTTACCCGGTAGGTGAGGTCGTTGAGGTAGGACGAGAACAGGGAGAGAGCAGAGCCTGAGACACCGAGGTCCTGAAGGAGGAAAGAAGGATCTGGTGGTTCACTGTGAATAAATGTAGCTCTCCTGGTGTATGGACTTGATAGTTTTCTTTAATTAAAGGCAAATTTATCTCAAATATCTTAAAATTTCAATAAAATTTCTGCTGCAACAGGACTCGTGTCCACGGAGCGGTGTTTTTTTTTTTCCGGTGACCGAGTGTTGTCTCCTCGTTTGCAGGCAGCACTTTGATCAAAGTTGGAGAGTGTGAGCGGCGACTCGGAGCGGCGGAGAGGGAGTTCCTCCAGACGTCGGCCATCAGCTTCCTCACCCCCCTCAGGAACTTCCTGGAAGGAGACTGGAGGACCATTTCGGTAAGTCCGAAACACCACATCTCACGTTTTTTTCACGTTTTTCATATTATCCGCACAGATCGTCCAGTTTCTACCTGGAAAAATGACAACATACAGCTTGAATTTTTTGTATCATTTATGTGGATAAGAACAGTCATATTGTATAAAACTTGAGTGGGCGGGTCTCTGACTTTTCCCTGTGTTTAGGATTTTTTATTTTCCTAAATCGGTGTTTCCCCAACGGCACCCCCCCCCCCCCCCCCGAAAGAAACAAAACTATGAACAAACTCGTAGAACTGCAGTTACATTCAGTAACTACTAATTTTTTTTTTGCTTAGTTCCTGTTGCATCCGTTTTCATTGCAGCTCAGTGTGCGAGAGTTGTTTGTGCGTTTTACTGTCGCTGAAAGTCGCGCTAATTTGTCGTTTTTTTCTTCTTTGCTGCGTGTCTGTGTTTTGAGAAGGGGGCGGGGCCTCGGCTCACGCAGGTAGCCACGGGTGAGCGTTACGTTTTTGGGACTGCACAAAAAAAGAGAAAAGACGCGATTAAAAAGCATAAAGTTAAACCTTCAACGGACAAAACCTCGACCTCAAACTGCTGGAAACCAGAACAAGAGTATCAGCATTTTCAAAACGCTGCGCACCTGTATGTACTGAAAGTAGTAAGAATGCTAATGTTAGCAGATTAAGCTAGCAGTCCTGGCTCTCTGGCAATGTTAGACAACTAGAAGTTGTGTATGAGATTAAAACAAAACAACAAAACAAATTAACATTTACAAGACAAATGTCAATTTACACAACTCGTGTTTTTTTTTGTAATCTTTTATCTCGGTCTCTGATTCAATTTGTGCATCGACTTAGTGTTTTTAAGCGGAAATATCTTTGTGAAAGTCCACCTGTGTGGGGAAGACTAGGGGCTTTTTTAAAAAATTTCTTTGACACGTCACAACTTTCCAACAAGGGCCTCTTGTTTTACCTTCACATCGAAGTGGTTGGTAAGAAAAATACTTTTGAAGTGACAGTCGTTTTAATCGTATTTATGATCTCCGCCACGCCTGGTACTCTTGTTCTGATGATGTCAGGGCAGAAATATGAAAATGCATCATGTTGATGGAGCAGAGCTGCAACTTTGTTATGACAATGGTAGCATGTTTGTAAACAGAAGCAACTGATGTCAAGTGGGAAAACCTGATATCTGTCTCTTACTTCGCAGCTGAATGAGCAGGATGTCTCGATTGCTTCACAACGAGCCTCACATACAAATAAATAAAAATAAAAGCGTCAGGGATTTAATTCATTTTTAAAATCAAAGCAAACTTCTGCGTTGTTTTCAACATTGGGCTGATATTATAATCATACTTTATTTATTTTTTTTTTTTTTTACTTTTCATATAATATATTTTCTTGTCATAGCAACGTTGGTCGCTTATTTCACTCACAATGCATCTTGTAGCATCTAAAAAATACAAAAAAACACCCTTCTTGGACATGTTAATACATTCAGCGAGCGGTCGAGGCTTCTTCCTGTAAAACACTTTTGAGCTTCGCCACCGGAGGGCAGCGTGGTTGTTTTTGTTTTTTTTAACTTTCATATGTTCGTGTTGACGTGTCGTCGTACAGAAAGAGCGACGCCTTCTGGAGAACCTCCGCCTGGACCTGGACGCCTGTAAAGCACGTCTGAAGAAGGCGAAGTTGGCTGAGGCGAAAGCTGCGGTGAGTCCCCCCCCACCTACCCCCCCCCCCCCCCCCAAAAAAAAAAAAAAAAAAAAACAAATTCTGCAACCAAAAACACACACACACACACACACACAACTCCCACTGTCATTTTGATGATTGCCCCACTGCGGCGTCAACCATGACTAACCAACTGTCTGTACATTAAGGGTGGTGGCGAGGGTGACGTGAGTATTAAACACGTTTTTTTAATTCTTTCAGTCTGATGCAAACCTCGGGTTGTTTTCCCAGTCTTTAAGGAAGTGCTTTGATTTAAATTTATGTTGAAACTGAATAATTGGCAGAAGAAGATAAAGAAAAAAAAAAGAAGAAGAAAAGCAGTGGACTGAAAAAACAACTTTGAAGTCACTCTTTGCAGATGAAAGCTTGCAGTGTGACAGGACAGTTAAACACAGACTGGATGTAAAAGTGGTCGTAGCTTCCCGGATCTGAAAAGGGAAGCTAATGCAGAAGTGCCTTAAAGTTGCAATACCACTGAGAGCCACTAGGGGGCTGAAACCAACAAACAAATAAAACGACAACCTGATGGTCCTTCTAAAAATGCTAGCCTTCAAACGGCGGTGTTTTGGGGGCGTGTCTCTGGTTTGATTGACATGTCTGGGGTCCAGCTGTTTCCCGATACGGGACAAAGCGTAAGCTCCTCCCCCAGCTTGTCCAAATACGGTCACTTCTGGGTCTCAAAAACAAATCTGATCTATACAGTGTTGTTTGCTCAGATCTGAATGTGCCTTCATTTATTTATTTTTTTTGTGATCATTCCTCATTCAAAAACGCTCATTGAACATCAAAAAGATTTTACTATTGTTTTCTATGAACAGATATAACATTTTGAGATTTGGATTTGGTAGCAGCCTCTATGACTGGGCTGCATCTCCTTATAGCTTTTTACCTAACAAAGAATTTACCTGAATATTTAATAAGATGTATCTGTAATAGAAATATACTGCAAACAGATCAGAACCAGGACTCAGGGAATTTAACTTAATGAACTGAATCCCAAAAAAATAGACGAGATCAAAAAAATAAAGGTTTGAGAGAAAAAGTGAAAAACTTATTGTGCATCTGCTGCAATCGTTGTCAACAAAGGCAGTATTATTTTATTTTTATGTTGGCATTACATTAGTTTTCAGCGTTGCCGCCTCGTTTGGATTAAACCTGATGAGACAACTTTTTGTTAACCACGGGAATATTTGGTCGAATATAAGACTTTAGACTTCATACATTGGGGCTTTTTTTACTTTAAGGCTGTTAAAATAAGCAGAAATGGCTGCTATAAGACTTGTGAGGCCCATAACCAAAACAGATTTTTTTTTTTAATCTTAAGAAGAAAATGATTGCATGTGGGCCAAGAAGAACAACAACAACCTTCTTCTTACTATTACCAGTCCTGAAAAAATCTTCAGACTGAGAACATGACATTGTTTTCCCAGTAGGGGGCTACGCAGCTCTAATATTTACCACTAAAGTCTTGACTCATCATAAATTCTGCACAAAAATCAGTTTATAAACAAAAGATTGTTCCTCGGGAGGGAACGTCCCTTGAAAGCCCCTCCTGCTTCTTCTTTTTGGTTTTTGTTTCACCATTGATCAGAATTTTTTTTAAAAAGAAGAAAAAGTCTTACTGATGATGATGATGAGGATGAGGATGAGGATGATGAATAAAAAAAAGAAAGCCATACACTTGGCCGACTGACAAAAGGCATGTTAGCATGCGCATGATGACCTGCAGCTGACCAGCGTCGGGGGGTTTTAGTAATATAGTCGGTGAGTGTGTCTTGTTGTCAGTGGATTAGTCAGGTCAGTGAACTGGACGGATGAGTCACCGGTTTTAGTGTGAGAGGTTGTTTACACACGGCCGGGTTATGTCACCGAATCTGCACCTTTTCCTCTACGGAGCTCAAGACACACCTCATGTGAAAGTGTGTCGCCGTCTCCCACCTCTGCAACCGGCAGCTTGTGATTCAAAACTGACCTTTAAAATTAAGACTAAATTACTCAACTTTTATTTATTTAAAAAAAATTTTTTAATACAATTTGAATTAATGAGGCAAAATTGACATTCTTTTTTTTTTTTTTTTCAGAGTTGGAAAATGAGCTATTTGAATTTAATGAAATATGTAATATCGAAGGGTTTAGGGAAGGGGGGTGGAGGGAGGGGTGCAGGTGAATTATCAGACATGAATATCAATAATGTGCAGATTGAACATTCGTCCGCGCTGTCTTGCAGATTAAAGTGTTACTCGTCATGGTTTTCGTTCCTGCTGTGCTTTTCTGACTGTTTTGTCTGCGTTTTTTTTTTCTTTTTGCCTAAAACCTACCGTGCGGGACTTTTACAAACACGACCGCCAGTTACAGTCAAACCGAACAAGTTGACACGGTGCCGATGAAGCCCGCGATCGCAGATCAATCTCTCGCTGTTTCATAGTACCGTTTTGGAGTTTTAGTTTCTGGGTCGGAACAATTGGCAGTAAATGACGCAACAAGCGCCTTAAAACCGCAATACCACCAAGCGCCACTAGAGGTCGGCTCCAAAAAGCCTCCATAGACTCCCATTCAACTTCTCATTAAAATACAAAGTCAATATATTTTTTTTTACACAAGTCATCATGGTGTCATTCGCTGAAGTCGCTCCTTCTTCTTAGTTTTCAGATGATCCATTCAAAAATAATTCCATTGTTAATTAGATATTAGGTTTCCGCTGCAGGTGGGCGGGGCATAGTGTCCTCTGATCCCCAATCGGATCAGTCAGATTCACCGCTCACTCCTCCCCCAGCTCGTCCAAATATGGTCACATGTGGCGACGGCTGAAATACCGAACTGGAGACTGGAGACGGCTGGTTGGATTGGATGACGCTGCTAATACAAAACTCAACACTTCCTGTATCTGTTTCAGATTAAAAGCCATTTAGCTTTTCATGAGACGGTAAATTTATATGATTAATCCAGAACTACCGTAGCAGGATTTATTAAATTAAATTACTGGAAATATTTATTGACTATTGAATGTAAACTTATCACCGTAGAAAGAGTTGCTACGCAACCTCAGAAACAAAAGCCACAACCTAATTGTGTGAACATCAAAGCTCTCTTCTGTTACTAAAACAAATAACACTCCACCTGTTCAATTCATCGGAAATATAATATTAGTTTTTTGTAAGCGGTGTTGTTGTAACTACGCTGACGGCCAGAAGGGAGAGACAAAAGTTCCGCACTGCAGGTTTTTAGCGTGGTTGCCGTGTATGAAGGTATTTCTGTGTTTATTATACAAGCAACAAAAAAAAAAAGTTTTGAAAGCAAATTTCTCGCACTGCAATTAAAAATCAAGTTTGCGAGTAAAAAATATACAAACTGAGAATAAAATTATTTGCAATTTTTTTTTGTTTTGGTCACAGAATTAAGAATTTTGCTGATGAAACTAGACTTTTTGGGTGCAAATTGAAAACCTTCGCTCTCAAGGTTTTTGACGTGACCAAAGTTTTTTTTGTTTGTTTTTTTTTTCCTTTAAGCTCATTTTTTTTATTTAGTTTTCAACAACATGACAACATGCATTTTCAGACAGTTACTGTCTTTGTCCATTTTTCAACTGTATGTCGTCTTTGCACGCATGATATTCAGGTACAATGCCCAATGCACAGAAATAACAACAAACAGCAAATAATGCTCACACCGAGAGAAAAAGAGGGGAAATAAGAATGAAAATAAACAAATAAATATTTCATTACATAAATAGATAATTAAATTAATTCAAAAGAATGGAATAAAAAGTAAGATAAAACAAAAGGGGGTAAAGAAATAATAATTGTCCACTCCTGAATGTAGTACCATAGGTGATATATTTGCTGTTAGTTCAACCAGGGGGGCCGAGCAACATCAAGTAGTAACCCTCATCGTATTAATAACGCTGCGACCTTTGGACCCTTAATGAACATGTGACACATTTAATTTGGAGCGTAGCCAGAATACCTATGTGATCGGCAGCAGGTATTCAATGTATTTTATTTATGGTGTTCTGAAGAATCTGGTGTTTATTTGTCATTTAAATTCCCTGCAGGTGTTTCAGTTTGTAACTAGGTGTGCCTCTGTTCACATCTCCTCGCAGGTATTCTGTGGTATCACCTTGGTCATTGTTGCTTCTCATCTCTGCTTCATCTGTAAGGAATTATGCAGATTCATGACCAACCCAATATCTGACAGTTTCCTCCAGCCCATCTCCAGATCATTAGATGTGAAGGTCTTCGTAGATCCGATGCTCGTTAATGTTGAAATTAACTTCAGGAGCCCATAAGTTGTTCTGTATTTTGTTCCACATTTTTCAAAGAGTGATCTTAGTCCAGTCTGCCACTTCTTTTATAGGTGCATCTAAAAAAAAAAAAAAAAAAAGGCAAAAATTTGTAAGGGTTCTGGGCATAATATTATATATATATAAATTATATATTTCTCAATATTAAGCCAGCGAATGTTTGTGCTATTCTGAATCCACCTTATCAAAGGTTTCAAGTCATATTTTCAGTTTGGAAGTTTAAGGCCTCCAGTTTAAAGTTTGAAGTCTAATTCTAAGACACTTTTTTTTTGCCGAATTATTTTATCAGGGTTATCAAAAAAATTATTTGGGAATTTTCTATACGTAGCATCTGAAATAAGTGGCGAAGTCTGGGCCGAACATTGAATACTTTCAACACGACTGAGCAGGGAGACCATCGTTCCAGGTCTAACGCACTGAATTATTTAAAATTTTGAGAGCAAAAGTTTTTGACTTTTTTCTATTTGCAGCTACAAAGTCAAGTTTCATAAACAACATTTTTAATTCTGTGACCAAAACTGTGAGCAAATTTGTTTGCAATGCAAATCATTTAATTCTGTTGATATATTTTAGATTTTTTTTTGGGGGGGGGGGGGGGGGGGGGGGGTATTTCAGTGCAAGAAATTTGCCTGAAAACAGCTTTTTTTGTTGTTGTTGTTGTTTTTTTTGCTCACATTATAAAGAAACAATAAATACCTTCACCGCCGTGTTCACGTCGAGCACACAACGGCACAAATGTGACACAACTCTACTGTTTCTGTAGATGGCTCCAGATTTTCAGGAAACCAGACCTCGCAACTACGTGCTCTCTGCCAGCGCCTCTGCGGTAAGAAAACAATTGTGCTTTACAAACACCGGGACATAATATCAACTGTCCACACACGGTGATTGACATTTGTTTGCATGCTTCTGAAATTAACATCACTTGCTGTAAGCAGCGGTGAGAATAATGAATGTTTAACAGGGCGTCGTCTGGTAAAAGTGACATGTGTCAGCTTCTGTTGTTTGTAGTCCTGGCGTTGCCATGCTGTCGATAACAATCATCCAGCCAAACAGATGTGGGGCACTACTGAGTTTTAATGCCTACGTTTGTCTCGGGAACATTTTTGTGGTCACCTTTTATTGAATTCATGTGTCACGTTAACCGCACCTTGTGTTATTTAATCCTCTGTTCGTTACAGACCATTGCACTTTTTACTTATATTTTTCCGCCCAAAATGAATAATCCAACCGAGCAATATTGTCATCCATCGTCTCATTCATACGGCACATTCAGAACCAGGAGTAAACTCTTGGGCGATCACGTATTTAAAGTGATCCTGAGTCAGCTTGAGGATCTCCCAGATTAAGAGTGAGTCAACTCTCTGGAATTTTGGTCTTTTGAGAAAAATTCTCCACAATTGCAGGCCAGTTAGTTCATTTGATGTATTTCAGGGGTTTCCAGGTGTGATTGTCTGCATGATCGCAGCTCCCACTATAACTATGTGAGTCTTTATCTGCAACAACAGGTAAATACTGTCATCTCAACTTCTTTTGCTTTTCTTAGATACAGTGGTTTGAAAAAGTGTTTGCCTCCTTCCTGATTTCTTTTTTTTTTTGCATGTTTGTCACTTAAATGTTTCAGATCATCAAACAAATTTAAATATCAGTCAAAGATAACACAAGTAAACACAAAATGCAGTTTTTAAATGAAGGTTTTTATTATTAAGGGAGAAAAAAAAATCCAAACCCACATGTCCCTGTGTGAAAAAGTGTTTGCCCCCTAAACCTAATAACTGGTTGGGCCACCCTCAGCAGCAACAACTGCAATCAAGCGTTTGCGAGTCCCAAAGCTTTAGAAATGGCTTTATAACCTTTTCCAGACTGATAGATCTCAATCACTTTCTTTCTCATTTGTTTCTGAATTTCTTTGGATCTCGGCATGATGTCTATCTTCGGAGGATCTTCTGGTCTACTTCACTTTGTCAGGCAGGTCCTATTGAAGTGATTTCTTGATTGAGAACAGGTGTGGCAGTAATCAGGCCTGGGTGTGGCTCGAGAAATTGAACTCAGGTGTGATAAACCACAGTTAAGTTATGTTTTAACAGGAGGGGGCAAACACTTTTTCACACAGGACCATGTGGGTTTGGATTTTTTTTCTCCCTTAATAATAAAAACCTTCATTTAAAAACTGCATTTTGTGTTTACTTGTGTTATCTTTGACTAATATTTAAATTTGTTTGATGATCTGAAACATTTAAGTGACAGACATGCAAAAGAATTGGAAATCAGGAAGGAGGCAAACACTTTTTCACACCACTGTATTTACTTCTATTTCGCGTAAGCTGTCAGTAATGTATTTTTTTTGTCCTCCTGTTGCCATGATGAATCAGGTTCTCTGTCGGGTTTTTTTTTTTTAATCTCCTTGTGCTTTATTCAGAGTTAACTCACATCTAATTGGTGTCGCCTTAAAAGTCTTTAGTTTCTTTCTGCGACTGAGCTCCGTTTATCGCTGTGGGTGACGGAAAACCCCTGCAGGACTTTCAGGAAATATTAAGTTTCTCTTTAAACTCTTCGTCTTTCCAGATGTCAAAACAAAAAACACATAATTATGTAGAATTTGACACGCAAGATGTAAAAACACCGAAATTATGGGGGGGAAAAACAACAAAAGTATAATAATTTTAAAAAAATAGTAAAAGATTGTTTTGAGCAAACAGTCTTCACGAGATCAAAGGACCGGAAGTAAAAAACAAAAACATTCACCGACTTTGTTTTGGAGTTAAATAAAATATTCTGGGAATGTGCGCATGTGGACTGTAATGTGAAAAAAAAAAAAATAACCGTGGTGGATAAACCGGCAGTGCAACACTTTTCAAATCCAGCTGATTCAAACAAACTGTCTCCACAGATTAAAAGTGTTTTCTCCGGTGGAGCTGTGGAGCTTTGTGAGATTTTAAGAGGTGAACACTGAAGTAGCGTGTTTAGCCAATGTTGTGAAAGGTTGTGGTGTGTGTGTGTGTGTGTGTGTGTGGGTGTGTGTGTGTGTGTGTGTGTGTGTGTGTGCGCGCGCATGAAATTCAAAATCCAGTCAGTGTCTGAGTAGTTGTGTCGTCCTCTAGAACGAGACGTCTCCCCTCAATCGAGCTTTAAACAAATCAGATAGCTGTAAATCTGCTGATAGTTATTTTTATTTATTTTTTCCACACCACTCGCCGGATATCGCTGTTTCTAATCGGTTTTTGTTTTTTGTTTTTTTTCTCTCTCTCTCTCTCTCTCTCTCTCTCTCTCTCTCTCTCTCTCTCTCTTCTTTTCGCTACACGTTGTGGCCGATCAGCTCTGGACCGAGGAGGTGGAGAAAGTGAGTGTACGACCACGTCGAGGCCGTCCGGGCCTCAAGCTGGCTCGTGTAAAAAAAAAAAAAAAAAAGTTAAAATAAAAAAGAGCTTGTAGCCGTTTCCCAACATCCTTAATTGTGGAAAAATCAATAATAATGATAGCGGTGAATATTTAACACCATCAGACAACGACAAGTTGAATTTTATTTCAGGGGTAAAATCGGCCATGCAACACGTAACAATCACCAAAACAAATTACACACACAGCCAGGAAATGAAGTTCATTAAGTTGCACACATCCTGATTATTAATAATCATAGATTATAGAGCGCACACACACACACACACACACACATAAAATCCTTCCTCGTATAAAATCGAAGATTTACACTCAGGGTTGTGGGAAAATGAAAACACTGGAGATTGCTTACATGTAACAAGTGAATCACTGAGTCGGATTTATGTTTTAATCATCGTGTGATATTTTAGTGAACGCTGCTTATCTCCGAGTGTCTGTGCAGTTTACAAGTTTGGCACTTTGGCCGTGGGAATATCTGTTTTTATGTGAAACGCTGCATGTAATTCTTTTGCTTTGTATGAAAGTTGCCGTAAAAATTAAGTTTTTTATTATTATTATTATTATTATTATTGTTCAATAACGCGGGCGACGTTGTTGCTGTTGTCGTCGCTCTTTTGTCACTACAGGCCGAACACGAGCTGCGAGTCGCCCAAACGGAGTTCGACCGGCAGGCGGAGGTCACACGGTTACTGCTGGAGGGAATCAGTAGTACACATGTAGGTGCTGCTGTCAGGGTAACACACACACACACACACACACACACACACACACACACACACACAGACACACACACACACACAGACACACACACACAAACACAGACACACACACACACACAAACACAGACACAAATACACACTCACACACACAAACACAGACACACACACACACACAAACAGACACAAATACACACTCTCACACATATACGTTACATTACATTTCATTTATCTGACTCTTTTATCCAAAGCGACTTACAATAAGTTAATTTCAACCATGAGGGTACAAAAACCAGAACAACAAGAATCAAGAAAATACAATTTCTTCAAGAAAGGTAAACTACAAAGTTCTATCAGTAAGTTCCATGTTAAGATACTAAAGTTCTCCTAAGGTGAAGTCTGAAGAGATGTGTTTTTAGTTTGCGGCGGAAGATGTTCAGACTTTCTGCTGTCCTGATGTTGTTGGAGAGCTCATTCCACCATTTAGGAGCCAGGACAGCAAACAGTCGTGATTTTGTAGAGTGTTTAGTTCAGTGAGGAGCAACAAGCTGATTGGTAGAAGCAGAGTGGAGTGAAGGGGTGGAATGTAAGGTTGGACCATGTCCTGGATGGACACTGGACACGGTCTGTTCACAGCACGGTACGTAAGTACCAATGTTTGGAAACGGATGCACGCAGTTACTGGTAACCACACACACACACACACACACACACACACACACATACCACACACACACACACACACACACACACACACATACCACACAGACACACACACACACACACACACACACACACACACACACACACACACACACTCTCACACATATACGTTACATTACATTTCATTTATCTGACTCTTTTATCGAAAGCGACTTACAATAAGTTAATTTCAACCATGAGGGTACAAAACCAGAACAACAAGAATCAAGAAAATACAATTTCTTCAAGAAAGGTAAACTACAAAGTTCTATCAGTAAGTTCCATGTTAAGATACTAAAGTTCTCCTAAGGTGAAGTCTGAAGAGATGTGTTTTTAGTTTGCGGCGGAAGATGTTCAGACTTTCTGCTGTCCTGATGTTGTTGGAGAGCTCATTCCACCATTTAGGAGCCAGGACAGCAAACAGTCGTGATTTTGTAGAGTGTTTAGTTCAGTGAGGAGCAACAAGCTGATTGGTAGAAGCAGAGTGGAGTGAAGGGGTGGAATGTAAGGTTGGACCATGTCCTGGATGGACACTGGACACGGTCTGTTCACAGCACGGTACGTAAGTACCAATGTTTGGAAACGGATGCACGCAGTTACTGGTAACCACACACACACACACACACACACACACACACACACACACACACACACACACACACACACACACACACACACACACACACACACACATATACTACACACAGAAGGAGGTCAGAGCTCATCTGACTCTCTGCTGTCTCTAGGTGAATCATCTGCGCTGCCTGCACGAGTTTGTGGAGGCCCAAGCAGCTTATTACAAGATGTGTCATCTCCACATGCAAGACCTCCAGAAGGAGCTGGCGAGGTAAAAGGGGGGGGGGGGGGGGGGGGTGAGTCATGCAGACTTTGATGGACTCCAGGGAATGATGTATTTATCTCATGGTGTCTGGACTCCAACCACAACAACACAACACAACTTCCAGAAAATCCTCAGTTACACAACATCAATACCGCACCATTGGCTGGTGCAACAACCGGCAGCTGTAAGACATGATGGAAAATTCCATATTTCCATATATATACACGTGTATATATATATATATATATATATATACGTATATATACTCACCAACATAAAGAGTCCAGAGGCAGCAGGCACCTCGTCACAACCTCGCTGTATATATATGTATATATATATATATATATGTATGTATATGTATACATATACTGTGTTGTTCAAAACCTTATTGTCTACTTGAGTGTCTTTCCTTTTTGAAACATGCGTGTTTGATTGTTTGATTAACACATTTTTCTGGGTCAGGTGGGTGCAGATTTTAAAAATCCTGACCCCGCGCATCGCTATGGTGGACTGATTTTTTTCAACACGGTTTACTTTGTACATACCACTGGCCTCGTATTGTAAATTAAATTTGTAAATACATACTTTTTCCTTATTGTATATATAAATATATTTATATTTGTATGTATGACACCCCCCCTCCTCCCCGTGACCTTGTTCAGGATAAAGTGTGTTTTTAGATGATGGATTTCTAAATTGAAAGAAGGTTCATATTGTCGGACGCATACACACACACATCAGAGATTTGTTTCTTCCTGATAAATTTATTGTCATTAATATCAGATTTTTTTTTTAAATAACTGAAGAATCCTCTCCGCTGTCTCTCTGCTCTCAGTTGTGACGACGACATGTGAGTACGACGCGCCAGCCGCTCGTCTCCTCGTGTGCCGACGCCGTTCATCTTCCTCCTCGTGTGTTTAAATGCTGCGTTCGAACGTGATCAGCGGGAAGTCGTGAAAACACCGTTGCTAGGCGATGGCAAAAGCGGACACCGTCTAGAAGCCGCGATTTAATGCAATGCGGGAAATGCGAAGGCACGGAGGGGGGGAAAGTTGAGTCCAAAGTTTTCCTCGGAAGTCCGGCCGTTGTCTAGGTTACGAAGACAAACTCAACTTGACTCAAATTACGACATGTTAACTCGACATCCGACAAGACACGAACTTCCACGGACTCTGACGTTTTACGTAAAACGTCGCGACTCGTGAACTCGAGGCACGTAGAAAATTCCTTCTGAACATACGCGGTAAATACGACGGCGTTTGAACGCAGCATGAGTTGTGATTCCTGCATGTTTGTGCAGCGAAGCAGCAGCTGGAGTCCTCAATGTGTGTTTCACTCTTTTAAGTCTGCAAGGAAGCATTTTATTCCAGATAGTCTGCAGAATCACGTGTTTTAATATTTGACGTTGACCTGAACTCGTCTTGTTCAGTTTTTTTTTTTAACTTAGTTTTTATTTCAGTTTCAGCAACTTATTCAGTCAAATTCACAAATTTTTCCAACTGTTTTTCTTTTCTTTCCTATTTTTACAGCTGTTTATACATATTTTATAGACAATTCTTTAGTCAACATAATAATAAAAAAAATACCATAATTTAAGCTTAAATATTAGTACTTTGAATAGAACACAACTTAGAAAAGGATTACAAATAAAAATCCTAATGTAAAACAAAAATAAGAGAATGTGTGTTCGTGTGTGTGTCGTACTGTTTGTGTGTTTTCTTTGTCCTCTACTGGACGTTCTGACCGTCTCGTCTGTCCTCTGTCCCCTCAGGCTTCCCAACGCCTTCACGCTGAACTCCGCCCCCTCGGCGGCGGCGGCTCCTGGTTCATCTCCGGAAGGCGCCGGCAGCCCCGCGGAGACGGACACGCTGAACATCGAGGAAGTTCAGGCGCCGGCGACGGGAACCCGCAAGGCCAAAGTCCTCTACGATTACGACGCGGCCGACTCCAGCGAGCTCTCCCTCCTCGCCGATGAGGTGGGTTTTTGGTTTTTTTCACCACCAGAAAAAGTTCTCCAAACAACAACATGTGTTTATATGTTTGTTTTGTACATGTGAGAAGTTAAAGTTATAGAAAATAATAATCGGTACTCGTACAAAAAAAAAAAAAAAAGTCAGAACAACTCCTGAATCCACACGACAGGCCTCGCTGAAGCTCCAAAGTCCATTTGTTGTCTTTAATATTGCATCAGTGGGCCGGTTGTAAACTCGTGATGTAAACAGGAGAGGTGGGTGGGTGGGTGGGGTTGTGGGGTGTGTGTGGGGGTGGGGGTGGGGGGGCAACAATAAGAATAAGAATACAAAAAAAACATATTTCTAAAAGAAATAAAATGAAACACAAATAGAGTTATAATATAGAATAAAGCAAAATGCATTTTAAAGGCGTGGACATTTATCTCTACTGTCACTATTAGATAAAGATGTAAAATGCTCCACAATAATCTATAACAAAATATAAAATACAATAATAAAGAGGAGGGAACACACTAGAACATAATACAATTAGAAATATTCTATAAACCAGCAGTTCTTAAACACAACTACAGCTTTAAATCCAGTGAAATAATTTTTTTTTTTAAAAAGACAGATTTACATTGAATTATAGGCATATATTTCCTGTTCAGGTTAGTTTAAACTCATTGAAGTTTTAATAATCTAAATGAAACTGTACAAAATATGAAATAAAAAGGAACTGTGTTCAGAGGCAAATTTTCTGCGTCTTTGCACTGAAGTTGTTTGTAGTCGCTTTGGTCTGATCTCAGTGTTTACATGCTCAAATCAGTGGCAAGACTTAAAAATCTTTTTTGTCCCCCCTTTTCTTTTCACACGTAAACCACCGTCTCAGAAAATTTCCCCCAATTCACTTTTGGGTCGTGACTCACCAGTTGAAAACCAGCAATAAAACAATGACCTCAACACCAGTGTCTGCGATGTAATTGATGAGACTGCGGTAAAACAGTGAAAACTCTATTAAAGGCATCAAGATCCTTTTTACATTGTCTCTGTTTATAGTTTGAAAGTAGAGATGCCGGTGGTGTGTGTCACAGTCTGACATGATGATCCATACTTCTGGCAGACCCTCCGGCCGACGTCGGGCTGAGATGCGGTGAAATCCACAGGATATAAATAACATTCCGTTGGTGTCACATGAAAACATTTGTTCTGGCAGAGAAGATACTTTCTTCACATTTTTAGCCAGTTTTGGTTCTTTTCTCGACTCCCGATGAATGTATGACTTCCATTGAATGAAAATTACAGCAGGTGGGCAAAAGGTCAGAGACTTGGCCGTCGTTTTTTTTGTATGTCTCAACTTTTCCAGTATCCAGTGTTTCTTATCGAAACACAGGATGAAGTTGTCTGAGCAGCTTCCAGAGAGACGGAAGATGATTTCAGACAACCGGCTTTGGTTTGGTCTGACCTGGATGTCACTCCGATGCCCACTCAGTGTGACGAATAACGAAAGGGAACGCTCGGGTTTCCTGCGTTTCCTGAACTTGTTGATGGGAGAAATGGGCGACGCTGCAGATCATTTATCAAAAAGGGAAAACTACACGGTGTGATCTGTGTTTGCGAAGTAGTTCCACCCTTTTGGGAAACTGTAGAGAAGGTGTCGATGCCTCGTAAAAAGAAATTACTGAATTTAAAAAAAAAAAAAAAAACGGAGGAAGGGAATTTAATCAAAATTTATAGTTTATTTTGCTTTAGTGAAATAAATAACAAAAGATTCTCCACAAATTTTTTTTATTTAATAATAAAACGATTTCAACTGAACTGTCATTAATTGATAAAGGCATAAAATACCCTGAAATAATACATAAAAACAACAAAATAAGCCACAAACTAGAACAAATTACACCTGAGAATAGTTAACTTTTAAAAATATAATAAAAAAAAAAAAAACTTCACAAATTAAACCTGTAATTAAAAAAACAAAAACATAATGAAGGGCTTCATGAAAAATCTGTTCCCTGAGGAATTCCTCAGTAGCTTTGTTGTATGTGATATGTTCATCAGCTATTGAGTCACTACTCAGTTTCAAATGCACTGCAATATTATTATGACAAATTTTCCTTTTTTTCTTTTGGGGGTTTAGTTTAAGTCACTCATAGGTCACCGCCCACACAAAGGAAGTGGATCTGAAGGTTTGTGTAGGAGGGTTTAATCTCAGTGTGGGTTGCAGGAATGTGTTCAGTCCAACTTCTCCGTATCAACGAAGGAATAAGCTCTTTTAGCTTCCTGATTCATTAGCCTGCGGAAGAAAACAACAGTTGGTAAGGGTGTTGCTAAATCACTTTTTTACAAGTGAGGCTTGGCTCATGAACAGAAACACTGATTATGATGCAATAAATCATGAAGCCAGCAGTTACAACTTGTTTCTGCAGCATAAAAAAGAGTTTTGAGAGAATCAACTTTTTGTGACACAATAAGAGTTTCATAAAGAAAATTCTAAAGTCTGTGACCAAAAACAATACAAATGTAAGGGATATAGTGTTTACAATCCACATCATTTTATTTTCAGCTCATAGAGTCTATCACTAAGCTGGGGCCATCCTGTACTAATCTGTAAAGGATTGGTTTTTAAAACAGTGTTCAAATGTTTAGAAATCAGTCCTGAGATTAGGTTTTTTTTCTGCAGCAGATGTTCGAGGTAATTTGTGGAGTTTTTGCTGTAAAATTGTGGGAATTAGCAAAAATTGCAAGTCGAGGAAATCTTTAAAAACTATTTTTTTTATCAACTACCTGATAAAGACTAATATGTAATCACCTCCTATAGTAATAAGCATGCTGTGGATCATCATTCTCTTTTAATTTATTTTTTGCACTTGGAGGGACTGAGATGTGTCGTAACTTAAACCAATGCAGACACGGCTGTGAGAGAGCAATCTTTGAACGGTGAGGCTGATATCTGTGAGATAAAAAAAACAAACAGCAATTTACATGGATTACATGCATCATTTCCTATCAATCCCTCATGCATGAGAAGGGAAGTAAAACTGGTATAAATGGCGCTGGAGGTCCCGGGTTGTAATCCCGGACGAGCCCCCACTTTTTGCAAATCGACTCCATGCTTGTGACAAAGAGGAGGGGGGACCAGACAGGTTGAAATGCCAAGTTTATTTCAAATTAACATAAAAAAAACAAGATGAGGTGTGAAGATGAGTTGCATCAATGGTGAGTGAAATCCATGGATGGGTTCAAAATGTGTACGCAAGTGTTGAAGTTGGAAGGAGAAGGTCAACCAAACCAAACTGAAACTAAACGCCAGAGTCGTCTTTTTAATAGTTTTATTTAATGTTTGAGCCCCTCGCGCTTCTTCCAGCTGCCCGTTCTGAACGTTCGACATGTCTTCTGTGTTACAGCTTATCACAGTTTACACAGTGCCGGGAATGGACTCTGATTGGCTGATCGGAGAGCGCGGAAACCAGAAGGGAAAAGTGCCTGTCACATACCTGGAGCTCCTCAGTTAGACAGAACACACACACACACACACACACACACACACACACACACACACACACACACACACACACACACACACACACGCACGCACGCACGCGCATGTGCATGTGTGTGAGCGGGCACGACTAAAGCCATGAGGATATTTAGTTTTTACTTTTCCTGAATTTAACACTCCTACACTAACCCTCAATAATACTCCCAACACAACACACAAAAGAGTCACACACTCATTCATGTGCTTCTCAAAACATCGTTTAGTCGGCCCTGTTCACGCCTGACATTAGCACGCGTCCCCCCGGCTGATCCGATCACAAGTGGACAGCTCGGAGCACAGATGCGAACACAGCCAGGACACATCGAGGACGTCCTCTGAATAAGCAATAGAAAAATTTTCCTGAGTGATTTACGTCAAAGTGAAGCAGCCGTTTACTGAATAGAAAACGAAGGCTGTCTTCCTGACGCTTGTTTCACCAAAGCCTCGTCCGGGTTTAGTTTTTTTTCTTTTAAGTTGACCTCGTTTGTAAATTTCTGAGACATCAGATTCACAGCTGTTGAAGAAGCCCAGTCCACTGATCCACCGCAGCGCAGAGCCCATCCCTCCTCAAAACTGCTGAGATAATTTCAACAAGCCGAGCCTGAACTGATGGGGTCCTGACGGTTCAGGTTGTGAATTACAAACTCGAGTGTTCAGATATTTACAAACGTGAATTAAGTCATACATTTCTAACAGAGAAGAACTTTGAAATAGAACTACAGTGAGCAAAGATGTCTCATTTAGTTTCTGTACGTTTTCCCGTGTTTATTTCTGTGATTGTACTCGTTCTTTTGCATACAAAGCATGAAAGTGAGATCGCCGTACTGCCGGGTGTGAACAGGGCCGTGTATTCACACCACACTGACAGCAAGGAAAACGGAGACGTTGTTACGATGAGTGCAGCAAAATCCCCTCGAGGGATGCTTAACATTCCTTTTAGATTAGTTTGGTGATTTATTATTATTATTATTATTATTATTATTATTATTATTATTATTATTATTTATTTATTTTTGTTTTTATTTATTGTTGTGCATCCCAAAGGTTCAGGCTGACGTGTCCCCTGCTTGGATGAAGTCTTTATTAGAGATTTATTTAAACAAAAAAAACTGTCTTATTTTGTTTTCAAGCCGCCTTTGTTGATAAATTCATTGATGGATCTTCAGAAGTTTGACAAATCTAAAATTGTATTTCTCAACACTCGGTCCTGATACAAGACTTGATGTGAGCTTTCACATCTGTTTCCATGAGCAGCGCTTGATAAAACAAACACGCAATTACATAGCCTTAATCTTCTGAGTTAAAAGTGGGATGCTAAAGTCATTGCGGGTAAAATAAAAAATGTGGCGACTGCTGTTTTGACGTCAGTGAATTTCCAAGAATTGCTAGCCTCAGACAAGGAGGAGAAACACGAATGCCAATTTGGTTTATTTAAACTAGTTTTAGTGCATATAAAAATGTTTGTCGTCCCCCCTTTTTCTTTCAGCGCGTTACATCTTTTTTATTTATATTCTGGTCAAAGTCGTTAAATACGACAAAACATTAGCTTTTTACTCCGGAGAGCTACGAAACTGCAAATATAAGTTCCTCGTGGATGGTTTTGTCATCCAGGAATCTGGGGAAGAAGATTTGCCTTAACCACTAGTCGAAATGAATGTAATACCTTGTGTTATATTAAGCGATGTTAATTTTGTGGACAGTTTGGAACTGAATTTCCCACATTTGTTTTTTGTTGCGTTTTTTTGCTTTCAACCGCACTGCAGATGTCAAACCAATACAAACGTGTGCAAATAAACACCAACACTCCCATCCTTAACTGCCTTAAGATGACGCAAAAAAAAAACAACCATTTGCTGCAAACCAGAAAATGTGCTCTTCACAACACAAATATCCAACGACTTTAATGTTCTCCGCAGTTCGCATGCAAGACTGTAACTCTCTAATTACACGAGTGTTTGTGTGATTTGCCCCTTTTTTTTTTAATGACTGTTCCTGTTTGTCCGTTTGAAGTGTCTTCAGTCTTACTGCTGCATGTGCTACAGCCCGTCCTGCCGGACACGTATGTGTGTGTGTATATGACGTAGCTAAGTCTGTTTGCGTGAGATCGTGAGCTAACGTGCTCTCTCATGTTCAGTATGTGTACGTGCATGCACTGTCTTTTTTTTCTTTTTTGTTTTAAACCAGCCTGGTTTCATGAGTTTTTTTGTGAAATGAGCACAATTATTTTTGACAGAGCGCTATTACAGCAGAACCTGTAATACAACCAACCGTCCACTAGAGGGTACAGTGTTAGCGTTACGTTTTTTTTTTTCCGCCTCAAGCGTGAAAAGTACGCAAACCAAATGACCACACTCAAAGGAGGTCATGTGACAAAGTACAAGGAGTGTTTAAGTCCAAGTAAGTTATGCAAGTAAGTTAAGTGCATAACATGTTTGAGTTTTGTAACGTAACTTTTTATTTTTTAACCCAAACCGTGATCTTTTAATTCATTACCAACTATTTTTTACATTATTATAATCTGTTTGTAATAAAATACACTTAAATGACTTTATGGACCATTTAAAGTGTCGTTGTTACGCCTTTCCGTAATACTCTTGTTCACCACCAGGTGGAGCCTCACCTGTACGAATCGTACACCTACTACAGTTTAGGAATTGCTGCTCTAGTGGACTGACGGGTGTATTGCATGCTTTGGAGTGATACTGGGTTTCACAGATAGGTAAGAATAGGGTCAAATAAACATAGTCAGAGGAAGGTAAAGTATGTCTTCTCTTGTGCTGCTCATTTCATAAATTTCCTTTTTTTTTTTTTTTTTTTTTTTTTTTTTACAACTTGCTGTGATTCTGTTGTACCTCATCTGATATTATTATTATTATTATTATTTTGTTTGGATATGTTATTGCCTGTTCCTTGCTGAATGAATGAAATGTATGGGATTTAATAAAAAGTCTGATTTATTTGAATTCCATGTACTTTTTTCCCCACAGTTAGTATATTTGTCTTCGGGAAAAAAACGTGAAAAACCAGCGCGGTCGAGAGCTGAAACCGAAACATTTCCTCCAACTGGCTTCAAAATGTAACAGCAGAGGGACAAAATTAATACTTTTATTTTTACACAAGATCATCATGGTCACGTTTCACAGTCATGATTCCACACACACTTGTTTCTCTGTAGTTGTGAGGATGCTCATTGACATTTCCTACCCCCACTAACGCTAACCTCAACCATCTCAACTAAGCGGCTAACTTTAACATAATTCTAACATTAACCCTAAAACCACGTCTTAATGCTCAGGTTGCACTTTAAAGTTACGAGTCACCAACCGAGATGTCCCCACAAAGTATGTTTGTCTTCATAAATATGACTTTTAAACAAAATTGGTCTGCGCAACAGAAACGTGGACACCACAGACTGGATGTAAAACTACAGACTGAATGTAAAACTACAGACTGGATGTAAAACTACAGACTGAGTGTAAAACTACAGACTGGATATAAAACTACAGACGATGTAAAACTACAGACTGGATATAAAATCACAGGATGGATATAAAACTACAGACTGGATATAAAACTACAGACTGGACATAAAACTACAGACTGGATGTAAAACTACAGACTGAATGTAAAACTACAGACTGAATGTAAAACTATAGACTGGATGTAAAACTACAGACTGGATGTAAAACTACAGACTGAATTTAAAACTACAGACTGAATGTAAAACTATAGACTGGATGTAAAACTACAGACTGGATGTAAAACTACAGACTGGATATAAAATCACAGGATGGATATAAAACTACAGACTGGATATAAAACTACAGACTGGATGTAAAACTACAGACTGGATATAAAATCACAGGATGGATATAAAACCACAGACTGGATATAAAACTACAGACTGGATATAAAAATGTCCTATGCGGAAAGTGTCTTCAGCTGCAATACCAGCGAGTGCCACTAGAGGTCGGCTCCAAAAAGCGTCCGGCTCCATAGACTCCCATTCAACTTCGGGGGGGCGGGACTTAGTATCGTCGCGTTTTCAACAAGATCGAGTCAGATCCACCGCTCGCTCCCCCCCTCCCCCCAGCTCGTCCAAATATGGTCACTTCCTGCTCCAAACCACTCCGAACTAGCAAAGATGGTGACGGACAGAATCTGAACGGGAGGATTCGTAACGGCCGTTCAACAAACCGACAGGCTGATGAACGGCCACCTGGTGCACACAGCCTGAGAGCAAAGAACATCAGAGCCTGATCAAAATAAACATCTGTTACAGCTGGCCTGCATGCAGTGTGAGCCGATAGAAGTCGTTTAAACGATCTCAGATTTAATCCGTGGATGAGGGACGGTTCAGGGTAGGTAGTACGTTTCTTGTTTCCTGAGAATGTTTTTATTTTTATTTTTTTTGATTTTATACACTTTATTAATCCCCGAGGGGAAATGTCTTCACTACAGCAGGGGGGCTCTCAGGGGGGAGCTGCTGCAGCAGGCCGCCACTAGCGCGGCGCCAGGTAACCTGACCTGAGGTGCATGTTTTTGGATGATGGGAGGAAGCCGGAGAACCCGGAGAGAACCCACGCAAGCACAGGGAGAACATGCAAACTCCGCACAGAAAGGCCCAGGACCGGATTCGAACCCGGAACCTTTTTTGCTGTGAAGCGACAGTGCTAACCACTGCACCACCGTGCCGCCCTCAAGACGGCACGCCCTTCTTGACAAGAAAAGGGTCGCCTTTACCTCGCTCCTCGATGCCTTCAACTCTCTCTGGGTTTCCATGACAACGGGCCGATCTCCAGACAACCGTGGCAAGAGTTGCGTTCGTGTTTTCGGTAACACGTCAGAAAACTCTCCCGCCGAGATGCACGATGATGTTTTTGTGACGCGCCGTCAAATTTCACTGACTTCCTGAAATCACAGAGAGTAAAAAAAAAAAAAAAAAAAAAAAAACTCACGAGATCAACCGGGTGACTCTCTTCACTATTTCAGCAAAATACTGCGTTTCACTTCCCTTGTTATGGACCGTCGTTCTTTCGGCTGCGATGTGAACCGTTTGAAACCAGGTCTCTTGTGACGCACGCGTTTATTTATTTTTTTGCACGATCGATGTATGTTGCTGCAGCAGGTCACCCTCCTCCTCCTCCTCCTCCTCCTCCTCCTCCACCTCACCAATTAAAAAATGTCCCCTCAGGGATTAATAAAGTAAATACCTACCTACCTACCTCCCTTCGATCCTCCATCACCTCTGGCTCTTCGCTGATTAAAGCCTGACATGATTTAGCAAAGGCTTTCTGACCTTTGGATGACAGCAGTGTTTTCTGGAGGCTCTGAAAGGAGACCTAAGATGAAGGTTTTTTTTTTTGTTGTTTTCTTTTTACCCCACCAGTTCTGCAATGCACGATTTCACAACCGTTTCACTTCCCCTTCTTTTTCCAGACTTCATATTTCACGGTGCGTCACGCTGTCGTGCTGCAACGACGGCGAAGTGTGCTAAGTACTCATCGCTGATTTATGTCTTTTAAAAAAATTAAAACAAATATCCACCTCAGTTTCATCACACTTGGTGGGAACAAAAGGTGTCGTTTTCCGTATGTATGGACGGAGTATATGACCGAGCTTGTGGGGCTGCGGTTCTGGTAAAAACCTCAGCAGCGTAACTTGACACTCAACTATGTTGTTTAGGAAGCCACAATTAAAAAAAACAGGAATTACCTCACCACAAATTGGTTTCAAATGGTATATGAAACAATTCCAGCACCAACAGCCACATTAAAAACGCTCGGCAACGAACTCTCCAACCTGCACGGTCTAAACACTCAGTGACAAAACTTAAAGTTGCATTTTTTTCTGAGATTTATTGGCATAAACGCGGAACGTTTTAAGAAGCTGCCAAAAGACGTCACGTTAAGGCCAAAGCGAGTCACGTTTCAGCGGTCCGGGGAGTTTTCACGGCGCTCCTCTGATGATTTTTGCAGGACTTAAGACTGCAAATCACCATAAATTAAAGTTCTTCATCAGGGAGCAAATTACAAACGACTCTGGAGCCAAAGACAACAACCCAGTATGAAACAAATTTTTGATGAACCAGAATTAAATGCTCCAACTGATGCAGACAACCTAAACAAGCATAGACACTATGAACCTGGCAATTAAATACTAGACGCCCTGTTTGGAGCTGACACGAAGAATAAAAAAGATCAGGCGTCAATACATAATCCGAAGACAACTTCCTAAGAACCCTTCAGAGGAGACACAGTGTCGTCAAGACAAATTGTTCTGTAATTATGACTCATTTAAAAAACAGCATGATTCATGATTCATTATTTTTTTTGGAGACATGATTCATAATATGTGCCAACAGTAATTTACAGAATGAAAAAGCGAGATTGTACAAAACATTTACGTGAACCTGGAAATAATCCGAAAGTTTGAGGATTTTAGAAACATTTCAATTCCAGATCCTGCAGCTGATCAGCAGCATTGATTCTGTGTAAAAGGTCAGACGTCCTTCGAATCTGCAGGTAAACGACGCTCAGCTGGATGTCGTTGACTCATCGGAGGCTTGTTTAGCTGAAACCATCTGCAGCTGTTGATCAGCTGATATAAATACCGTCAAGTTTTAGTCTAACAGATCTTTATCGACCGAGCGCCACCACGGTGGGAAAACAGAAAGGGGTTTAAATGAAGAGCACAATTTGTGATTATGAACCACATCTCAGTCGGATGATGGGATGTGGCTGGGAACTAGGGAGAGAAAAAAAAAAACGCCGGAGGGCACGAGGAGGCCTCAGGAGATGGGAAATGCCCACACAATACCGCCTCCATCAAAACACGCTTTTTGGATCGTCTGGGAGTGATTTACAGTAAACGGCGGTCACGAATTGTTGAGTCAAGAATGAGACACTTCATATTTGGGCCAACAGGAAACGGCAATGAAGAAACTCTCGTTTTCACCCCGGGGGGTCCTGACTTCCGAGAATGACTCACTCACATCCTACAGCTGCGGAAGGAAGGTCAGTCTGCAGACAGGAAATTATTGATAGCAATAGAGGCCTCCTTATTACGTAGCTGACGCTTTTATCGCTTTTTTGGATGATGCACCCGCCCGTTTCCTCCATCCATCCACCCACGCACACATGACACATCCTCAAATCCAGCCGTCCTTTCTGTCTACGAGAAAAGGAACGGAAATGGAAATTAGGAAAGAGCAGCTGGTATTTAATAGAGAAAAAATAAAGAATACACTCGAGTGTCGTAAGAAGGTTAATGGTGTCTGTTTGTACCTCCTGATTGTCTGCCAAAGTATCTCAGTAAAGTCAATAAAGTATTTCATCCGCTGTATATATGAGATGTCCATGAGAAAGTCTGGGACTCTGATGAAAGTCAGGACTCTTCTCGGGACATCTCACAACATCGAGTGTTTAGAAAAATGCATCCGGGTCTGGAAAGTGAAATTAATGCAGAAGTGACTTAAGCTGCAATACCAGCGAGTGCCACTAGAGGTCGGCTCCAAAAAGCCTCCGGCTTCTCAGTCAAATAAAAGTTATGTAGCACTCCTTCTTCCGAGTTTTCTTTAATTCCATCATTAATTAGAAAAATAAGCCTCAAAATCCATGTTTTTGGGGGCGTGTCTGATTGATTGACAGGCCTGTGGTGCAGTCAGGCCACAGCTATCGGTGGGCGGGACGTAGTAGAGTCAGGTTTCCAATCAGATCGTCCAAATATGGTCACTTCCTGCTCCAAACCGCTCCCGTACTAGCAAAGGTGACGCCTGCCAAATTCCGATTTGAGGCTTTATAGCAGCCGTTCACGAACCAACGGGTGACGTCACTGCTGGTCGCCGCTCGGTCCAAATATGGTCACTTATTGCCCAAAGAAAACAAGATGGCGACGGCCAAAAACGCCAGATTGGAGCACAGCCTGTAGATAAATGTGGACGTAGCTGCCGGGTCTGAAAAACGAGGCACCTGCCGAAGTGTTTTAAAGTGCAATACCACCGAAGGCCAGTAGGGGCGACCTCTGGCTGTAACACAAAAAGACGAGCTTGTACCTTCATAAATAACAACCGGTGGAAAAGAGTTTGTTCGTAGTGATTTGTAGAATCTTCACCTCATTTACATCCAAAACTGAACTACTAGTAATATAAACCTTTGTGATCGAAAAAGTCAAAAAAAACAGGAGAAGAAAATAACCTACTTAACCATTTAATAAATAATAGTCCATTTATAGTTTGTGTACCTCTAAAACTGAAATATGTCCAATGCGTCAGATGGAAAAACATTTCAGCAAAGTTCATTTAAAGAGCAAAAATTCAGCGGAAAAGGGATTTGTGTCTCAGGCAATGATGACGCCTTACTGACAGATGGATCAGCTTACCTATGTCATAAATGAAGGAAAACATACGAGTGTCGGCAAATGAGTTCCATGTGGTAATTTAACAAAAATGATCTCAAGTTATAAAAACATCATCTGAGAGATCGAATCTGAAGTGTTTGTTTCATTTGTTGCCCTCTGCGGTAAAATACAGGATTTTATTTGAGTTCAAAGCCGACATGGCTTTTCAGATTTCTTTGAACGGGGAAAGTCAATCAAAACCTGGTAACTTCATCCCCCAAAAATGAAGAAATGTGAACCGACACATTAAGTTCAAACATAGTTTATTATAAAATATTGCAGCTGTATTTGGTTCGATTTGATAAAATTTTAATGTTCTGAAATATTTTATCTGTAATTTCTTGTGTCAATCCTTTGTGCTTCTATTTTTAAGATGTGCTTCGCAGAGATTATTATTTTTGTTATTTCAGTATTGAAAGATGAACAATCGCACGTGATTTTTTTTTAAAAATTTTTAAAGAATGAGAATATAAAATATTGTCAGCCTTTCCCTTTAAAATCAAATCTAGAAAGAAAGAATATGCACAAAAAAGGTTGCCAGTGTGTATTGAATGTAAACGTTAAATTAGAATCTGAGATAGGGTTTTATTGTTATTTTATTTTACCTCATTATGTTTTGTTTTTTGAATGTGTATTATAAACCTGTGTTCGCGAAAGAAGTCGACGAATTAGTTTGATGGTGAAAAAGACTCGGACAAAAAAAACATTTCAAATTTTAAGACCAGTGTCCCATGTCAAAGTCACAAGACCTCACATTTTGGCTACGATATAGAAAACAGATGCCACTTCCACCTCGGCTGCTGAGTACGCTTTTTATTCTCTGAGGTTTGCAGATTTTTTTATACACTGAAAAAAAAAAATTTACTCAGGAAAAAAAACAAACAATCAACAAAACAAAAAAAGGGATCTCGGCTACAGAATACCGCGTCAACGCCGCACGTTGCGTCGCCTTGGCGCGGAAAAAAAAAAAAATCCACGCATGTAAGACCAGGGGTCGGAGAAGGAGGAGGAGAGTTTTTAAAAGTCAGATGCTGCGTTGAATTGGAGTCGGTGTGCTCGTGGTTGCAACACAGGAAGTCGTGTTCGCCGTGTGCTCAGTATTCAAGCGGTTAAGTCGTAAAAAACGCCTTTGCTGGGGGTCAACGTAATGCAGGAAAGTCGAAGACACGGAGGGAAAAGACGAGGCCGTTGGGAAGATCAACATTTTCCTCAGACGTAGGCCGTTATCGAAGTTATGAAGACAAACTCTACGTGAGTAAAAGACAAGATTACCAAACACAAAGCTCTTCCTCGGATTTCCAGGAACATCAGCAAACTCGCCACAACCGCGGCAAAGTTCTCCGAGATCCTTCAAGCGGCCCGCTCGCCAAGTACCGTCGGAAAAAAAGAAAACCTGATAGAGAGAACTCTTCCTGCCGTTGTTCCTGAAACCGTTGCACAGAACAGGATCTTCTGGCACGTCCCTGCACAAATCTCGAGGATGTCAGTCGGCCCAGGAGGGCTGCAAGGAAAATACGGGTGGGTGATTTCGATGACACCTTATCGTCAAATCCAGGACATAAAAGCTGATTCGCCGAGTCTGTTTCTTTATTTGTACCTCTCGCAAACCGGTTTCCATGGTGATCGTTTTGCACTGCCTTACTCTAATTACTTAAATCCAAGTGGGTCCACATGGAATTGGCAAAAAATGGCCAAAAATATATTCCTCAGCTGTTAGTGTTTTTACGCCATTGTGTTAACTGGTGACAAAGTGGTGCTGATGGAGAACAGATGCCGTCAGCTGTTCCGGCACCAGAGTGGATCCTGAGATGGGTTTTGTGATTTAACATCTTTGCTGATATGTATACCAGAAAAACAAAACTTACTCAGCGACTTCAAACGATCAAAAACAAAGACAAATCATTGAGGGAACTCTGCACTTGTGAAATATCCTGATATATGAAAAAAAACAAGAGAACAAGTTCAAACACAAAGTCAAAGCTTGCACGGGATTGATGTGGAAACAAAAATGTTCGTGAGAATTCGTTCCAAGCTTTTGTGTTTTCAATTATTAACAATCTGTCGAAGATAAGTAAAAGATTGCTCCGCCGCGCTTTGACTGTTTGCAGAGAACGCTTTGTGGAGGTGGATTTCTCCTGTACTTAGACCTGTGACAGCTTTTACTAGGATGTCAAAACAAACAAATATGCTTGAGTGTTTGCACCCCTCAAAACAGATGTGCACGGAGTTATAAGGATGTAAAAGAATACGCTTTGTGTGACGGACAAAGAATGTGTGGAGGTTGAAGGATGTGGCTTGAGGTTAAAAATGAAATACCAAAAGTGGAACGAAAGTGATACAGGCTGTGGGAAGAAAGATATTAACAAGATTGTGTGGTAGTCATGCACTCAAATGTTGCTGCAATAAGACTGTCCAATAACTCACCTCTGGCAAAATCCATCACACAACAATAACACTGTTGTCTGTGTTTCTTGTTTGTTTAAATATAAAATATATATATATATATACTGTACTGTATATACTGTGCGTTTTTATATTTAATATTTTTTTACTGTTATTTTATTGCTTTCCTGTATATATAAATGCTGCTGTAGCGAAGAAATTTCCCCTTGGGGATTAATAAAGCAACTACCTAACCTAACCTAAATGTAAAATATCTCCGTCCGCCACAAATGTTCGCTTAAGATCAATTGATTTGATTTAGGGTCAAAGGTCACTCTGACTTCACTGTCCTAATCTTGTGAACACCTTTTTCTCAGAAACACCTTGAGAGAACTTCTGTTGGAATAGGCACAAATGTTAACTTGGACTCAAGGATGACCCAGATAGATTTTGGTGAACAAAGGTCAAAGGTCAAGGTCATACAGGTCAATTTCTTAGTGTGCTTAATTTTACAGTCATTCAGTTTGCCAATAAGGACTCAGGGAGAGATGAATCACCCCGAATATCCCAATAAACTGTAGAAACTGTGAAAACAACAGCCAAAATAAGAAGAACAAAACAAGGGGAAAAAAGTTAGACTGTGATTCATTTTGATGACACAGTGATCATGGGATGCCCGTAATCCAAAGGAAGTCTGCCTGCAGAAAACTTTACTGTGACCTTATGACGGCTGTAAGTTGGTTGACGAAACAATAGGCAACACATACATTTACTCAAATACTGCACTTCAGTATCATTTCTCAATATATATCAATATCAATATATTAATACTCAATATCAATACTCAAGTAAAGTACTTGTACTTTACTTGAGTATTTAGTATTTAGTATTTATTTACTAGAAGTATTTACTTCTACTCTACTAATTTACTTTACAGAGGAAGATTTGACAGAAAACAAAATCTTAAAATACAAAACGTTAAAAATGAAACTAGCGGCTTCCAAACTGACGTCTTTCGATGCAGTTGAGTCACATTTCAGAGGTCTAAGTTGTCAAAACGCGACACCAAAAACATGTTATGTTTAGTTTTTAAATTCGTTTCATCACTTAACTTCTTTCGTTCACTTTTATTCCTGCTGGCAATCAAAATAACTTGTTTTCTTGTCTTCAGCTCATCTAGAAATTTCAGAACCAGAGGGCGGCTAAAAATGGACAAACAAATTCTGAGAAATTATGAAATTTCACGGAAGTTAGATGCAAATTGAAACCATATGTTTAGTCCGCTGCGTCCTTAAAGTTTCACTTATTCTTTTTCAACAAAAGCTGCAAACGTCCTGTTTTTGGACGTTCGTCTGTTCCCCATGAAGGGGATATCTGGAGAGCGCCTCAGGTGAACGTCCTCACATTTGGTACAAACATTCACTCGGATACAAGGATGAACACTGTTGATTTTTGGGTGGTCGAAGGTCAGTGTCACCCCGTGTGGTCACAACTCCACAATTCATACGCTAATTGTGTCAACATTTCACACAAATGTCTAATAGGATAAAAAATTATGAAGCGAGGGCATTTTTTTTTTATCCAAAAGCTCAGAAAGAATGTCAAGAGATAATAAAGCAATAGTATTGATAATACAAGAGGAAATATGAGATATTAAAGTTTCCCACTGTTGATTATATTGTCCACCAGCCTTGTCCTTGTTGTGAACATTGGTGCTGGAAGACCAAATGTTTCTGGATTGAATGTCTGTGCCTTCTTTCCTGTCCTTTGGTGTTCAGTGTCTCCCTTCTGTCCAACCATCCTTCATTAGTTCTTGGACAACTCATTGGATAGCCAGTGATGTCATGGTTGTTTTGCAAAAAAAAGACTTTCCTGGCCATTACTCAACACCATAACTGGAACATGAAGTGTTTACTACATGTGTTACGGGATCTGGGCAGATATGGAGACAAACACAAAGGCTGCAATTCTTGTTTTGTTTTTTTTATTTTAGAAACTCATAGAAACGTACACACATACACAAATATATAAAAAGTTCACAAATTATTTGATAATTTTCTAAAGAAGAAAAAACTGTTATTGCACCAACTTCAGAGTACAGAGTGCCCCCACAAGCATTGAATTAAATAATTAAATAATAATAATAAAAAAAAACATGTCCTTAAGCTCGTTAAATAGGTCCATGTTAGCACACTTATACAACAGCACCCTACATGTAAAAAAAAACTAAAAAAAACCAAGAGAAAAACCCTTATTTATATTTGTTTTATCAGCTTCATCCAAGACTCCCAAGATAAATATAAACAAAAAGCCAATTTTATCCACAGGTAGCCATTCTTTCGTACATAATTAGCTGATCTACAGGAGAGTTTTCTGGCTTTTTCCGGCCTCTCGAGTCACACATGCAGGTAGGGGTTCCCCTGATTACGCATACTAGTTTAATATTTCCATATTTGGTTCAGTTTAATAGGTACATTTCACAAGTTTGAATGGCTCAGACACATCGTCCTACGTGACGCCATTACTGTCATACTGCCACTTTGAATGCCACCGTGCACGTGGCTTTTTCTTTTTCCAAAATAGCTTCAAAGATCAGCAGTTCTGGTGAGGTCCCCAAAAAAAAAAAAAAAAAAAAATAAGTGTGGTGATGAAAGTGTTGATAAAAACCCTAGCATGGTTAAACATACCACAAATATGTTATTGTGACAGCAGGACAGTTTGGGTGTGGGATAATGTAGCCTGAAATCAACTCCGTCAGAGCTGCTTTCATTCATAAAATCCTTCATCTGGCCAATACCCTGTTCTCCACTCTCTTTTCTCTCTTTAGTCAGACTTTGAAGGTAGTATCTACTATCATCTCGTGGCTACGAGGCCTCCATTTGTTTTTCTGTTGCCAAATCTTTAGTGCCTTCGTCAGTCTCCTTCTGAAAGTGACAAATACACTCTTAAGTGTTATCTGATTTGTATTTTGCCGCCAGGCTTCAATGGACTGACCTACAGGTTACCTTTTTCCTGTAACAGCTATTCAAAAAAACGTGACCTGGTTAGAAAAAAGGAGACAAAAATTATTGCAAAGTTTGGCCAGATCGCTGCTTCCAGCGCCAACGACACAAAAACAAGTTTCATAGCCGAAACCGGATCCACAGAAACTAACAAGAGTTCCTGGCATCAAACAAATTGTATCAGCTTTGTGGACTTGGTGCAAACCAAAGCGGGAGGAAATTGGATTTGGATGAGGGCAAGTTCAAAGAGACAGACTAACTTTGCGGATGCGTCGATGGTTCGCCGCCCCGCTGCTGCTTTTCTACAAACTTTTTTTGTTGTTTTTAGAAGAATGCCAACGTTTTACGACACCTTTAGATCACCTCTTTTGTATTTGCTCTGAAACTCAACTGAAACTTAACACTTGGTGATCTTCTAAATCCACGTTAAACAACAACTTCTAGTTTCAATCTGTCCATTGTTTATTTATTTTGCTAAGTTGATTTTTTTTAATCTTATTTATTTAAGATAAACTGATGAGCTGTTAGGTGTCGTCGGGTGAATCTACTGGCTCGTTAGGCCGGTTTGTGAGTACGAGTTGAATCACAGTTGAGGAATCTGTATGTCACCACCAGCTGAGTGAACATTTAAAAAAAAAACAACAATGCAGCTTTTAAATTGAATGAGATAAAGCAGACCTGCTGTCGAGCAGACACTAGTAGCTTCTTTAGCAGCTTGTTGCTGTTGCAGATTTGTGAATGAGTGAAGACTTTACATTAGCAGTAATAGTAAAAAAAACACACACAAAATAAAAGAAGGAAAACCTCAGAACTACTCGGGTCTCTCGCAGACCAAACCTCCAGCTGGGATTCGGGTCTCTTTCTGACCGTATCAGTCAGGAAGAAGTTCGACGCCGAAGAACACTTCGTGTTGTTCACTAGTGATGCATTCTGGATGATTTGCGATCACGTATAGTTCGTCAGACACGTCCAGGCTGAATATACCGGACGTGTAAATGGATTTACGCCACGGTTCGTTTTTGTTGACGCTCATTGTTTCCACCGTTTTCACGAGAATCTTTTTACCCGAGTGGGAGCGAGGTTCATGCAGCAACTCGTTGTAGAGCACGTGGGTAGTATCGGGACACCCAGTGTTTAAACGGTTGTAGGTGATCTGCAGGAAGACTCTGTAGAGGCCCGTTTTGGGCACCGTGAGCCTCCCGTTGTTGTACTCGAAACCTCCTTTACACATGGCGTGGTCCACTGAATCGCTCCACAGGAGAACTGTCCCGTTACTCTTGTCGCCAACAGGAGCTACGCAGAAGAAAAGAGGCAAAAGCCGGCGTTACGAATGTTCCCGTGTCACCTCACACACAAAGTGTCTGTGTAAAAGCCACTGAAGGCGAGAAAGGCATTTCAATTCGTACAAAGTGGAGTAAACAGGAAAAAAAAAAAAAAAAAAAAGATCTGTTGCTTTCTCCTTCTGTGACCTATTATGAGCCACGATTATGGTTTGCAACAAAACCCCAAAACTAACACCATCCAAAGCTCAAACCAAAGAATGTTTTCGACGTTTTCTGACCGCAGCGCAGCACTTCTTCTATCGCTTATTCTTAAACAACTCAAAATCTCAGTCAAAAGTCCGGTCGGTGTTTTTACCTGTTAGAAAGGCGCTGGGTCTCCCCCAATCGGCGGTGGTTTGTTTCAAGGTGTGTCCTGAAGGTGAGATGTAAAAAAAATAAGGATTGTTTTTCACACAAAATCGTTCACTTTCATAGGCCTGATTTTTTTTTTTTTTTTATGTCGGAAGATCATTTGGCGAAAACATTTACCTGATAAAGAGAATTTGGACGGGCGCTTGTCCTGTGAGCAAACAAACGCACACATTTTGTTGTTATCTAACAGCGGCGATACAAGAAATCAAAGCATCGCAGACGTAAAAGAACAAATGGCGAAGAAAATGTGCATTTAGGCGGTACAATTTAAAGGGTTTGTGATTTTGCAGCTGTTAATTACGTCCCTACGTTTTCAAAAAATAAAAGTCAGGAGGCTGTGTTAAATGAAAATAAAAACAGAATTTGCAAAATCATCTCAATGCATATTTCAGTGAAAACAGACCAAAGAAAACATCTCGAATGTTGAAACTGTTTTGATAGCCATGGGCAACATCCATGCTGCATCACCTCTTTTGGTTTACATTTGGGAACTGAGGAGATTAGTTTGCCTGGAATTTTAAAAGTGAAATGTTGTTTCAGTTGCTCAACAATTCAGAGTCCTTTTGTTTATTTTTCACTTCACTGATGTGTCCAATCTTTAAAGATGGGAGACAGGTCTGGACTGGCAGGCCACTCTTCTCCTGCGGAGCCGCGGTGTTGTAATACCTGCAGAACACTGCTTGGTATTATGTTCATGAAATAAGCAAAGCCTTCCCTGAAAAAGACGTTGTCTGTATATATCGTTGAGCGTTAATGGTTCCTTCCCAGATGTGCAAGCTACTCGGCATCAAATTCACCATTTTTCATAAAATAATGAAATTTCTCAGTTTCAGAATTTGATACATTTTACACAAACATCCCAACGTTTTTGTTAACGGGGTTGTTAAGGAATCAAATCAGGACTTTTACTTCATTACTTTTAACTACATTTTGCTGCTAACACTTCTGTACTTTTAGTTTTTGTTGGACTTTTACTCGTAAAGAAGTACTTTTCCATTGCTGTATTATTTTACTTCAGTAAAGGGTCTGAATACTGAGTTCTGAGATCTTTTACTCGAGTAAAAATAGTAATATCCCAATGAAAAAAATACTCCTTACTGTCCTGTACTTACAATCTTTCTTAAGTAAGAGGGAAAAAGTATTCACAGCAATCTGTAGGCTCGTTAAAGTATCAGGAGTTTTTATTTCTTATATGTAGCCTATATTACTGGAATATTCACTGACATGTATTTGAATGCTGTCGAACTCATTTCAACCCTTGATACTGTTGAAGCAACTTTCAATGTGTATTAATGCACATATAGGAACTAATCATATGCTTTAGATTTCAAATATTGATTTTTAAAAGTAACTAAAGCTGTCAGGTAAAAGTAGTGGAGTACAAAGTTCAATATTTCCCTCTGCAATGTGGAGTGGAAGTATGAAGCAGCACCAAACGGAAATACTCAAGTAAAGTACAAGTACCTCTAAATTGTAAATACCCGAGTAATGTACTTCCACACCATGGTATTTTTTTTTTTTTCCGGTTTACCGGGTTATCTCGGAGTTGTCGGAGCTTGTCACGAGCGCACAAGTGAGCACCTGCTGGTCTTTTAACGCACGTGCAAACGTTGAAAACAAACAAACAAACAAACAACGTTTGATCACTTCTTTGAACTTGCGCAGTCACAGCACCTGGAGCTGAAAACCAAACACAGCACGAAGAACTGAACTTTGACCGAGTTGTCTTATGAAGCGCAAAAGCTCCACGCTGGGCTGAAACCGTTTCAAAGACCTCGCCACCCTCCGGTGCTGTTGCGCAATTTCATAAACTTCTTTCTGCTGCGCGTTAAAGAACCTTTTCAAAGCATGTGGCGCCCGTGAACTGGAGAACAGCAGGAGGATTTGAAGGGTTACCTCGCACTGCGAGGTGCACGATCCTTCGCGTCCGGCCGCGACAAAGAGCACCAGAGACCCGGTGAACAGCAGGAGCAGCGCCGCGATGGAAAACCTGAATATCCACTGGAGCCGCTTCTGCTTCTGGAGGAGAGCCTGGATTTTGCGCTGGTGAAGTCCTTCTGCATCCCCTGCGTCGTCCTCCATTCCGCCGGCTTCCCATTCATGGATCAGCTGTCGGTTTACATCCAGCATCTCCATTTATTGGCGGCGGTGTCGCCCACGTTGAGACGAAGTGCTTGTCTGGCAGGTGGAGTTTCACCCGAGTCGTCGAGACTGCAACACGAACTTCCTTTTTCTAATGGGTGCGTGTGGTGGGGTGCGTGTGGTGGGGTGTGTGTAGCGGGGTGGGGCGGGGGGAGGAGAGAGGGGATGTCTGGTTTTCTTAATTTAAGTAGTCTGCAGCGGGAACACATAGTGAAGTTGTGTTGTACTGCCTCCTAACCACATGTACACTCATGTACACACATGTGGTTAGGAGGCCCCTCAGTAAAGGTCCTGCATTAACAAGTATGAGCAACAAAAATGAAGTTAAAAGTATAAAAAGTAAAGGTCCAGGTTGGGTCCTTTCTGACTACTGTTATATTATACATGTCATATATATATATACCAGGTTGATGCAACATCAGTGTGTGTGCAGCATGTTGCTGTTGTAGTTGCTGTAGGTGGAGCTGGTTTTATATCCACTTTTATATCCAATATTAAATCAGAAAGGGTCATCAGCTGATTTCTGGGAAGATGAAATAAAAAACAAGTCTGGATCCCTGACTCTGTGTTTTTTAGGACTTTTTTTGAACTGAGATTTTGAAATAAAACCGTGTAAGACGGAAAAAATCTCAACTCTCACAGCTGGGTTACATTTGAATTTTTTTGGCTGCCTGGAGCCCAATAAACCAACATTGGGTTCAAAAGTATCTTTATGGAGATTAGAGTGGTAAACTCATTCAGTATGTGGTTTGGAAGCTTTTTACAATCAGGGAGCTGGGACTGCTGCACAATGTGGTCAATGTGAGTAAGTTGGTTATGACACAATCACGTCACATAACACTGACCTTTCAAAACTGGAGCCAGTCCAGCAGTGGAAAATTATGGGATATAAAAAAATAAAAAACAAAAAAATAAAATGCCTTAGCTTATTTTCTAATGAATGAGGGATTATTTTCAGATGGACCTCCAGAAAACTGATAAGAAGGAGTGACGTTTGAGGCCACAAAGGTCGAAAAGTTTCATCTGATTCTAAAAGTTTGTTCTATTCTCCGTTGGGTCAAATCTTTATCTGGAAATGCTGTCAAATAAGTGTAGCGCAAAGTGCATTATTTCCTTCGAGATGTGTTGGAGTGGAAGTATTAAGAAGCTTAGAAATGGAAATATTCGAGTAAAGTCCCAAGGACCTCTCATTTGTTTTTTGTTTTTAAGCACTTTGTTTCTGTCCACGTCCCGACCTAATGACCCCATACTTCTAATAAATGATGTGCAGCCTAAAGGAAAATGACACATTTGGTTGTGACAGATATTTCTTCAGAACATTATGCAACACGATGGTTAAATTGCCTGAGTGCTCAAAAAAAACATCATCTTTAAAGCCGAATGGTGGCGAGACCGACAGATAAAGTTTTTTTTGTGTGTTTTGGGAAAAGTTTTGACCGCCGAGCAATCGGCCGGCAATCCCTGCAGAGACGCAGTTGAAACTCCTGAACCGTCTGCACACAGCAGAGACTTTGGCCGGACTGTTTGAGGCCTGCGGGAGCCTTTTAAGTGATACGCTTGGTTTGCTAGACTTTTTTTTAATATCCTGCAAGTAGAGGGAGTATTGGGGAGAGCGGAGAGAGAAAAGAACAGCATAGAAAGACCACGAACAGACGATTTTGTTTTTGGGAGGAGGGAGGTTAGTGGAGCCCGGAAGCGCAGATCAGACACGGAAGACGTAAAGTTAATGAAGATGCGGCGGTATCGAGGTGATGCTTCAATGTCACGTGTAAAACATTCTCTGTGAGATGTATTAACGAACTCGTTTTTTCTATAACCCACTTGCATTTTGTAGAAATACGTATTTAAAACCTGCGAGCTCTCCCGGGATTTGGAATTCCCATGAAATCCTCCCCAACCAATAAGAAAATATTCCTCTTTTAATAGCAGCTCAAGTGGTCACATCGAAACCTTCAATTCAATTCAATTCAACTTTATTTATATCGCGCCATATCACAACAGAGGTTATTTCATGGCACTTAACACATTAAAGTCCGGTCAGGCACACGGGAGACATTAAAGATCTGCAGGAATAATAGAGATGAGATGTTGATTACCAGTTCCTCCCCACTCGCGTGTTTAATTGGGACCCGACTTCCCTTTATTCTCTCTCACGGTACATAACGTGTGCAGAGTTTGGTTTCACATTCGTTTTCTGTAGCCAAGCCTGTCGCAGTTATTACGCAATCGCCTGAACTTGATGAAAAGAGTCATTTGTATCGTAAAATAAAAAACAGTGGGAGGAAATCATAGACTGTAATAAAAATGTTTGTAGCTTCCGGGTCTGAAAAATGAGGCCGATGCGGAAGTGCCACTAGAGGTCGGCTCCAAAAAGTCTCCGGCTCCATAGACTCCCATTCAACTTCTCTCATCCAATCCAAAGTGAATCAAATGTGTCCATCAGTTATCTCGGTGTTGTTAGCTAAAGTCACTCCTTCTTATTAGTTTTCTGGAGGTCCATCTGAAAATAATCCCTCATTCATTAGAAAAGAAGATTCAAGAAGACCTGTTTTTGGGGGCGTGTCTGTTTGATTGACAGGCCTGTGGTGCAGTCAGGTTACAGCTATCGGTGGGCGGGGCGTAGTATCGCCAGGCTTACAATCAGATCGAGTCAGATCCCCCAGCTCGTCCAAATATGGTCACTTCCTGCTCCAAACCGCTCCGAACCAGCAAAGATGGTGACGGACAAAAATCTAAATCCTCAGAAAAACTAAAAGAAATGTCATATTTCTGTTATCGTTTCCACCGTTTGAAGTCTCTTTCCCTTCTTCTTCTTCTTCTTCTTCTGCTGTACTTTAACGGCAGACGAGTGTCGAAATAGCGCCACCAACCGTCTTCACGTCTGACGTTTATCCGACCGCGTTGCGATGATGTATTGACATAAACATCGTGGATTTCGTTGCAAATGAGGAGATTTGTTAGATTTGCAGCCAAAAGGTGGCGCTTAGAATAAAATAAACAAAAAACAATTAAATTGTTAATCGCATTTATTTGTATGTCAATTTATCGGGCCGATCTGTAGCACCAAAGTTTCCCCGTGATCCGTTTGAACTCGTACGAATAGTATTTGAATGTTTGTTGATTTTGAATGAGGGAAAAAGAAGTTAACATACTTCTAATCATTTTAAAGTCCTTTGTATGTTTGTATGTCTTCGAACGTCTCTGCAGGAGATCTTTTCAAATGCGTCAGCGGTTGAAGTTGGACACAAAACACGGAGTCAACAGTTAAACCCATTTTTATTGGAGAGTCGGTCTCTGACTTTGGGAGATTATTTACATCGTTTGTATTCTTCGTTGAGTTCTGGGTGCATATTTTTTTTTTTTTTTTTTTTTTTTTTTTAGTCCTGCGTATACGGCGAAAAAAGTCCACTGACAAATAAGAAATGAAAAATACAAAAAGCTGTGGGCTGACTGCGACATCACACCCTGGAGAGTGAAAGGTGTGGGAGAAGGGGAGGGGGCGGAGCTTGTTCGGTGACAGTGCACACACAGTATTCTACCTGTACAATAATAGGGCTACTATTCACATTCATCTGTACAGTAATAATATTTACAGTGATCACATTAGGGAAAGAGCCAGTACCTGAGGAGTTAGTTCCATAATTAAGCTTTTACTCATTCGGCGTGGTTAAAAAGAAGCGCACCCCAAACCGACGGTAGCCCCCCGCGTAAAACACAGCATCCGCGTCGAGGACCAGGTGTGAAGTGATTTCATCCGAGGTGACGAAACCTGATTTTGCAGGTGATAACGGGGAGAGCCGAAGATTTTTTTCTTTACAGCCAACACGAAGGCTTGTTTCACTCCACCACATGACGACAGTCTTTATCATCTGAGTCACATGAACCAACACCCATCAGCATGAATGAGGAGCAGCAAAGAGTAAAGATCAGAAGATATCACACAGGAGTGTGTGTCACCACCCCGGGGTAATGCCCAATAGTGAGAGTCTATCAGGTGGTATTTCCTTGTGAAAGAAAATCTCCTCTTAAAAATACTTTCAGGTGAGCTGGCACGCTTGAACGGACACAGGGAGCTATAAACAAATAGATGTCATCCCCCAACACCATCCGAAAAAACAACAAACACACCCACTTTTTTTCTTTTACGGATCGCCCGCAAAAAATCAGACCCCGCCCCCCCCAAAAAAAAAAAAAAAAAAATTAAATAAATAAAAAAGGTAAAACGAGTGGAAACTCTGCGTCTCTTTGATCGCCGTCCGCTCGAAGTCTGTCCGTCCGCGTCGTGAACGAGCGGTCGTTCGTGAAGGAGCTTTGGATTCGGTGCTTTCCAGCAGCTTTTTGTGTCATCTGTGAGTCCAGGTGTCTGGTTGTTGTTGTTGTTGTTGTTTTTTGGGGGTGGGAAGTGGGGGTTGGATGGATTGCTCAGACGGATGGACGTAGAGGTGAGGGGAGGGGGGGGGGGGTGTGGCGGGGGCTAGGCCTTGTAGCAGTTCCCCTGCGTGGTGAGCGCCAGCTGGCCGTTGGGCGCCACCTCGTTGGCCTCGTCCTCCAGCAGGCCCGACACGTCGGCGTTGGGGATGCTGTCGTGGTAGCTGCTGAAGCTGATGTTGTCCTCCTTCAGCTCGATGGTCCAGAAGGGCGCGTTGAGCTTGCGGTTCTGGTACTCCCGGTACGTGTACACGCCTCCGACGAAGCCCAGCAGCAGCAGCACCACCAGGATGATGACGGCCAGGATGATGATGTTGAACTGCGTCCAGGAGACTTCGGTCAGCGCCGCCGTGGTGTTGTCGGTAGGGCTGCTGAGGCTGGTGAGCAGGGCCTGGGCGGGGGTGGTGGTGGCACCGGTGGTGGTGGTGGTGGCGGCGCCGGTGGTGGTGGTGGAGGCGGCGGCAGTGGTGGTGGTGGTGGGGGCGGTGCTCGTGTTGCCGGGACGGGATGTGGAGGCCAGGACGCCCCTCGCCGCGGTGCTGGTGGGAGACGTGGAGGAGGAGGGCGTGCTGGCGGCGGTCGGAGCTGCTGACATGGGAACGAGTCGCGACGCTGAGGACAGAAAAGTGTTGGAAAATGTATGAACAAATGCCAAAATTGTATTTCTTCAATTTGTGAAATTCTCAATCCTGACTGGCCAAAGGATGCAGGCCTGAATTCAGGAAGTAAATTTAACACAGAGCTGTCTTGTAACCTAGGTTGTCTTCACGAGGGACACTAGTGACACCTTGTGGTAAAAAGGCGTAACTACCTCTTAGTTTTCTCCATAATTAAAAAGCTGGTAAGTGAAGATGGCGGGTTGTTTTTATCATAATTATATAACAATATTTTCATTATTATGGTTACAGGCTGCATATTTGACTGTAATGTTTCCGTAACAAGTTAGTGTGCCAGAAATTAATACTAAGTGGGAGAATAAAAGACAATAAATTAAGGAAAGTAAATAAATAATTGTAACACACATTTGTCGTCCTTACAGGAATATTGTCTTTTTTTAATTTATTTTTTTATGAAAATATAAAAGACATAAACGTTTTTGAGAGCCAATCAAAAATCAAGTTTACACGTAAAAATATCTGAATTGAGAATAAATTATTTGGATTAATACAGAACAAAGTCTTGTTGGTTTTGGTCGCAGACTTCAGGTTTTCAGGCCTCACAAAAAGTTCTGATCGTGAATCAGACGTCTTCGGTTTGCGAGCGGATTTTGGACGTAGTGGGCGTGGCCTGCGCCGATGGATGAGACGGGAGTTTCTATTGGTGGGTTTGACACGGCATAATCGTCAAGAAGGAGTGAATCCGACCGTGTGTGTGTGTGTGTGTGTCGGGTCTTTGCGAGATAAATGTGAGCTTTTCTACGACACACACAATGTGTGTTTTGGCAGCTGCAGGATTCTCCTGTTTTTCACTGCTTGTTTTCCTGCTACGACGAGTCAGTGTTTTTTTTTTTGTTTTTGTCCAATGACTCGTTGGGAGAAACTCCCAACAAGCTGCTCACTCAATAATTGATGAATTTTAGTCTGCAAACAGGCAAATTCGTCTGGATGTTCACGACTCCGAGAAAAAGCCACAGTTCGTTCGGACGCATTTATTTCCTCACAAAAGAAACCTGCTGGTTGGCTCTTACTCGGACGGGTGCAGTTGTGCGCCCGGGCGTCCCCGGCGAAGCCCGGAGCGCAGAGCTGGCACCGCGGCCCGGCGGTGCCGTCGGTGCAGCGGAGGCAGCGGCCGGTGTCGGGGTGGCAGAGCTGGGCGGGGCCCCGGGGGTCGGCGTTCCCGCTGCAGTCGCACGGCACGCAGGCCCCCGACGCTTTGTAGAAGCCGGCGCCGCACTCGTCGCAGCGCGGGCCGCCGTACCGGGGAAGGCACTGGTCGCACACCGGGGCGCCGCCGGCATCTGAGCGGGAAGAGAGGAGGCAAAGATCTTATTATAAAACAAGAAAAAAAAAAAAAAAAGACTTTTGGATTTCGACTTCCCACAGCGGGGACATTTTGGTCGTCACAGCAGCATAGAAACACAAGAAAGGTGCACACGATACGACAAAATGTACAAATACGTACACATGAAATAAGTTAGATGAATATTATTACTTTAGAAAACAAATAAGAGCAATGACTAAATACACACACAAACTATATACACAAAAACAAATCAAATAAATAAATATAGCCTCCGAGAGCATCGGTGTTAAATAGAAACAGCTCGATTTCTGACACGTCGTAAATTACTCATTTAAAAATGTATAAAAATACTTTTTAAAACCCACTTTTAACATCAACCTTAATCTTTTTTTTTTTTTTTTTTTAACCACAGATTAAGTGGGGGAAATAATTGGCTTCAATATTTGTTTACATGTTTCAAGGAGAACCAGCCAAACGTGAGTTCATCTTCATTTAGAGCAGGGGTGTCAAACTCAATTGCACAGGCGGCCAAAACTCAAAGCAAACTTCAGCTCGCGGGCCGAACAGGATAAACATTTATTGAACGCACTGAAACTACATGTTTGAACATAAATATGAATAAAACAGACAGGAATATTATTTCAGAATAAATCAACTTAAACTTTAAATAAAATAAAGTATTTTGCTCTCCATAAAAATATATCCTGTCAAAATTATACAAGTTAGAAATATGAACATGCTGCAAAAAAAACCTGAAAAAAATAAATAAAAATAGTGCTTTGAAGTAAAATAAATCAAAACATTTTTCTTTGCTCTGATGCCATTTTGTCAGAGCAGGATGTTTGGCATCTTTTTTTAGGCAATAAGATGGTTTAGGTTTGGTGTGAGTTCCTGTGTTGTGGAGATCCTCAGGATGGACTGCAGGTGTTCGTCGGTGAAACGACTCCTTTGTGCTGTTTTGTTCGTCTTCATCACTGAGAACAGCTTCTCACACAGATATGTGCTACCAAACATGCACAAGGTTTGAGCAGCATGCAGACGGAGCTGGGGCTTTGTTTCAGGAATGGAGTGAATAAACTGTGCGGGCCCTGCGGTGTCGTACTTTGCCTTTAGTGTCTCATTACACTGCAGCTCAATCAGCTCCATCTGAATCTGGACAGGAGCAGTTTCCACGTCGACGGCAAACGGGTTGCGAAGCAGCTCGAACTTCTTTTTTCGTGCGGATTCAGCGCGTATTGCGCTCAGTTTGTCAGCAAAGTGCGTATTTGGGAACACCGTTGCGCCGACTTGGTTCAACATTACTTGGCAACAGGGGAAGTGAGGCAAGTTGGACTGGTGCATTTGTGTCTCCCATAAGAGCAGCTTCACTTTAAATGTCTTCACCGCATTCACCGTACGTGTCAGTGATGATGTGGTCACGTCCCTTTCGGTACTTTCATCAACAGCAAGAGAAAATGCAGTAAAGTCTTTGCTTCTCTCACTCAACTGTGTTTTTAAATCAGTGGCCATCTCACAAATCCGATCAGCAACCGTATTTCTACTCAGGCTTACATTTGCAAACATCTGCTTTTGTTCTGGACACAAGACATCGCACACCTTCATCATGCATCCCTTCACAAACTCTCCCTCGGTAAATGGACGGGCCGATTTGGCAGATCTCCTCTGCCACAATAAAACTTGCTTTCACAGCAGCTTCCCTTTGGGATTTTGCTCTGGTGAAAAACGTCTGCTGAACTCTCAGAGTCTTCTTTAACTCTTCTACTCTCTGTATCTTCTCCTCTGCATTCAGGTTTTGCAGCTCCTGATGTTTTGTCTCGTAGTGCCGTCGTAGATTAAATTCCTTCATTACAGCCACGTTAGCTCCACAAATGAGACACACAGGTTTACCGGCAGTGTCAGTAAACATGTACTCAGCCTCCCATCGGTTTTGAAAAGCTCTGTTTTCAGAATCAACTTTTCTCTCCTCCATTGTGAGGGGCATCGCAATAACTTTTCAACAGGGTTGCAGATAGTTGGAGCGCAACAGAAGCTGACTTGATTGACGTGGGAAAGTTCCCGGGTATCCGAGCGTCCGTAAAGGCAACTGAAGCACTGCATTATGGGATCTGTAGTTCGTGTATTATCAGCGCTTCGTATCGCCGGGCCATAATAATAGATCTATATAAAATGATCTCGCCGGCCGGATATAATTGCACGCTGGGCCGGATGTGGCCCGCTGGCCTTGAGCTTGACATATATGATTTAGAGGATCCCTAAATGGAAGATCTCGTGTTGCGCCACTAGGGGGCTCCAGACGACAGGATATGAAAGTGGGAGCGAGCTCCATGTTCTCCAACGTCTTCCCTGTTCGGTCCCGTGGAACTCAGACTGCTGTTTATATCTGAGGAGCGCTCACTGGACAGTCTGATGACAATAAATATGATCTGAATTCAAATTATTTCCCGATCACCAGAATGGATGTTTTGGGAGCGGCGCCGTTAAAACACCACGAGAGGAAACAACGCTTCGTTCGGGAAGTCGTGCGCGCGCCGCACACTTGGCTCTCCATCGGTTAAGTCGTAAAATTACACAGTTGCTAGGTAACAGACGTGGAGGATAACAATGAAGGAAACGCAAAGGCACATAAAAGATGGGAATATCGACATTGTTCCTCAGACGTAGGCGATTATCTAAATTACAAAGACAAACTCTACGTGACTAAAATTACAACATATTAGCTTAACATCCGTCGGAAAAAAAAAAAGAGCTTCTACGACCTCTGACCTTTCTGTAAAGATAGCAACGCCAACAAAAAAAAATTGTAATTAAGTCGGATTCTGCAAAGTCGGCAGAGGTCATTTACCCGAGGCCGACGCCCATCAGGATGCAACGACTGGAAACAATAACAATAAACCAGCACGTTCGTGATACGAATAAAAACACTGACTGTTTAAGTGATGCTAACAGTCCCCGAGCTTTCCTCCTCGGTTCCGCTGAGCCCTCAAAAAAAAAACGAGCCTCGATTTAGCACGACAAACACGTTTTTTAAAGCCAAAAAGTTCGTTCAATTGGCAACTTTCACGATCAACTTTATGTCTCTTTTGACCTCTCGAGAGACATTTTGAAGCTAGTTGTTAGTTTGGGCTAACGGGAAAAAAATTTTTTCCTTTGCGGAGTTTCACGTAATCCCGCTGCAGTCAACGTCAGCTCATACCGGAACACACGGGGGTTTCCCCCGACCCCGCACGATACCACGTCAACGAGGTTGCACACCGAGATACGAATAGAGACGCACATTCGGAATTGCTTCGCTCAGAAGTTTTATTTATCATATCGACACACAAGCCATCAAAAACTTAAAAAGGCCGTATCTGGGCAGCTGCTTCAGATTTCACATTTTGACCGGTACTTTTGGTTTTGCTTTGTCATCAATCTGAACTCTATCCTGTGTATTTTTATGTTTAAATATCTACCAGTAATAAGATCTTTAAAGGTCGGCTGGAGTTTGATTTCTTCCCGAATCGATCGCGGCTTGACATCATTGTTCCGCAGCATCAAGGGTACAGTACGTCATTTTTGCGAAGTGTCAACTTTTCTTTCCGGCAACCTCCCCCACACCCCCCACACCTCCTCCTCCTCCGCCCTCCACCTCCCCGGTAACACGACACCACAACATCTCCTGGCATGTCAAACGGGAACAGCGGTATCACAGCATCTACCTTCAACGGCACCGCGTCGCCGAGACCAAACGATGACTTATTTACGGCCGGCGAGCGTCCGATGTCTCCTTCAAATAACTCCGTAGAGTCCAAAACTGAGAAACACGCTGCTTATGTTGCTGAAAATGAACAGTGAGGCAACTGTTTTGTTTTTTACAGTGTAAAAGTAGACTGAAAAATGTTGATTTACTACGATATTGAAGTTTCGCATTCGGTGCGACGGGCTCTTTTTTGTTTTATTTTGGTGTATAAAAACTAGCAGGATGTTTTTTGGCTTCATTTTAATTCACCAATCCGGTGACCGGAAATGAACGCGCACACAAAGGATGAAGACTTTTTGATTAGTTGACTGACAGAAAATGAACTATTTTAAATAATGCATTTTTTTTTTTTTTTAAGCAAAACAAACATTAATTTATTAGTTCAAGCTGCGACAGCTGTGAGAAAACCAACTGATGATGAGGATTAGAGGGTTTTTTTCTCCTCAGGTGTTTCTGATCTGTGATGAGCGGTTGGCTCCACCCACTTTAGCCTATTTAGAGGGAGGCTGGAAGAGAAGCAGCTCAGTCATATATATATATATATATTTAAGTAAAATATATGTTACTGGTATGGCCATCCTCTTTTATATGTTAGTAATCACAAGGCTCATCAATCTGATAATTTAGAGGCAGAATCAGCTGAATGACGCCATGCAGAGCACACGGATAGATGACTTTTGATATCAAATAATTGGGAGGAAAAAAGGGTAAAATAAAAAAAAGTGCCACGGGAGGGTTTAACGCTGATAATATTTAGTTTTGTGTATAAAGTTGACAAGAAATCCTGTTTTTAAAGTCAACATTAAAATTCAGGTGGCTGCAGACGTGAAGCATGTAAATAACATCCGGTCATTTAAGGGTTAATCTGTACAAGTTGGTAGATGCACATTTTGATGGCTATAAAGATTTTTCATTTAACTGTAAGTGCAAGAAACAATTTAATATTTTGCATCCTTAATATGGATTTTTACAAATGATGTTTTTTAGGACCTAAATGGTAAGTTTCCAAAATAAAGACATGCATCCAGAGGAGACCAGATGTCTCCATGTCCTCCAGCTCCCTCTGGAGGATTTCAACGTGTCCCCAGGCCAGACCCCCTCTTTTATTATTATTATTATTATTATTATTATTTGAGCAGCAGCCATCTCGCACCCTGAAGACGGCAGCGTGGCGTTCAAGTCTCTCATAGAAAAATGCTTTTCCAATCATCAAGCAGACTTTTTGAGGATGTTCATGACGAGGTCGGGACGCCCCGTGTTCAGACGTCGGGTCCTCGGCGGAGCCCCGACAGCGTTGAATGATTTAGACGCAGAGAGCTGCCTCCCGATGGCCTACATGTCGGCGCCTCGCTCTGTCTCCCGCGGTCACATGACCCGCGTTCGTGTCCCAGCGCCGAGGCCGGCTGCTCCTGATAAGCTTGATTTAACCTCTGCTGGAGGTTCAAAGGCAGCCAGTCGGCCTGCTGGGGGGCGGAAGGGGGGAGAAGCGGGGGGGGGGGGGAGGCGGGGGGGTGTAGATAACAGAAGAGGAAACACGAGGAGGACCTGACCCCACTCGGTTACCCGGCGTCCCCTCCGATCGGCCGCGAGGTCGGCCAAGTGCGGCCTGCTCCGACACACACACACACACACACACACACACACACACACACACACACACACACACACATTTAAAACTATAGAACTGGAGGAGAAATGAATGGAAATATTTGATGAACCTCAGGATGCACACAGAGAGAGGAAGAGAGAGAGATCGGCCACCGGAGTGAAGACACAATCATACATGGATGATTTAATATGTGTGACCCACATTCAGAGCTGGTGCAATGCTCCATTTCACCTCTGTGTGTGTGTGTGTGTGTGTGTGTGTGTGTGTGTGTGTGTGTGTGTGTGTGTGTGTCGGTACGGGAGAGGGAGAGTCATTTACTGCAACAGGCCTCTTCAGCACATTCAGGAGGCGTCTACACACACACACACACACACACACACACACACACACACACACACACACACACACACACACACACACACGCAATGTTGGAGAGCCGTGATGCTGCATTGTGGCATCGTCTCACTTGTCACTGTTGCCGCGGCAACCTCTACCTGGAGGGCTGCTTTCTGTTTTTTCCTGCTCCGGCATCGAGAGTATGTGAAACCAACTCCTCCTACACACACACACACACACACACACACACACACACACACACACAGACGCACACACACACACACACACACACACACACACACACACACACACACACACGCACACACACGCACACACACACACACAGACACACACACACAGACACACACACACAATCTCTGACGACGTACTTCTGATCATTTCCTGTCTTCCCGTTGCGATGCTGTCTCAACAGATAACGTGATCTCCCCCCCCCCGGTCTGTTGATGCATGACTGGCGTTGAAACGGCCCAGCTGTGCTCATGCTGTCCCAGCTCAGCTCGACCTGGTTCATGTCCCAACACCCCTCCGCTCCCCTCCCCCGTTGTGCAACCTTGGTGTCCCCCCCCCCCCCCATCCGGCAGGCACCGAACGTAAAGTGACAGCCTAAGTGCATCTATAGATGTGCTGTTGCCATGCGGTGCCACGGCCCAATGGAGGGGCGCCGGGACGTGGCGGAGCCGTCTTGCGATTGGTCTGGGCAGGGGGAGGGGACGGGGACGGGGAGGGCAAGGTGAGACAACGTGGATAAAACAGTAGAGTTGACGGACAGCTGGCAGGAAGGGTTCAAGGCGTGTGGATGAGGTGAGATCACGTAACCACGGCTACCCACCACGCTGTCTGTAAGCTCCGGGAGTTAACCTCGTTTTATCCGTCGCCACAAATTAACCTGGCGAACAGATAATTAAACGATGAGTCAGTTAACGGATCCACAGATGAGGACGTTGTTAAAGGATTTAAACTTTTTTTTCTTTTTTTTAAGCCTGTTAGCTGTGAGTCTTTGTTTTAAAGTAGTTTGGACACACTTTGAGGACAATTTTTTATTTTATTTTTTTATCTCTGGGCAGTTATAACAGATTTTTTTCAAAAGTAGACGAGAAATAACACATCACCCACCAAAATATCTGCAGCTTTAATGATTTTTTTTTTACCCAGAAATCAACGTGTTTTTGTGTTTCCTCTGTTTAACACTCAGTAAAACACACTGATTCAGTTAGTAAAAAAGAAACACTTCTGTGCAGCTTCCTCAAACGCCTTAATTTGAAAAATTATTTAACATCGGTGGCCCCGCCCCCTTTTCTTCTACGCAGCCAAGATAGCGATAGTAGAGCAGGTTTATCTACTAATCATGAGGTTGAGACTGCCGAGGTGATAAAAGGACGAATGAGGGCAAAGCATTTCATCATCAAATGGTCTTTTTCTGTATTTAATCAAATCTTACTGTTAATAAATAACAGAATCAGAAAAAAGCTCTGAGCACTTTAGATTCATTGAGATCTCGATCCCTAATTGTTTCTTAGATAATAAAGAAATAAATAAAACACGAAGAGTGACTGAATTCGGATCAAACTATCTGTGATTTTTCCTCTCCGGTGTAACCCATTTACCGAAAGACTAATCAGAAAATGTTCACCACGTTTCTTTTAATTAGTGAGATGAAGCAAAAACTGGGTTATTCAGTAAAGCGTGTTTCTATAGAACTGGGTTAAGGAGGTGGAGGTGGAGGTGGAGGTGCGGCGGCAGCAGCGGCCCGGAGGTGAAAGATGAAGAGGTCAAAGGGAAGGTCGGCGTGTTTTGAGAGATTATTTAATCACGGCAAATAGTTAACAAACAGCTGAAGCGAGGAATAAAAGCGGTATTATTTAAAGCAGAAACAGATGGTGGTTGAACGTGAATTTGTTGACGACCTTTTCGTGGTAAAATGATACAGCAGGAAAGAAACAAAAACCTACGCAGTCGCATTCAGCCAGTTTTATGTCGAGTAAACTCACCTCTCTGTAAACGAAGAGAAATCGGACCCATCCGTGTGATTTAGTATTTTTTTTTGTTTTTTTTGTGTTGTCAGAGAAATTTGAAGAGCTGAATTTCCTCTGCAGTGTCACTAAAAGCGGTGTTTAATACACAAAGTATTCACGTTGGTGGATGAAGAGTTTTCGCCCAGTTCGCTAATGGAACTGAAGTTGTTATGAAGAGGATTCAATCAGGAATACGGAGGCTCGTTTTTTAACGCCAGGACGACAAGACCTCGCTCGCCTCACTTTATGTTGAAAACATAATAAATCAGGCAGCACAGAGATTAGAAATCAGCTACAATGATTGTCTGGAGCAGATAAAAACGTTGTGCCTCTTGTATGAGCTGAGATTCCCATCAGAAATCAGAAAATGACATTAAAACAAGGTGTAGCAGTCAAATACGGGTTAAATATCAGCACTGTAATGTTGTGTAGTTTCTTCAGTTTCTTAGTCTTGCAGTTAGTTGTGTGACTTGAAGATTCTCTGTATTTACCATTTTATGCTCGAAGGATGCAACATGGTGGTTCTCCTATTTTTTTTGTCGTGGTTTGCCTCGTTACAAAAATCAGGGGCCCGTCCGGGATAAAACACCTCAGTAGCTTCATAATGGACGAAGCTTCTTTTAATGCGAGGCTTTAAAATGCTGAATTCGAGACAAAAAAAAGACGAGAAGAGAACTAGTGAACTAAAGATAATGAGTTAATTTGACTTGCGAAGACGTCGAATAAGTAGAAAATGCTGTTTTGTAGGTGAAAAAGACTCAAGATCAGACTCACTAAAAGTACATGATTAGGTGAAACACACTGAGTGTTACTTACCGCTCATGCTCAGTATATCATTCTGTGCTATTTTGGCTTATCAGGTTTTTTTTTTTTTTTATTCTCTTAATTTTGTTTTATATCTTAATTTGTCTTTAAATGTTTCAAGTCTATCTGACTGTTTTGATTGTGTCTGATGTTGTGCAGAAGTTTTGGTTGGCTATTTTGTTGTATTTAAATGTGCCATATGGATAAAAGCAAATATAAAGAGAGGTTTTAAAGTCAAATGCTGTGACAGACACAAAAGGTGCTGCTTTGTTTCATATTTATTTCGCTTTTTCTGGATGTCTGAACTATGTGACAACGGCGTGTCGCCCTCTTCCCTTTTCATCTCGTCTCCTCAACTTCTTTTGACAGTTGACTGTGCGATGTCTCGTCGAGTTATCTCCAGTTTAATAAGCTGAGACCATTTTCTGACGACACCGCCGCCGTCAGAACCTGCAGGATTAACGGTTAGCGTGCGAGGCCGAGCGGCGGGACTGACCCGTGCGGCAGGTGCCGGTGGAGGTGGAGTTGGGGCAAGGGCACGGGGAGCAGGCTTCAGCGCCGCGGTAGAAACCGGGCTTACACTCCTCGCAGTTGGATCCCTGCGTGTTGCCTTCACAGTTCAGACACACTCCTGGAGGACAGAACAAAAAGGTCACATGATCAGCTGTGCAGGGTTACGTCAGAGAGGCAGATTAGCTGGTTACGTAAGTCTCAGCTCAGGTCAGCGCACACAAAGTCAGAGCTGCTCCAACTTAAAAAACAACAACAACAACAACAACAAGATTACACGGAAACAGCCACATATTTATCTGAATCCAGTTGGTCATCGGGCTTCTGTGTTATTGTGGTATCATGAATTAGAGGCTTATTTTTTTGTCATAGGGGCTTCGTGATGATTCAATTTAACATGTTTTAAGATCTTTTAATCGCCATATCAAAAAAGAATCGAAAATATAAGGTGAAAAAACGATATTTCAACTTGATAAGAACGGCAGTATAAAGTAAAATATAACACATCAGGCAGCACCTGTCGCCAAGATAGAAAACCCTGAGTGTCGACTGACAGGTGCTTTCATACCAAACATGATGTATCTCAAAATATGCAATGACATCAAACACTGTCAGATAATGTAAAGCTTTGAGATGCCTTTAATATCAGGCTTTATATTTCCTGTTTCTTGTCCAGATGTTACCTGGTGTGTGTGTGTGTGTGTGTGTGTGTGTGTGTGTGTGTGTGTGTGTGTGTGTGTGTGTGTTGTGTTGTCATGCCTCCGTGATCCCTGGCAGACGTCACGAGGACGTGACTCGACGCGTCTGCGGGCCTCTGGGCTTTATTTACGTAACGGTGGTTTCGACAGTCGCCGAGGTTAAAAAAAACAAAACAAAAAAAACGCTGCACCTCACAGGTTTAAATTACAGAGGGCGAGGAAAGGTCGCCTCGTGACGCCGAGGACGGCTTTTACGCAGTAAATCATGTTTCTTTTTGGACAGTGAAAGTGAAACTAAAAGTTTGTACTCATTGTGTATTCTTCACTCATCTCTGACATTAAATACAGTTTCAGTTTGAAAAAAAAACAAAAAACGCTGAGTCAGCGTGGAGGCCGTCCTCCTCGGTCCTGCTGGGAAAATAAAAAACGGCGTGTCCTCGTCATGTTTATCGGAGACACAGTGTTTGGGACACTGTATCATTTTCTTGCATTTGCACAGGACATTCTTGTGTACCCCCCCCCCCCCCTCCCCCAGCTAATCCACGGCACTGCGCTGCACCCCATCTGCCCCCCCCCCTGCATTATAATGCAAAGACATATGGCTGCTTCTAAACTCCCCCCCCCCCCCCCCCCCCAACAATCAGACACACTGTCACTAGCTGGTCGTCTCTCTGCAGGGAGGTGAGCAGCAAATCCTCCCGTCACATGTGACCGAGGACTCACAGGAGGATATAAACCTTTAAACACCTTTAAAAAATAAAATGAAAAAAATCACGCTTGGATCCGACTGGAAAACTGGATTTGTGGCATTTAAAATTATTATTATTATTATTTTTAATATTTTCTGTTTCGTTTGCAGCAGCTCTCTTCCTGTAAATGTTTACTTTAGAGGAAGTGGAGGTGTGTGTGTGTGTGTGTGTGTGTGTCTGTGTCTGTGTGTGTGTGTGTGCGTGTGTGTGCGTGTGTGTGTGTGTGTGTGTGTGTGTGTGTGTGTGTGTGTGTGTGTGCCAGGCCTGTTAGCACCGAGGTGTGACCCGGGCCACCAAAACCAAAGATTTAAAATTAAACTTAATGAGCGTTTTTTTTTTTTTTTTTATTGGTGCAGACCGGAGCGTGAAGCTTTAGCTTGCCCCCCCACCAAAAAAAGAATAAAGGGAGTGCACCGGCTGAACGAAGCAGATACAGCTGCTGCTTTTGTTCCCGGCTCCGGTGGATCGTTGTTGTCGAGGTCTCAGAGGATGAAACGTAAAAGCCGGTTTGAGGATCCGTTTGTGAGTCTGGTTTTACGACGGTGCACATTTATTCACAAACAAAGTCACAAAGGAATTTTAGCATAGAAACAAAATATTACTAAAAGTGTTACAAGTAGAACTGTTCGTTACCCTTTCAGAGAGTTATTTGATTTTATCGTTTATATAACTGGATTGTTGTTGATGACGCATTCCGGATGGAGCTCATTTTTTAACTACTTTTTATAATAAGCTTATTTTAAGCTTATTAAAATGACTACATTTTTGGGGGACGAATCGACCTTCTTTGACGTCACGGCGCTGCGCACCGTTCACGCGCACCAGGAGCAGTTTCTGAACTTATCGAGTGCAAATCGACCAGTTACTTCTCCACTGCTGATTTTTGGAGTTAGCTTCTCTTGATTTCTGCCACTCAACGTGCACCAACGAGGAAACCCTGAATGCTGAGAACAACACGGCCTCGGTTTTGGGTGTGTTTATCTGAAGCCGCCGTGCGGTGAGGGTTTTTCGTTGGGACTCACCGGACTGCGGGTGGCAGTAGTTGGTGCGGTTGTTGCACTGGCAGGGCCGACAGCCGGTGCTGCTGAAGTGGAAGAACCCCGGGTGGCATTCGTCACACTTGGGCCCGTAAACTCCCGTCTTGCACACGCATATCCCTGAGCTGCAGAGGCAAAGCAGAGGACGCAGAGAAATCAACACAACGGCGCAGAAAATACAGTCGGAGAACAACGTTGTGTGTGTGTGTGTGTCTGTGTGTGTGTGTGTGTGTGTGTGTGTGTGTGTGTGTGTGCTTCTTGGACTGCAGTCGTGGCAGCTGACGTCCAGCCTGTGCAGACTGGGCAGACTGCAGGCTCTCCCGTCCATCCCATCTGCTTCGTGTGAGTCTGCAGCAGGTGGGAATCACCTGGAGTCAGATAGCGTTCATACCGGTTCCTCAGATTCAGATTCAGATTCGGGTTTTTTTATCCGCCCACCTCGATACAACACACGAAGGCTCAGCGGCGAAGAGAGCGAAGCGTTGGGAACGACAGGAATTGTCAGATTTTGTGTGCAGCTCATTCAGGTCTTCGCAGAGTTCCCAGCATGCATTGTTTTTGAGAGGCAAAACTACGAAATAAAGTATCTTCGACCGGCGACCAACCGACCAGCGATGCCAATTGTTGCCTGTTTTGAAGCCAGACGTGACCGTATTTGGACGAGCTGGGGGAGGAGCCTACAGGCCTGTCAATCAAACAGACACGCCCCCCCCCTCAAAAATACCACTTTTAGAGGCCTAATATCTAATGAATGAGGGATTATTTTCAGATGAACCGCCAGAAAACTAATAAGAAGGGACGACTTTAGCTAACAACACCGAGATAACTTTGGATAAAATTGGACTTTGTATTTCGTGAGAGAAGTTGAATGGGAGTCTATAGAGATTTTTTTTTTTTTTTTAGCCGACCTCTAGTGGCACTCGGTGGTATTGCAGTTTTAGGCACTTCTGCATCGGGCCTCATTTCTTTAGACCCGGAGGCTACGAACACTTTTAAAAGAGAAAACTTAAACACAAAGATAGATAGATATACATTTTCTGGCTGATACGATCTTATTGCAGATTTCTGAGCACCAATGTAGATGTGAGCTGAAAATGCAGTGCAAAAAAAAAAAAAAGGTCATTTCAATTCCAGAGATTCGACCGACAAATTGATCTAATTAATTATGTTCCGCTGCCCTTTTATTTGTACGTGTTTGTTTAAAGTCTGATCATCAGCTGCAACTCCAAAAACACTGAAATCAGTATCGGCCTAAAATATCCAGTGCAGGTCGAGCTATAAACAGAACTGAAGACGAGGAAGGGGAGCATTGATGACGGACGCCTCTGATTGGCTTCATGTGCTCTACATAATGGAGCCTGATCGCTCTCAGCTGAGCGAATCTCAGCGGGCGTCAATGCCTTCGGGGAAACGCTCCAGCAACGTTAAATCCAATTACATTAGAGCTCTTCGGCAGTAACGCACTCACTCACGAGTTATTTCATTTGTTAAAGTGTCCTTCCTCCTCGTCGGATCTTCGCCGTTTCACCGTTACCCCCGTCGGTTTTTAAAAATAGTCGGCGATCTGCTCGTATAACACGAAAGAGGAGAAGAGAGAGAGATTTTATTTGTTTCCCTCTCCGATCCCTCCGCCCACACTCTCGAGGTAATTCTTTTTCCTCGGGAAGAGGCGCGAGTCAAACCCGATCAGCCCTAAAAAAAAAAACAGAAAAAAACCCTCAAGACAATAGAGCTCAGAGACGTAATCTGGGGGACAATGACTTCAAAACAATGGAAGTAAATGGAGAGTAACGGGGAGCACTTTCAGTGGGTCTGTCACGCAAACAGGGCTTTGTTAAAACAACTGCACTTAATGCAAATGAGGAGACCCCAGGCGACGCTCGGCGGGGGGCACACACACACACACACACACACACACACACACACACACACACACACACACACACACGTCCAACCAAAATATCCACATGCTGCATCATCATGACCCCGATACAAAGCAGTCAGAGAGATAACGTCCAACCGGCACATTATTCCTCATGAAGTAAATATATTTTTTATATGTACCTTTTGTTTTTTTGTTTTTTTGTGAGCAATAAATATGAAGCGTTAAAGATCAGCAAGACAGCATTCGAAATTAAATCAAAATGTAAAACACCGACTGACCGACTAAACGTTTCGTCATCAACTTTCATTCCAGTGTTCGAATCCTCTATTTTCACTCACATTTCCAGATTAAATTTTTCATTTAAGAAAATTGAAATGAGTATTATCTGCTGTTCATGTAAATCCTCGCGTGTTTTGACCGACGACGTCGCCCGTTTGGTTTGTGAACGTTTACGAAGCCTCCAGCTCAGATTCTGTCCGTCGCCAACTTTGTTAGTTTGGAGCGGTTTGGAAACAGGAAGTGACCATATTTGGACGAAATACGAAAAAAATAAACATGATAAAAAATATTCCATTTGTAGAAACGGCAACTAAAATTCAAACATGCCACGAAAAAATATCTTGGCCCGAAGAATCCCGCTGACTTCCCAAGTCTGTTTTAAAATTCCAAGTATTCCTTTCTGTGTCTTAAATGTTTCAAGTCCATCCCGTTGTTTTGATTCTGTTTGATGTTGTGCAGCGTTTTGGATCAACTTTTGTCGTATTTAAATGTGCGACACAAATAAAACTGCCATTTTTACAATTGCCACTTTCTGCTAATCACGTTTTTCCCTGCGATTTTCAAAATAGAAGTTCTCAAAATCATCAAAGCTTCCTGCCAAGACGGTCGATGTCGAAGCAAAAAGGGGGAATTTTTTTCCCCTGACTTTTCATTAGCAGCGAGAGTAAACAGCCCAAAGCGCCGATCGAACTAAATGGCATTAATTTCCATATTTTATCCGGCCTCATCAACAGGAGGAGCGTCGGTGCGATGACAAAGTCGACCTCGGGGAGTGGCTCGTGCCCTCGCCGTCCTTCGCTCGTGGCGACTGACATAAAATCTCGGCGTGACGGGCGGCTTGCGTTCTGATTTACTATTCTGCACGATTAAAAATCATAAAGCTGCCGTGTCAGCCCTTTTTAAAAGGGCGCTCCATCGGACCGTGAATTAAACTCGCCGAGTCCTGGACTGGAGAACGTGTAGCGTGTCGGGAACAAAGTGAGCCAGAGCACGTCTGTGATGTTTTTTATTGCCACTGATTTACTTCCTTTATGCGACGGGAACGTCCCGGGGCCATGCCAGGTGGGCGGAGCCTCTACACCAGCACAAGCACGCTTGTGCAAAACCTGGCGAGGAAACAAAAGCACCAGACGACAGACACTTGGAAAACCGGCTGCATCGTCTCTGCCGGCAGCAAAGAGTTTAATATAATAATATTTACAGCAGATTCTCCCACAGACATTTAGCAGCACTTACTGCCGGGCATGTTTTAATATACCGATATCGAGATTATGGGAGAAACTGCGGATGAAATAGAGGAAACAAAAAATACGTCAAATAACGTGTTAAATAAAGAAAATACGTGATCAATCAAAAGCACCACGGTGACAGAAATTATGATATTAATCAGATGAATTCAAGAGATTAATCGGTAAAGTAAACAGTTCCAGACATAGTTCATGATTCCTTTCTGTCGCTGCTCTTCATCAGCTGATGAAGATTCAGTTTCCTGGATGCCGTCGTTCTAACGTGCATCGATCCGTTTTTTTTTTTTGTTTTTTTTTAATATTTCATTTAATTTGTTTTATTCTTGTCCTGAACGCGACCTTTAACCTCTCGCTAATCGTACCAGCGTGTTTCATTAATTTAGAGGAAAGAGACGCAACGTTGAGCCGCCTTAATTCCAACGTTAGTCCGATAAAACCAGAGTAGTGAAAACATTTGAGGGATTTTTCTATAAAGTCAGCTGAGGTAGAGATGGTGGGCGGGGCTTAGCTCAGGTGTTTCGTGCTTCCTCTCTCTCTCTCTCTCTCTCTCTCTATATATATATATATATATATAGACTGGCAGAAGCGGTTTCCTTGCCGTGTGAGTCACTCTTGATTGTTTTCATTAACCTTTGTTCACATTGTGAGCAGCTCCTCCCGTGTGAATGTAAATGATTTGGGTGGAGAAGGAAACTAAAACAAATGAGGGGAGCAGCATGCTGGCAGTTGGCCTAACCTGTGGCACTGCAGCATAATCTGTCAGCAGCTTTGTAGTCATGTCACACCACGAGAATTCAGACTCTCACTTACTAAAGGTCCTGCATTGTAATGTTTTATTTGCAGCCTTCATTTCCTTAAGATGTTCTTTTGTTTTTTTTAGCACCAAAAAAAACCACAAAAAAAACCCACCTCGGTGTAGTTTTAAATCTGCTCTCTGCAGCTCTACCGAGAAAAAGGCTGTTTTTGTATCTGTGGCTTCTGATTGGCTGATTATTTTTCTGAATGACGCCCCTCCGGGCCAATCACAGCTTTGCGACAACCTGCGGTTATACGGTAATACAAAACTCAAAACCTGTGGTATTTGAACATACGATCAGTTGTGACATCACAAACCGACAGAAGTCCAAACAAACGCACTTCTTTCGAACACACGGTGTGACATTTTTCTCCGTCGACGGAGCATTTCAAAGAAAAGTATTTATAGCAGCGCGACCTGATTTACAAAAAAAAGAAAAAATAATCTGCACCAATGTGGGACCTTTAAAATGTTTTCACTGCTGTGGAGGTGGAAGGTGAACACGAGGACTCTGAGGCCCTTTTAATCCTTGGTGTAATCCCGGTGATAATTTGTGCCCTCTTGGCCAGAGAGGAGGAAGAGGAGGAGGAGGAGGAAGATGGTTTCTGTTATTGTTTTGGTGTGATGTCGCTGCTCTGTGCCGCCCGGCGTCAGATCTACATGTTAAGTAGGTCAGTGTTACGCGGCCGACGAGGCTTAACCCCGTTCTGCGGCTGCCGCCGGCCATCAGCAGTTCACCGATCCGGCACGGAGCAGGTTTAGTCGCGTTGCTGCCAGAAAAAAAAAAAAAAAAAATCCTGGAAAGGGTGTGTCGGGACTCGCGATCGCTCCTTGACGCGATGCAAATATTTACGGAGAACCGAACGACAGAAGGCCCGAACACATTACCATCTGGGATATCTCAGCTTGTTTAGTAGCGCTCACGTGAAGGGTCCGTGTGTGCGGTCGGATGTGAACTTAAAAAGTATTAGAGCCGCACAAACATGTTTCGATTTCACACCGACGCGTCGAAAGGTTCGGGCCGGCAGATGCGACGTGTTTTTATCCTGCTGCAGATTAAAAGATGGAACATTGTTGTATGACATGATGGAAAGAAAAAAATTAAAAGGATCTCCAGACAGTTTCATCCGCTTAGTTTAGTTTAGCACAAAGAGTGGAATAAAAAGCCTTGCAGCGATGTTAAAACCCAATCTGATGAACGTGTTGGAGCTCGTTAGTCTGGGAGCTCCTTGTAAATTCATCCAGGAGGCGGTTGGGTGTTGGCAGTAGCTCAAACCTGGCAACCCGCTGGTTTCAGAAAGAGGAGGGAAGTCAGAGTCGCTTCGTGACGTCACCGGATTGAAAAGAATAAGATATTAATCTTATTCTTTTCAATCCGGTGACAAAACAGAAAAGACACAAGTTCAAGTCTGAGCTTCTACGTGAACAATCAGCTCACTGATTCCACTTGATGAGGCGGCGACACTCTTGGACGACAAGCGGATGCTGCTGCTGTCACATCAGTGAGTGGACGGTGAAACCTTGAATGCCGGCTCATTTTTTTTTCTCCATTGTCAGTTTTATATTTATTGTGTAAATATGCTGCGCGTAATGCTCAAGAAGAGGTTTTTCCTGACCTCTGTCGTCTCATTGCTTCAGGCTCTCTAAATTCTGTAAAAAAAAACAACATCTTGAGACAATTTCTATCGTTATGAATAAACATGTAATTAAATTTGCTTTTAAACAGTAGAAGAGCTCCTGAAAGCTGCTTCGCAAGGCCTTAAATTTGATGTTTAAAGAGATTTTAGTCAAAAAATAACAAATGCAAAAAGATTATTTTGGGTATTTTTCAGTGTAAAACTGTCACCGAGCATCACTTGATATAAAATCATCTACACACTGTTTCCTGGTAGAAGAATAACAAGAATGAAACTGTACTCAGTCCCTACAGGAGACTGCAGGGTGTTTTTGTGATTGTTGTGATGAAACTTTTTGGATTTTGAGGCAGATTTTCTCAAAAACTGTTTTCTGCGGCAAAATTTTGGAAATTCAAAAAAATTGCAAGTTGAGGAAAATAAATGCACTTTTTTAAGCACTGCCTGATAAAAAAAAAAGAAAAAAAAAAAAGAATTTGTAATCACTTCCCTTGATAATAATCATGCTGCACATGAAACATGTTAGCTAGAATCTTTTTTTAAAGAGAACCATGGGGCTCAAATTGAAAAAAAAAAAAAAAACATAAAGGTGACATAATTTGACCAAACAGACAATCAGAGCAGAGCCGGGCTGACTGTAAAGTTATGTTTTGTTAATAAAGCCAGTTTTGTTTGGAAAACATACTTTATGCAGTTATACTTCTGTTGACAAAATATTTTTGTGGGGGAATTTTGCAAAAAAATTTGCGTTCATTTTTGCAATTGCATGATCACGATTTTTCCTGGAGGAACTCCATCCTGGGAAAAACACAACACCTTTTCTACTGAAATTACTGTTCTGCAAATGGAATAATTGAACATCGCCGCTGCGATCGTCGCAGAGTAAAGACACGCTGACGACGCGACGACATGGAAAACATCTGCAGCCGCCATCAATATTTCATTAGACGTGTTGTAAACGCCTCGCGGACCGACGCCTGCAGGACCTGACCCACATCCGCTGTTGTGACAGATACAAGTGGTTTTAATAACAGCTCTTTTATCAAGTATTGGCACGGCTTCACTCTGCAAATTGGTGTGTGTGTGTGTGTTCATTTTGCATCACATGACTTTGCACCCAGAGCTCCACGTTAAGAGCGAGCGAGGAGGAGGCACCCAAAATCTCATTAGGACGGTTAAGAACACGGAACAAGGATGTTCACCCGGATTTAAAGAGCGGATAACCTCCGAAGGAATTTCATTAGTCTGGGTTTCAGCGATGGTCCAGTTTGACAAATGACAATTGGACATTTATCTGTGAGCGATTTCACGAATACATATTCAAGACAGGCTGGACAGGCTGAGAGATCTACTGAATTCAGATTTATCGACCGGTTTTGTTTATGGTCTGCGGAGGAGGATGAATCCCTCCGAACTTTCCTCTCCATAAAAATGTGGTCCAGACGTTCATTCAACTCTGCTGATCCTCATCAAGCAAACCAACATCAGGTCCGAATACTTTGGTTTGTGACGGAAATACCGGCAAAATATTTCCTGCTGCTACTTGCTAACAAGCAAAATTAAGTTGGTAAACATTAGGAACGGGTTCAGGAATTTCAAATAGTCAATAATTAATAAATAATTAAAACTTTTTTTTTGTTACCGCCTACTCAATGTATTCCCGCTGCCAGAAGGTGGCGGTAAAGCACCTTAAAGCTGTTTTAGCAAACCGCTGCACTGGATTGCAGCGCTACGTATCTTTACGCTGCCGCCGACGGGCACTACGGCTTCATTCATTGCAAAAAAGTTACAATTTAAGAGCATTAGTGAGCCGGCTACGTGGGAAAATAATCGCAAACCGCTTTGCGTTTCGTAAATGCCGGACAGCCTTAATTCACGCCGACTGTGACGTTCAAGTATTTTGTTTGCGAACTGATATTTCGATTTTAGCCGTCGCCATCGGGCCAGAAGAGACCATATTTGGACGAGAGGGTGGATCTGAGAACGCTATGCCCCGCCCACCTACGCCAGAAACCTGGCCTGCCAATCAAACCAGACACGCCCTCCCCGCCCCCCAAACATACTTCTCTTTGAGTCCTAGTATCTAATGAATGCTTGAGCTATTTCCAAAAGGACCCACCAGAAAAACGTTGTGTGTTGGAAGCCAGCCCCTAGTGGCCCTCAGCGGTACTGCACCTTTAAGGCACTTCTGCATCACTTTTTCAGACCCGAAACATTTGAACATAAAGTCTACGATCCAGGACTCGACTTCGAGATGGAAATCCCTCTTTTTCTCGCGAACAAATGAGTGCCACAGCGTGAACATTTCCCGGGAGAAGACCGTGTGAGGATCACTGTTATTATCTCCGTATTTAAACGATACCGTGCGTCCGAGTTAATCAACAACTTGAGGCCCTCAGGTACTTGTTTGTGCAGATGGGATGTCTGTTTTGCTCACCTGAAGCATCCTCCAGTGAGAGAGCACGGTTTAACTGAGTACAAGTCGAGCTGTCTGGGGTTAAAATTCAGCCCCGAATCAACAAATTGCCGTTTTAGATCAAAGCTGCATCCGGCTGTCGTCTTTATAAACTCCTTTTTAGTTTGATCAAATTGTGTGACCCGGAGTTTCGGAGAAGACAGACTGACCCTCTTCACGAGGTATTTCTCCCTGACTGCAAAAAACAAAACAAAACAAAAAAACGCTCTCCTCAGAAAGAGGCTCTAAATTGATGTTTTCTCGGCGGACCGAAAATGGGTCGTCTATTACGGTTCGGTCCTACAAAGGGGGGCTGGAAATATCTCCAGCGTGATGTCACGTCGATCTATATTTGGTCGAGTTATTCAGATGAATACAGTAGGATAAATTTTTTTTTTTTAAAAACACGACAACAAAAGCGATGGAGAAGTACGGTTTTAAAAGTGCCGAGTCAGCGCCGCGTCAGAACCGACACACAAATCTTCTTAACCGCAACCCCCCCCCCCCAAAAAAAAAAAAAAAAAAACCTCAGGAGAGAGTCGTGTCTTTTATTACAAAGCGGTTACATAACGCAGCTTCAGATGAAACTGTTGGGGGCTGCAGACGCTCCTTAAAGGAGGCTGTTGCACACGTGTGACAACAAAAAAGAAAAGAAAAGAAAAGAAAAAGTCTGCCGTTTTTTAACTCTGCAGGTGTCTGGAAGCGATCGGGGAAAGAGAATCGTAAACGGGTTTGCAATAAACAACCTTTTCCTCGCAACGAGGAGGAAAACAAATCTCCCTTTTTAAGAGGAAGAAAAAACGTCCGACAGAAGCCGACTCCAGCTGGTGTGAAGGTGCCGTTACATCTCGCTCGTTTTACAGGCACAAAAACTAAAAAAAAATACAGTTTGCTCTTTTAAAAAGGGGAGTTGAGAGCCGGATGATTTCTTTTCTCTTTCTGAGAGCAGTTCTCAGGCCACCAGAGGCCTTTAATCCTCCCCAAGAACGATTAGCCATGTTATGCTCAGCAGTGGATCCTCTCTTTAAAGAAATGTCTGTGCTCTTGTTTCTTGGTTTATTTGACTCGAGGACACGTAGGTACCGTCGTCTCTTCGGATTATCAGCTGGATGTGTGCGTCTCCGAACGCACAAACTCTTGCGTTACAAATCTTTTGGATAATTTATGCCGTTTGGGAGTTTTTCCACGTGGCCGTGAAGGCGACTTTAAAAGCGCCGGCTGCCCCCAAATCTCGGCTCATTACTTAATGGGGGAAAAGATAGCTAAAGCGGCCGGCCGGGGGGTCGGAAAGCTGCCTGCTAATCTGTGTAACTCACAGTGATACGCTCCTGAAGTGGGGGAGGGCGGGAGGGGGGGGCTAGGCTAGCAGGGTTAGCATAGGCCAGGCTCAGACCGTCTGAGAAGGGAAGGGTATCAGCTGTGTGTGTGTGTGTGTGTGTGTGTGTGTGTGTGTGTGTGTGTGTGTGTGTGTGTGTGTGTGTGTGTGTGTGTGTGTGAAAGAACTGAACCCTGACTCCGCCCCCCTCCTCCTCCTCCTCCTCCTGCTCCTCCTGCTCCTCCTCCTGCTCCTGCATCCCACTGACCTCCAGACACATTTTCACAATTCATAAAACATGAAAGAAAAAAAAAAAAAAGAAAGTTTTATGTACGACGACAACAAATCCTTCAACACGCCGCAGACTTCACGGACTCTGAGAAGCAGCAGCAACATTCCTGTTCACGGTTCGAGGGCAGAAAAAGGAAAGCAGCTATTTTTACCACGCTGCTAAACACACACACACACACACACACACACACACACACACACACACACACACACACTTCTTCTCGGTTTTATTGGCGATCCTCAGGGAAGGCCTTGTGTGTGTGTGTGTATGTGTGGGGGGGGGGGTAGTTGTGTGTGTGTGTGTGGGGGGGGGGTAGTTGTGTGTGTGTGGGGGGGGTAGTTGTGTGTGTGTGTGTGGGGGGGGGGGGTAGTTGTGTGTGTGTGGGGGGGGGTAGTTGTGTGTGTGTGTGTGTGGGGGGGGGGGGGGGGGGGGGGTCGTCGTAGCGCAGAATAATGACTCACGATGAACATAATGTCCGAAACACCGACGCATCAACTAATTAAAAGAAAGCAGACGTCCGTGCTGCTAAAGATAAGACGCCTTTAAAAAGAAGCTGCAGACGAACGCAAAACAACCAGAGACGCCCGTAAATATTCACTAACGCGGGAAACAAACCCGCCGACAGCCTCACGCCGACCATTTACATCACGACAACACGGTTGACTCCACAAAAACAGCCGGCGCTTCTCCACCAATCAGGAGCTTTGTCCCGTCCAATCACGCAAGCAAATAACGTTCAAATTCAAGTTCAGAGCTTTACGTTCCTTTACCGTCTGTAACTTTATAGTTTTATATCATATATAATTTTGGTCTCGGATAGTTTTCATACCTCTTTCTGATCAAAGCGTTTATCAGTAAAATTGCGTAAAAAAAACAAAAACAACCAAGTTTTTATCAAGTAGCTGATGATCCAGTGAAAATAGTTGAAATGAATTCAATTAAATCTGCATGAATAGATTTTTTGCCGCTTTGAGGCAGCGTAACGAGCTGTAAACAAAACATCTGTCGCATTTCAGTTTACTCTGCTTTTAGCTCTGTTTTAGCTTGTTTTGGTTTCCACCGACTCGGGGGAGTAACACCTGCACCAGCTAGTTATTTTGTTCTTGACCGCTAAGAGCATCTTTTCCTCGCTTGGAAAATGTTGATGTAGCCGGAGAGGCTAAAACCAAAATGTTCAAGCTACCAAAACAAATGAGCTGAAAGACGCTAAAATGCTCAGTGAGCTGGAGGAATAACGGCCAAATCATGGATTTACTTTAAAGGTGGTGAGAGGAAGAAAAAAAAAAAACCCCACCGGCCGTGCGTCTCTCTTCAGTTACAGTTTAACAAAACAAACAGACATGGCTGCCAGAGGGCGAGTCGGTTTCACCAAAAAACAGGAAGTAGGAAGGCCCGAACCTGTCGCAGAGGTGGCTGACGGCCCCGAAGGAGTCGCAGGCGCAGGGCACGCAGCCGCTGGTGCCGTTGGTGGAGTAGCCCTCCTCGCAGGCCTCGCACTGCAGACCCGAGTAGCCCGACAGGCACAAGCACTGACCGGTGGTCGGCTCGCACTCGTCCGGGTCCAGAATCCCCTCGGAGCCGTTGCTGCAGTCACAAAGGCCCTCTGAGAAAGGACGGGAGAAAAAAAACAAAAAAACAACACACGGTGTGAGACAACAAGTCTGAATAAATGTGTTTATTTGATTTGAATCTCATTCTATTCTATTCTATCTTACTTCATCTGATTTTGTGGCGTCTAGTTTTATTCTAAAAATGTATTTTTCCATGACGACCCGTCTTGAAAGAAAGTAGATGAACTAGTTTTAGAACGACAGTAATCCCACGCCGTTCGTTTAATTGAGCAATAAAAAAAAAAAAAGCAAGATTAATGTATTGTTGAAAACATTTAATCATAAAGGTGATTGACAGAAAAATTGGTCAACAAAAAATAAGATAATTGATTCATTATTTATTGTACAGTTATGATTTCAGCTTTTAAAATGTGGATATGTTTTTCTTTGGTTAATATTACATTAAATGTCTTATTAATTATAAATATTCATATTTAATATGACTGTAAATGTACTATAATTATGTTATCGACTTTCACGCTGGCGTAACAACAAATTCGAAGACAAGATTTTAAACTACAAATTACAACGGTTGTCAGTTTTACAGTGTAAAGTGATTCTATTGTAAAATTTGACGATAAAGCAAAACTAACACTAATTACCACTACCGGTACCTTTTATATTCATAAATTAATCTGTAGACTGCTGCTATGAAACAAAAACATCTAGTCTTAAAAATTATCGGCATTTTCTCTACGAGCAGTTTTTTTTTCCAGGTGGAGTCTGGATTCACGCAGGTATTCTTCTGCAGCATAACTCCATTATAATAATAATAATAATAATGAATAGTTAGTATTGAACACATGTTAAAGAAAACAGTGGACCCGCCTCGATGATGTCTGTTACTTTAAAAGCTTTCTGTGTATTTCATAACATGATGTCATCCTCTCGCTGCGGCCAACAGAAACAGTGATGCGCCGTGTTTTTTTTAAAAGCCATTATTCTCTCATGCGTCATAAACCTGTTCGGTTACAAGTCACAAAGGCGCCGATCTCCTTTATAGTTTGTGACCACACCGACAAAATAACTTTCTCATTCACAGCCTCGCAGGAGCGTCTGTTTTTTTTTTTGTTTTTTTTTTTTTAATCAAGGAGCTAGCAGTCGTCCGGCTCCGCTGCCACGTACGAAGGGTGGAGGACGTAATGGCAGACCCGCGGATGACCCCTCGGAGCGCCGACGGCCGACCTCTTATTCATCCGACCGCTAGGTGTGAAAGGGCTCGACTGCGTCAGACGAAGAATAAAAAACAAGACAAAAAAAAAAAATCTGCGGTGTTTCTTCGTACATCTGGTGCCTCGGCTGCAGCCGGATAAAAGAGGAGTCGTAATGAAATTGCTGCCCGGTCATCCCCACTCAGATTAAACTCCTCTTTCCAACGCTGCTGCTGCTTGCTTGGACTTTTTTTTTACGTGACTGAAAATAATAATAAAAAAAAAAAGTCCTGCGGGTCGGTTCGAGGGCCTTCGCTGTCGGCCCCGATCACGCCGTGAGACAGCGTGAGGCCCGGTGAATGCACATCACCTCACACACAGTTCATTCTTTAAACTCGGCGTCCTCTAGGTGAGGGATAAGGAGGTGAAGGGGCGAGGGAGGGGGGGCGATTCTGTGAGAGCCACACAACAGGTTTTGATGTAGATCGGACTGGATCTGTGTGCAGTGTGGTGGGAGGAAGAAGAGGAGGAGGAGGAGGAGGAGGGAGGGTGGCCGAGAGTTCACCTCCCGTCCTGGCTGTGAAGCGCTGCGACGGCGTCGGCTGGTGTTCGAAAACTGAAATAATGCAGATAAACACGGCGGCCGGGCGACTCGTTGACACCCGGTCCACGCCTTTGTTGACGTGACGTTATCCCTGCAGGTGAACTTTTTACACCGAAACAATGCCGACTGCTGATGACCCTCTCACACACACACACACACACACACACACACACACACACACACACACACACACACACACACATTACGAGAACACGGCACCGAAACGTTCGATGCTTTTAACTCGTCTACTCGTTCAGGAGATTAAAATAGTAAAATAAATAAACAGCCCCGGCGGTCTCCTGGAGCCCAAAATGGCGCCTTAAGACCGAGCGACAAAATCGGAAAAACCTAAACATCCAGTTTAAAGTCTCGCGAGACGGAAAGAAAAAAATGGAAGAAACGGCGAATTTTCACAACTGGGGGAGCTCTGAAATGTTTTTTATGTTTGGCATTTTTGCGAGAAATAAAACCCAACTTTGAATCCATCATCGGGGTCATTTTGACCTGTTTACGTACCAGTCTGGACCTGAAGTGTCCAAACTGTCTTTAAAAGCCGAGATTCAAAGATGAACACCGACGATTGGAAGACGACTTCTTCAAAAATGTCTTTGCCCGTCCTCCTTCCCCCCCCTCTCACCCCGAAACCTTTTCTTCTAGGTGTTTACAGATGTGATGCAGCCACCTTCATCTTTTCTAATCCCCCCCCCCCCCTCCACCCTCTCATCCATCACCGGGATGACGGTCAGGTGGGACAGACAGACAGAGAGGGGAAGAGAACAAAGGGTGAAATGTAAAAAAAAAACATGACTGGACGGGACCCCCCGATGTGAGGGAGAGAGGGCGGGGTGGAGGGGGGGCATATCAGTCAGAATATGAAATACAGTAGTCTGGATTTTTTTTTTTTTTTTTAACGCTCGGGATTTGGGGGGGCGGAGGGAGGCGAGAGGGGGAGGCAATCACAAAGAAATAAGCAGAGAAAGATAAAAGATGGAGGAAAATAAAGAGTTTTCAAACACATGAAAGCAATTTTTTTGGGGGGTATCTTTTACATTATTAAACTGAAGTGTTAAATATTTAATACGCTCCTAATAACAAACAAACAAACAACAAAAGGGGAAATCTCTGAAAACCAAAAACCTTCTCAAAGATCCATTTTGGAGCAGATCTGTGCTGACCGGAGAGAAACAACACATCCACATGGATGCTGGGATGATGTGTGTGTGGGGAGGGGTGGGGGGTGGGGGTGGGTGGGTGGGGGGGGGGTGGAGATGGGGAGATGGGGGGGGGGGGGAGCAGTCTCCTCCTCCTCGCTGTCATTGCTCATTCATAGCTTGGACCTTTCCTGGCCATTTTGGTTTGGGGTGGGCTCGTTCTTTAAAAAAATACAAATAAATGCCATGAAATAATAATAATAATAATAATTTATTAATAATAATAATAATAATAATAATAATAGAAGGAGGGATGAAGCAGCAGATCCTTGTTACCAGAATAGGAAACATGGCAGGATCACAGCCCCAATGTAAAAAAAAAAAGAAAAAAAGGAAATCACTGAACAACAACAGGATCAAGCTCACCCCCCCTCCCTCACACCCCCTCCCTCACACCCCCTCACGCCCCCCCTCCCTGTTTTTTCCAAGCCCACTAGGAATATGTATCCTCCTATAATAATAATTGTTATTACTATTATAATAAAGGCCACACTGAAGAAACTGATTGGTGTTAATTTGGTAGCACCCCCCCCTCCCATCACCCCCCCCTCCCCTCGTTTAAAAGGGTGCACACTGTAATCTAAAGGGGTCTGCCCATTGTGTTGCAATCTGGTTTATTCTCTGCGTCAAAAGCCACAGCGCGAGACCATCCAGCAAAGTGCTCTTTCTCTTTCATCAATGACTGTGCAAACAGTCATAATAATAAAAATAAATAAAATAAGAATAAACCGTTTATAAAAGCTTTTGAATGTGCGCCGTTTCGTTGTGAGCACGCTCACCTTGACTGTTCTCCACTGAGGTAACAGATGTGCCGATATTATCCGCAGCCCAGGCGTCGTTGGCGGAGCGCTGCTGGGACACCATGGACACCATCATGGTCTGCAGCATTTTCTCCGGGCTAAAAAGTGATGTTTGCGCATCGGTGGATCGTTTGCGCGCGCCGCTCGTCCTGGATACCGGCGCTGTTATCCGCTCCTTCGGCGCTGAGTTTATTCCGGTATCGGTGGTGGTGGCGGCGGCGGCGGCCGGCCCGGCTAGAGGCCCCGGAGCGAACCTGCTCCTCCCGGGTAGAGAACGAGGCACGTCGGTGCGGAGGGTCTCCCAGGTGTCGGAGGCTGAGCCGGGCTTCCTGGGGAGAGGCGGCGCATCGTAGGCGCTGATGCGGGGTGCAGCTTCGGAGAATCCGACGTATACGTACAAAATAAACAGCAGGGCCGGAGATATGTACATCATTAAGGACGTTAGCCTCATATTCGGTTTCAGCTCTCCATGTAAGCCCCCCGGTACCGGTCTGTGTCAGACCTTTCCCTGGATGGACGCGTGCTCCACCATTGATGTCTCCCGGCGGCGGCGTAACGCTGCTAGTTTGTTGCCCTATGAACCACCAACACTTCACCTGCGCTGCAACCTAACCGCCGCCGCTCCCCCCGCCCTCCGCCCTCCTCCTCCTCCTCCCCCCCCCTCACACACCCCCTCCCTCCCCACCCCACCGGCGCGCCAAAGATGGACATGCTCGTGAGCCAATGGGAGCCCTCGAATGTTGTTCTCCGGGGCGCTGTCGGTCGTCCTCTGATTGGACAGTCGCTATAACGCGGAGACAGAAATGTTGTAAATTATTTAAACGCGCCCCCCCTCCGCCCCCTGCACCCCCTCCACCCTGCTCTGATAATTATCAAAACATAACCGATTTCCATTCATAAACGGAACAACTTTACCCTTTGAAAAGAGACTGTAGTCGCCTAATGCGTGTAAGACACACGTTTTCTATGTGATATTTGTTCACCTGGCTCAGGTGTGCTTCCTCCACATGTCCCGGAAAAAGCCCGGTGAAAGGTTGTAGTTACCACCTTATTACTGTGTTTATACTTACTTAATTACACGGTAAGATTCAGGTTCCACCCATTTTATCTGAGTGAACCTATCCTGGAATTTCGCTTAAAAAACAAAAAACAAAATCTTTATTGACGGTTTTAATGGTGCTGCGGATTAAATTCCGCCTCATCACGCTTTTATTTCCACCTTTGGACTCCGCAAAGCATTTCTGAGCTTGTTTACAGGTTTCTTTGAGGGTTTTTGGCTATTAATTTTTTTTTTTTTAATATTTCAACATTTGGAAATGCAGCTCTACTTCCAAATTTACACCAGTACGCCTCAATTTAAAAGAAAAAAAACAACAACTTTATTTTGAAGGGCACCACAGGAAACGTATGCCTTTGAGGCTCGTTAAAGGTTTTGTTGAGTGTTTATTGCCCTCCAGCGGCCTCGGGGCGTAACAACAAGTCAACAAAAATCAGCTACAGAAAATAAAAACATCTTATTATGTTGTTATTGTTATTATTATTTCTATATACTATGTCAAATGTATGTCATAGCACCCGACACTTTTTTTTAAAATCCCAAATTGTATTTATTTATTTTTGTGTATATAGTTTGTGTGTGTGTATTTATTCATTGGTCTTAATTTTCTTAAAAAAAAAAAAATCGTATTATCTATCTTTTTTTATTATTGTATACGTATTTGTAATATCTCAGAAATTCACACTATAGAGCCAAACAGATTGAAGAGTAAACTGGGAGTTAAGGAACTTAATCTAAAAAGATCCATTAAACCTTAGGGGGCAGAGAGTGTATTGCAATACTGGAAATAAATAGTATTGAGTAAAATAATTGGTACAACCCTTTTTTTTTTTAATTATTTATTTATTCAATTATTAAAATTGATTTTGTTTCTTTGTTTGTAAGGGTGATCGGTTAACTTTGCTCCACACTCCTATACAGTAGGTGGCGGTAATGCACCTTTCGTTGGATACCATACGCCATAAAACGCAAAAAGAAGAAGAAGAAGAAGAAACAGCCGTTAGGTGGCGGTAAAGAGCAAGAGGCAATCGAACTACTTCCGGCCGGAAGTTGCGTATGACGACTATCTCAGCTTACAATGGCGCCTCTAGACTTGGATAAATATGCGGAGATCGCAAAACAGTGTAAATATCTCCCAGAGAATGACCTCAAGGTAAACGCGACTTTTCTAGAAGTGTTTTGTTTTGCACGGGGACGTGTGGCGGAGCTTTAGAGAGGCAAACCGTCCGCTCGCTGCTGTTTTATGTCGTAACGGCGTCATTTAGCTGACGTTAGCTTCGGCTAGCCGGTGATGCTAACCCTGCTGACTTCCACCTCTCTGGTCGGGAAGTCGAATTAAAGAGTTTATTTATTTTATTTATTTTAGTTGTAGCTGCTGTGGCTCAAATACAAACCTTTCTATCCTGTTAAATGTTCCTGAAGTGGGGATGACGATGACCTAGTTTGGCGTGTTGTTACCTGCCGACGTCACCGTGACTTCATTATGTTGTTGTTGTCAGCTGATTTGTTTACAAATGCTTCCCCCCCCCCGCCTTTTGTCAGGGTCCACGTAACGCTGTGACGTCATCTCTGCCGTTACTTAATCATGCCGAATTTTGCCCCCTCGTAGGAAAAACAATGCTTCAATTAATATGATGACTGTCGTCACTGTCTTTTGGGCAATAACGTTATTTTATATCGTATATGAGACTAGAACCCGTATTATCGATATATGACATCATTTTTTATTTGTTTTTTTCCCCCCCCTCTGGTTTTTAAAGGCGTGATTATTGTAAATTGAATATAATTTTTACACCCCCCCCCCCCTCCCCCCTTTCCCGAAAAAGTTTTGGATGCTGTTAAAATGTAAATAATAACAAAAATGCAAATGATTTGCAAATCTCATAAACAGATATTTAACTGCAAACAGACCAAAGACAACATCTGAAGTGTTGAATCTTGAGAGACATTTTTATTGTTTTATGTAAAATATCTGCTTTTTTTTTTTTAATTTGATGCCAGCAACTGTTTTTACACCACGTCTTCTTTTTTTTAACGACACTCTGTAAACGGGGAACTGGGGAGACCAGTTTTGAAAGTGAAATGTGGTCCCGTTCTTGCCCGAGATGGGATTCCCAGCTGTTGTACTTTTTGTTGATTTTTTTTTTTTTTTGGTTGCATTAAACAAGACTTTTGAAATGATCACCGTGTTTCTCTTAACATTGCTGTTAGTGTTATCCAGCTTTTTTCGTACAGATAAATGGAAACGGTTCTGGTAAATAATCGTCGTGGGCTCAAACAATCGCGATCAGGCAATGATGTAATAATAGTGACAGGCATAACTCACTCTTTATTTTATTTTTTTGTATTGTTTTCGTGCTCTACACTCCTGTGTGTTTGAGATGGAAATCGCAGCTACAGTTACACATTATTTGGATTTATTTACTGTCAAATTCACTTTGTAATGTTACTTCTACCAGACTTACGACATTCCTGACATGTGCACATCTGACGTAATTTTTCATTTCTATAAATGGCATTAAAAAGCTGCCGGCTCTAAAACTGTCTTCTCGTCTGGTTGTCGGGTGGACAGATTTAACTAAATAACATTGTACAGGCTTTCATGGGAGAAAACATTGAATACTCATAATTCTGTCCCATTTCAAAAGCACTGTCTAAAAATGTCTGAACTCTTATCGTGTGTGTTTGTTTCTCTTTGATCCACACAGCGGTTATGTGACTACGTCTGTGATCTCCTGCTGGAGGAGTCCAACGTTCAGCCCGTCTCCACTCCTGTAACTGTGTGTGGAGACATACACGGACAGGTAACATCTAGTCTCTATATATTTCTAACCTCTCTGCCTGTGTGTCTGTGTTGTACAAATAAAACGTAACGCAAAACTTTGTGTTTACAGTTTTACGATCTTTGCGAGCTGTTCCGAACCGGCGGCCAAGTTCCCGACACAAATTACATCTTCATGGTTTGTTTGTTTTTTCCGATCAACTCAACGTATTTTTAATCGTATTTCTTCTGAATGTGCTTTTATTTATTTTTTTTTTATAATAAACCTTCTACCCGTCTGCTGCAGGGCGACTTTGTTGACCGGGGTTATTACAGCTTGGAGACGTTCACCTACCTGCTGGTGCTGAAAGCCAAATGGCCCGACCGCATCACTCTTCTCCGCGGCAACCACGAGAGCCGGCAGATCACCCAAGTTTACGGCTTTTACGGTGAGATCCGATTTTACTTAAGATTATGACGAACTTTCGGCTGCAAACGTCTTCTGACGGCACTAACCTCCCTTTTTTTTTTGGTCTTACAGATGAGTGCCAGACCAAATACGGGAACGCCAATGCCTGGCGTTACTGCACCAAAGTGTTCGATATGTTGACGGTCGCAGCTGTAAGTATTCAAGTGTTACCGTACTGTGTAACCATTAGTTATTTTCTTAAGTAAAGACCACAGACTGTGGAATCCGAAAAGAGCTCAGTCGCACCCTGGTGGCTGCTTGCAGCATAGGTTTAAAAAAAACAACAAAATACTCTGTTGGCTGATGGACCTGATGTCTGACCTTCTCAAAACACCTCTGTCGTATTGTTCGTTCAGCTGATGGACGAGCAGATCCTGTGCGTCCACGGAGGCCTCTCTCCGGACATAAAGACTCTGGACCAAATCCGAACCATCGAGCGGAACCAGGAGATCCCCCACAAAGGGGCCTTCTGCGACCTGGTGTGGTCGGACCCCGAAGACGTGGACACCTGGGCCATCAGCCCACGCGGAGCGGGTTGGCTGTTCGGCGCGAAGGTCACAAATGAGGTGGGTGTTTCCCGTACGAAGGTTCGATTCCTCGACAAAACCCGCGCCTCTTATATTCAGGGCCCGAGCACCGAGTGGTGTGGAAGCCCTGTTGTTATTCAAGCTTTCTTATCCTGACAAAGTAGTCACCATTTTTGCCCCCCGTACTCCCTTAATATGACATCATCACAGCATTTCCCTGTAGACTGAATTTCTATTCTGGGTTGCCAGCGGTTACGGTCTTGCAGGACTAGAAAAATTCAAAAAGGATGTGATTCAGACGGTGGAGTTCATCTTGTCACTGTTTTTGGGAGGTCTTGACATTTATTTGTATTTTTTTTCTTTCTCTATCTTCCACAAAACATTAAAAAAAAAACAACAGTTCGTCCACATCAACAACCTGAAGCTGATCTGCCGGGCGCACCAGCTCGTCCACGAGGGCTACAAGTTCATGTTCGACGAGAAGCTGGTGACGGTGTGGTCGGCCCCCAACTACTGCTACCGCTGCGGCAACATCGCCTCCATCATGGTCTTCAAGGACGCCAACACGAGAGAGCCGAAGCTCTTCCGGGCGGTGCCGGACTCCGAGCGGGTCATCCCGCCCCGGACGACGACTCCTTACTTCCTGTAAGCGCACGGAGACTTAAAAAGTAGCAGCCATTCGGTTCAGGTGTACAAGATACCGACTCCGACGTGTGGCGAACCCCGTATACATTTTGTATTATACGTTTAAAGTATTTACCGTGCATTTCTCGGTGCCAACTGTCTGTTGCTATTTCCCACTCTGTGCATTTAACTTGTAACGCCATCGAGTCTGCAGCTTTTAAATCATGACGGCAAAGTGGCGTTTTTGCCGAGCAGCGCCGCCCTGCTGGTGTATTAGAGGAAGGAATAAAATCAGCTGACCCCTGTACAATGTTCATATTTATAAATCTCCATTTTTACTTTGCAATAAAAAAAATTAAAGTCACTGCAGAGCAAAGCGCACAAGCAGTGGGATATCGAATGTTCCATTTTATTTTGTTATGTCTTGAAGCTGGGTGTAAAAAAAAAAAAGCACTGCACAAAAGCAAAAAATTGCATCTATTCTGACGATGGAGTTATTCACGTAGTGTTATTATGTGATCCTATAAATAAACATGTAAACTGAGATTTTGATGTGTACAAATGTATTCTTATCCATTTTTTTTTTGTTAGAGATTTCAGTATTGTTAAAACTGGTACATTTTAAAATACAAAAAAATATTCTCTGTAATTTCCAGATTTGGAATCAGCTCCTGTAATTAATGGTTTTTCTCTGTGTTGCCATGCTGTTTTTAAATAAATAAATCCCCCCAAAATATTTAAAGTTGGATGTCGATATTTGGTTAAAAGGGGCAAAAAATTACTGTACTTTTATCAGAAAACAACTTGTATTTGGTAATAAATAACAACATATTTGCATTTATCATATTATAATCAGTATTTTCTCAGCATAGTTACATATTTCTCGTGCTTCTAAGTGGACAAACACTACAGTATCTTCTGTTGCACTCACAAGGTCTTAAAAAGTCTTAAACAGCATTAAATTGATCCTCCCTAAAGGCCATAGAACAAAGAGCCTCAATATAGGGCACGTGGGCCAAGATTGGTCTGCACCTGCTTTGGCATTTGATGAGCTTTGCTTAATCTCCATATTCTTAACTGCTGTTAAAAAAAAAAAAAAAATTGCAATGACTACGAACTGTAAATTTTGGGCTGCTAAAAAAATACATAATAGGAGTTTTATGGCAACGTGCTGTTAAACTTCCCTGTTAAATTCAATGGTCTACACTTATCTGTGGATAATTAGGGAATTCCTGCTAAATATACATAATAAAATGACTATTACACAGATTAAAGAGTAATACTTTAATTATTCTAAAAATGTATTTCAGATTTAGAATATTATTTTTTTGTATTAAAATATAATATATCATAATGGGGTTTTAATTTCACAGAACAAACATTTAATTTCGTCACGTGGCCCTCCGTCCACATCAAAGCCTGCAGGCGGCGCGTGCGGCTTCATATTCTACCCAGACACCTTTTCCACGCCCCCTCCTCTCTCTCTCTCTCTCTCTGTGTTCTCGTCCAATCAGCGAAGAGGCCTGATCCCGTGACGTCGTCATCCGGCTCGTGTCGGGGGGTGATTACGTGTAGCTCAGCTCAGAAAACCAGCAGCAAGCTAGCTGGTGAAGACGAGCGGGACTTACCGAGTCGGACCCGACGGGCTCAGCAGCTCGGAGCTTTTCTTCAGAGGAGGAAGAAAAAAAGAAAAGCGAACGGACCCGTCTTCACTCGGACGTTTATACGGTGAGTTTAACGACAGCTAACGTCACACGGTAACGTTAACTCTCATTGTTGTGGCTAAGAGGAGCTAGCTCGGCTAGCCTTTCTGTCAAAACAAGACTTGACAGCGCAAACAGCGTTTTCCTTTTTTTATTATTATTATTATTATTATTATTATTATTATTATTATTATTATTATTAAACACTCATAAAACACTGTTTGTTTGTTTTTTTTTTTTTTACTTTGTGACCTCACTCATCCGGTAAACAGCCGGACGGTTGAGTTGGACAGGAGACACCGGAGACAAACCGCAGAAACACAGTTAGAAAGCTCTTTCTGATCCGATGATTGATTTGTTTTGATGACGCGCTCTTCACGTCTCTAAGTGACTGACGGGAGAGTTTCAGGAGTGGCACGTGTCCGGAAGCAATTTACAAGAACAGAAAGCTGTCACGTGACCAAAATCGACAGGATATCTGCTGGAAACGTGTCGGTGTGAGAAAGTGTTAGTACCAGACCTCCCGTAGGTCAGACAGACCGGGAAATATGTCACGATAAAGAAAGGAGGTCAGGTGACTTAATTTAAACTGGAGCAGCGTTTGGGACTGTCTGTCTTTGTACTAAAAAAAAAAAGAGGGAATGAGGAAAAAGAGAATAAGGTTCAAGAGTTCCCTAAATTAAACTCAATATTTTATAAGAAAAATCTCAAAAATCATCTTTATTGGCCGGGTATGTTTACACAGACGAGGGATTTGACTCCGGTTGCAGCTTCTCTCTTTCTCAGCGTGCAAAAAAACAAAACCAAACTAAAACAGACATAAATAGACACGTAAAAACATAAATGGACATGTATACAGCTAAGAAACAAAAATATACACCTGTGCAGTTGCACCTCGTGCAAACAGTGCTGATGCGGTTGGGTGTCGTGCAGAAACGGTCCAAGTGATGAAGAAGATGTCAGTCAAATTATAATATGTAGGAACTTAAGACTAATATGGCAAAAATGATCGATTTAGGTCCTGAGATTTTCACGGCAAAAGTTTGATCTCAGATGTCGGCTGGGCTACGAGGGATTACGTTACATTTCATTTAGCTGACGCTTTTATCCAAAGCGACTTATTTTTTTTAGGGTTCGGTGTCTCGCTCAAGGACACTTAGGCATGTGGACAGGAGGAGCTGGCGATCGAACCACCAACCTGTGTGCAACCCGCTCTACCGACTGAGCTACAGCCTCCAGGGATGCTGGAAGGAAGTTGATTTCTTACAAAAAAAAATTGTAAGATGACACAGTTTTCCCTGTTTTCTGATTGGCTGCGGTGCTGCGGTGGGGGGGGAGAGGGGAGGGGGTGCAGTTATTTGACTCTAAACTATGCATTTGCAAGTCATTTTTGGACTATTATCATGACAGAAAAGTTATTTAAAAATGCAATAATCACTAAGCGTTACTTAAATGCAGCTTAAAGTGAAGCTGTGAGGTCTTAGGTGCTTTAAAAACACACGTGGGTGCTGCACTTAACTGTTTTTACTGGTGGGAAAAGCCTGCAGATATTATTTTACACTCGTGAAACAGGTTTAAAATGGGCTGAACTCGGGACCGATCATTAACCGTCTCCTTTTCGTAGATGTAGCAGAATGGAAACGGCAGCACGAACCTCCTCCGAGTGTGACAGCGCGAGGACGCGACTCGGTTTCAGCCCTCAGAAGAAGGAGACGGAGCCGTAAGAAACAAACTCCATGCGTCACGATACAAGCCGCTCGCGCCGCACAAAACCGCCCGCCGCACCCGAAGAGAGAGAGACGCCGAGAGGAAACCAGGATGTTCGCCAAGTTGAAGAAGAAGATCGCGGAGGAGGCGGCCACGGCGCCGCGGACCGGAGTTCGTATACCGCGCACCATCAGCAAGGAATCCATCACCTCGGTGGGAGCCGACTCCGGGGATGACTTCGTAAGTACTCTCGTGATTGGGTATTATTCTTTTTTTTAAATTTTTTTTTTTTGCTTTTGATGCATAATAACCACCGTTTGGTTGATTTGTTGCCGTGATCTCTTTTACGTGAACGGGAACAGATAAAGCGGTTAAAAAAAAATCCTCATCAATTCAAATTTATATCCGTAGGTGCGTTTATGTGAAAGTAGTTGAGTAATTAACAGATTAAAGTCACTTGTTTGTCACTCAGGAAGACGATAAACAGCTTTTGTTTTCAGCAGAATATCTTTGTGATGCAGATCGAAACAAAGTTCAGTTTTTAACCGCAAACTTTGGATATTTTTTTGTCCTTTTGTGCATGAAAGACAAAAACTTTCTGAATGAAATTCATTGATAAAATCCAGCGTAATAAAGTTGACGGACTCGTCGGCGCTCTTCTGTGGTGTTAAAATCCCACACCCGTTTCCTTGTTTTTTTTTTTTTTTTTTTTTTACAGAGTGTTGTAAAAACAAGAGATGACACAATAACAGCGATAAACTGTCACCTTGTCCCAACTTTTTTATGGAGACGTGTTGCTGCCATCAAATTCAAAATACGCACATATTTTACAAAAAACAATACAAATTCCTCAATTCAACATTTGATATGTTGTCTTTGGTCTATTTATTGTTGTCGTTAAAGTTTCGTTAACAAACGTCTCCACGTTGGACTTGAAACAGAAAAAAAACAAGCAGATTCCCAACAGGAAGTTCTGCTAACTGAGAAGCTGCAACGGCCTTTATAAACAAACTGAGTGAATGTTTTCACATTTTAAAAACTAATCTTTCCAACAAGTTCAGCCTTTCAGGATGTCAAACCTCCGACCTCGGTCAGCGCTGCGATATTTAGGCCACTCGAGAGATTCTCTGGCCGCTGATGGCCGATGTCCATCCGCATTAGTCAAATCCCCGCGGCCGCTTGGATAAGAGCCTTTTACTGCCTTCCTCTCCCTCCATCACTCACAGCGCACACACAGTCGATGTGATCACCCCTCCCACCAACAACACATTTAAAAAGCAATAAAGCAGTTTTACTTGCTTTACTTGAACTATTTTATCGTCATTTTTACGCCCTCTTTAATAGTATAATCATGCTTTAATAATACACCTCATGAAGAAGAGGAGCTTTTTTTATTGGCAAATTCAAATTTTTGTTTACCTTTTTAGGCTTTGTAAACAAAAACATATGACAAATAAAAAGGATTTAAATCACAAATATACAAAAGCCTATTTTTGAAATATATAAAGGAAATTCCTGATCAAAAATAAACATTACACACGCTATTAAACACAGCAGAGGAAAAAAAAAATCTATGTGGAAATATTGTTGGAAATGTGACATTTCTGTTTGTTACATCCAGCTGTTTTTTGTACAAAGATCAATGGAAACGATTGTGATGATAATCTGGGGATTATGTCAATCAAACAGACACGCCCCCAAAAACAGGTCTTCTTGAATCTTCTTTTCTAATGAATGAGGGATTATTTTCAGATGGACCTCCAGAAAACTAATAAGAAGGAGTGACTTTAGCTAACAACACCGAGATAACTGATGGACACATTTTATTCACTTTGGATTTGATGAGAGAAGTTGAATGGGAGTCTATGGAGCCGGAGGCTTTTTGGAGACGACCTCTAGTGGCACTCGCTGGTATTGCAGCTGAAGACACTTCTGGATCGGAACCATTTTTCCGACCTGGAAGCTACGAACACTTTTGTAAAGAGTTTATGAATCCAGACGCAGCTAACAGAGATCGGGGGGAGGGATTTTCTCGTCGTATCACCGGTCACGAGTCGTTTGTCTCAGAAAAAGTCGTGGGATTCGGAGGTCATCGCTCCGATGAGTCGGCAGCTCTAGATATCAGAGCCGGGGTGTGACTGACATCAGGGATGGTCTCCTTTTGTCTTCCGGCAGGATCGTGTGTTCCTCCGTCTTAAGTCCAGTCAGTGTAACATGAAGCTCTCTTCTTGGTTTCTCTTTCCACCGTCAAGAACAAACTCACCGCTGCTTTCTTGTTGCTGTGTTCTTTGGGGGTGATTCCTGCACGACACAAGCAGGAGTCCTAACATTGTAAGAGCGCTATGTGTTAGTGTACTAAAGGGGGAAGTATGTCACAGCGCTACTCTCTAAATTTTCCCTGATCCGTTTTGACGTTTTTCTGCCGCGCTTGCAGAAATGTTTTCATCGTTCTCGTCGTCGGGACAAAACGTCGCCGTCACGGCTCGTTTAAAATAAAAAAAATCTGTGTCGAAGCAAGTCGAGCCGACCGGGCGGTCGTCATCTCTCTCAGGGGAGTTCAGACTCCCGAGGCTGCAGTGTCAGTTGCACTCGGCTGAATAATTTAGTGAAGCGGCCCGAGCAGCTTCATACTGCCAGGAGGCTGATATGTGACATTGTGTGTGGTTTTTTTTTGTTGTTTTGTTTTTTGGTACGATGGAAACAAAGCGGTGTCGCAGTTTGTCATGCTGCTTGTCATCTTCATGTATTTATAATTTTCCTGCAGGCGACCGGCCAAAAACCAGAAACACGATGTGATTTGTGTCCCAGCAGGAATGTGGTGTGATGACGAATCTTAAAACATGAAGGTTAAACTGTGATAACCAGAGTGCCCGACATTTCTGACGAGTCAGCAGATTACAGGAGGAGATGAATGCTTTGACTCTTCACTTGATTTAAAAGAAAAGAAAAAAAAAAGAGCAGATTTTGGTGCATTTATCATCATTTCGTTCGAAAAAAAATGTTTTAGAAAAAATTAGAAAAAAAAATTACGTAGAATTTTTTTCCACAGCGAAACATTTTGAGTTTAAAATGTCACATATGATTTATATTTAGGAAGCAGAAGCGAGAGAATATTTGTCTCTATGCACTTTAAAAAAAAAAAGACAAAAGTTTGTCAAGTTCAAAAAGTTATGGATTCATTTTCTGTTAATTGTTAAAAAAAAAAACGCTTAACTGACACTGACTGTGTGTGTGTGTGTGTGTGTGTGTGTGTGTGTGTGTGTGTCTCTGCAGGCGTCCGACGGCAGCAGCTCCAGAGACGATCTGCCCGCTCAGCTCCTCAGAAGAAACGATCAGATCAGGAAGCTGGAGGCCAAACTGTCAGGTGGGACGAACCCGTCGGGCTGGAGCTGGGTTTTTTTTTTAAAGGAGATAATCAGGAGAGTTCAGTTTAAACCTGATGAACAGGAACATCTGAAGTATTTCAAACTCTGAAGCATTAACCAAAAAATGTGTAATGGCGTTGTTTGATTAATATTTTGGACTGTATGTTAATAACTTTGGTAAACAGCCCTTTTATAGTCCAGTTCAGACCAAAGATTCACGACCAGATGAAACATTTCATTTCATTTTTTTTCTGCTTATTAGAAGAGACACCAACTCCCCTAAACGTTGGCAAAACGTTTTTTTTGTCAAGTAACTCACGATCACTGTCCTCATTCAAGATGCTACAAATTTACGAGAAAGCCTGAAAAGCTGGCAGCTTTAAAACGTCAGTTAGAGGAAAGTCGTCTCGTCTGGTTTTATCCGAGTGTAAACTCGCAGCGAGTTTCAGATCCTCTCGTCAGAAATCTTTGGTCTGAAATGGCTCTAAGGTAAAAAATAGAAATAAAAAAAATAAAATAAAAAAAAAGAAGCTTTTTTAGACATTGAATGAAGGTGCACACGACTCGAACATGGAAACAAATAAAAAGAATCATCCAGACAGACGTGATGCACGAAGAAGACTCGATATTTAATAAATAAAAACTGCCAAAGGAAAAAAACGACGAAATCCTCGACAATAGCTGAACGTAATAATAAATGTTACTAAACATGAGTAGCTCTACGACACTTTTATTTTGTCAAAGCAGCTCTTAAGAGTAAAAAAAAAAAAAAGAAGCTTGGAGCCTCTTCTGGTCTAAACCCTGGAGTTTAAATCAAAGTCAAGTTAATTGAGACTGTTAAAAATGCAAATTATTTTTTTATTTCCTCGGCACATCTAAATTTACCAATAAAAAAAACAAACTGGAGCTGCTTTTACTTTGAAAGAACAGCGTCCACTTCCTGTTTTGGACAGCTAGATTTCCTCTGTAACACGAGCTCTACTATCCCGTCCTGTGATTATATGAATGTCTCTGAATGAATATGATACTCGTCGCTGTTTTAAATGTTTGTGGGGTTTTGTTTATTCTAGATTCAAATGACTTAGTTCTCTCTTTAGTTTCCCTTCTGCTCAGTGTGTGTGTGTGTGTGTGTGTGTGTGTGTGTGTGTGTGTGTGTGTGTGTATAGAAACATTTTAAAAAAGCGCCTCTTCCTTTTCGGGTGGCTTTAGAGAGAGAGAGGTTAAAGGTCGCACGTTCTCCTGCCGCCTTTAAACCAGCGATGGTTTTCTCCAGTTAAGAAAATCATTAGCTCGTTTTTTTTACCTTCCATTATTTCTCAATCATGTTTTTCCCTTTTGTTTTCTCCCTCTCCTTTTGTTTCCACTTCCTCTCTTGACTGTCATCTGCCTCTCGTGGTTGTGTCTGTTTGTGTGTGTGTGTGTGTGTGTGTTGTCCCTCCCCTTCTTCCCCCCACCATCCCATGACCCCCAACCTCCCAACACTAGACTACGCTGAGCAGCTACGAATTATGCAGAAGACCAAGGACAAGCTTGAAATTGCATTAGAAAGGCATCAGGATTGTACGTACCTCTACTCTCCTCCCGATTAGCTTCCTTTTTCTTGTCTTTTTTCTTCTCCTCACCTGTCCGTCAGCCGTAGTGACATCATCACATCCTCTCAGGAAGGCGGTCGTCTCCAGACACTAACAGCATGAGTTATTTTTCTTTGGGATCACCGGATGCTTTTTTTTAAAACTTTTTAATCTAATAATTCAACCTTCAGATCTGTTACACTTCAAAGTTTTGTTCCACATCTTTTCTGCTTTCACTCCCAAAGGTGTGACGTAGATTTTCAGAAACAGACAGATTATAAATGAAGCTCTTTTGCAGCCGCACCCGTTATTTAAATACCAATATGTCTTGTTTTTGTATTCTGGTTTGTTGAGTTTGCTGCCGGTGTAAAAACTGGTACATCCGCCTCTTATGATGAATCTCTGCTGACATCGTGGAATGTTTTTGTCACGTCTGTCTGACATCAGTTGTTTGTTTTTTTTGTTAATAGTGTGTTTATGGTCCTGAGAGCGAGTCCTCATGTTTTTTTTGATGACCTGAACTCCAGGCTGACGAGGAATGTCACAATCTATTGTCCACTGGAGGCGGCTGCTTTGCGTTTGCTCTGCGCGGCGCAATTAACCCGTTATAAACCCGATTACGATGTAGTTTTACGTTTTTTTTTTTTTGTAAATGTCGGAACGCTCGAGTCTGTAATTTACAACCGGAACCGTCAGGACCCCGATCAGTTCAGGCTCAGATTATTTAGTATTATTCCAGCTGGTTTGAGAGGGTCGGGCTCTGCGCTGCGGTGTGGTCAATGAACTGTGCGAAGGGGGGGGCTCTTCCACAGCTGTGGATCTGATGTGTCACCTTTTAAATATCCTTGGTATATTCTAGGTAAAACCTGTGATTTTTTTTTTTTTTTTTTTTAAATCCCCCGCCAGGGCTGACTTTATAGATTTAGTTTATCGTAAATTGCTGCGGCGGTTTATTCTCAAGTATTAACGTTAAAGTATTAACGATATAAGAATTTTGTTTTTGTTAGATGGGATTGTAGTTCTGTGAGTTGTGTTAAGTTCTGCATCTTTTTAAGACTTACACAGATGTTGGCTTCACCGTTAGCGTTTTAGTTTTCACGTCGCTTGTTTCCTGCCTGTTTTTTGTTTTGTTTTGTTTTGCTTGCGTGACGAACACGCTGTAATCCGACTGCAACTTTTCACAGCTACTAACGGTGCCACTATCTTGTTGCTGTTTTTAATGTTTCTGTTCTCTTTGGCTGCGAACAAACCTCTGCATGGTTTCCATCTTTTCTTCTTCTTCTTCTTCTTCTTCTTCTCTCACTTTCTCTGCTCAGCATCCATAAAGAAACTTCAGGACCAGAACGAGTCTCATCAGGCCAACAGAGCCAAAATGGCGGAGGGGATGGCTTTGGCGCTGGAAAAGAAAGATCAGGTAAAACGTCTCTCGGTCTCAGTTATCATACGGTGGTGATTTGGTGGCTCGTGTTCTCACTTCCTTCTATGTTTTACCCGCAGGAATGGACGGAGAAGATGGTCGACATAGAAAAGGTACGACTCTACATCTGTCTTTGAGCCTGTCGTAAATTGAATTACACGACGTTTCTATGATTGAAGGGTTTAAAACTTGGACTCTTTGCCAAACATTTGTTGGAGCCTTTTATTTCTGACACGTTTGATCTATTTCAGTTGACTCCTGTTGAATTTACCTGCTTTCCGTGGTCAATGATGTTTATCTGAAGTTTCTGGGGACTAAAATAACTTCAGACCTCCTTAAGAAAAAAGGTCTCAGTCTGGTTCCACTTACTCGTTGTGGATAACGACTGTTAAACTTTTCTGCTGCTTGTGAACGGTTGAAGAAGTGATCTCCTTGTCTCTGCTACAAGTGAAGTATGGGTAACACATATGTGTGTTATAACCGTTGACTGTATATAAAAGTATTCGTAGCTTCTGGGTCTGAAAAATGGTTCCGATGCAGAAGTGCCTTAAGCTGCAACACCAGCGAGTGCCACTAGAGGTCGGCTCCAAAAAGCCTCCGGCTCCATAGACTCCCATTCAACTTCTCTCATCAAATCCAAAGTGAATAAAATGTGTCCATCAGTTATCTCGGTGTTGTTAGCTAAAGTCACTCCTTCTTATTAGTTTTCTGGAGGTCCATCTGAAAATAATCCCTCATTCATTAGAAAAGAAGATTCAAGAAGACCTGTTTTTGGGGGGTGTCTGTTTGATTGACAGGCCTGTGGTGCAGTCAGGTTACAGCTATCGGTGGGCGGGACGTAGTATCATCAGGTTTCCTATTTCAGATCAAGTCAGATCTACCGGTAGCTCCTCCCCCAGCTCGTCCAAATATGGTCACTTCCTGCTCCAAAAAAGAAACAGGTTAGGGACAGGCGAAATACCAAAATATAGGTTTCAAAACGGCAGTTTACAAACCAACAGGTGAGTTCAAGGGGGGGTCGAGCCATTAGCTCGATAGTGAGGGCCGAGCAGGAGGCGGGGCCACGCTACCATGGCTCCACCCCCTCATGCCAGTCACTCATTTCTGACATATTTTAGCTTTACTTCTGGAGAGCTGTCATGTTATATATCTTAACAGAGTTTTCCTCTTTCCTAAATGAACGAGGAAATGGAAAAGCTTCCTTTAAGGTGCCCTGTGGAGTAAACAAAATGAATTTGTTTCAAACTATTTTAAATCGAGCGTTGTTTACGTCGATATTTACTTGCCAGCAGTCTTTGCTGCTGTGTTACTGCTACCTGTGGTACAGTATGAAACCATCAACGTGTCCCATAGCGCCACGAGAAGTCCGAAAACTCCACAGGGGAGCCTTTTAAAACGGGCTTTTTGTGAAAACCTGCCTGGACGGACTCGGGACGGCGAACGCTGGTGTAACGTAGCTGTTGTCGTTCTGTTTAGGAGAAAGCTGCCCTGTCAGCTCGGCTAGACGAGACGATGGAGCAAAGCTTAGCGCTCTTCCAGAAAAGGGATGACCTGGATGAACTGGAGGGCTTTCAGCAGCAGGAGCTCGCTAAGGTTAAACACATGGTGCGTACGTGTGGAGTCCCAGATGGGTGGGCGGGTGTGGGAGGGAGGGAGGCCATTTCTAAAGAAGAAGTTGGCGCTCTCTGAGGAGAGTCTGTGAATAGTTTGTTGTGATTTGATAGCAGCACTTTTTTTGTGTGTGTGCGCGCGGCTCGTTCTTTGATTGTGATTTAATTACGTCCGTCAAGCTGCTGAGGAAGGAGGAGCTGCTGAGTCAGCGGGAGCAGGAGCTGCAGCAGAAGGAGGTCGACGTCCAGTCGGCCAAACGAGGGCTGTCCGAGGCTCGGGGGAAACTCCGGGCTCTGGAGCAGCGGCACGAGGAGAGCTGCCGACTCAACTCCGAGTTCGAAATAGAGCGGTAAGAAGGAACGCCACAGGTGATTTTTTTTTATTTTTATTATTATTATTGGTGGTGAGACTTCTGTGTGAACTGAGCCGTCAGACAATTTTCAGGCAGTTGGGGAATCAGGCCAGGTTACTTTTTAAAGTCGACAAATCTACAACCCCCGTTTACACTAAAAAAAAAAAACTTGTGTAAAATGTCAATAAAAACAGAAAGAAATGATTTGCAAAGCCGTGCACTAATGCATCGCTGTATTGGCTGGCTTATCAGCTGAGCGCTGACAACCAGCTGGATGGTCCCTCTCATCTTTTAGCCTGGAGGATGCAGCGTCCATAATTTCCCCAAAAAATGTATCAAAGATTTTTGATTCGTCACACCACAAGATAGTTTTCCACTTCACCTCAGTCTGTCTTAAACGATCTCGGGCTCATAAGAGGCGGCGGCGTTTCTGGATCATGTTTCTTTCTGGTTTCTTCTTTGGAGAGTTTTAACCTTCATTTTTGGAAGCAGTGAAGAACTGTGTTCACAAACGATGGTTTTCATAAGTGTTCCTGAGCCCATGCAGTGATTTCCACTACAGATTTGTGTCCGTTTTTAATGCAGCGCAGCCCGAAGATCACGACTATCCAATACAGTGAACCCTCGTTTTTCGCGGGGGTTACGTTCCAAATAGAAACCGTGATAGGCGAAATCCGTGAAGTAGTAACCTTTATTTTTTTTACAATTATTATACAATGAAATACTCCATAATACATTGAAACCAAAGAACAAAACCTTTTTACAGGCCCAAGCATTTGTTTAACAAATAAAAGTACTGTATAAATGTTTTTTTTACAAATAACTACTGTACTGTAAAATAATAATTTTAATCATCAATACGAACTGACGGCTTCAAATTGCTGAGATCAGCACCGCCCCACTGCGACCCGAGTCATTGGATTAGAACGGGAGAAAATAAAAAATGATTATGAAAAAAACTACAAAGTACAGTAGGACAAATAGTGACTCACGTGTATTTCACTGCTCTTCTGACTGAGCCGCTGCATCCTGACTCCGCTCTGGAGCGTTTTTTTCTTCTAAAGCGCGGTGCAGGTGTGGTTTTTCGAGAAGAACATAGTTATCGGTAGTTGTTGTCGCTCTTTTTTCTTCTGGGCAAAAAGATTCTTATAAACCGACATGCCACCATCGATTATGTTTGAGAACTTAAATTTGGCAAGCTGTTTTACGTACGTGTACATATTAAACCGCAACGTTATTGACAAACAGGTAGAGAAGAAGCGGAGAGACTGTTTAGCCAATCAGAATGCAGAACACAATGCACGATGCAAATCCGTGAAGCAGCGAGACCGTGAAAGGTGAACCGCGTTATAGTGAGGGTTCACTGTATTGGTTTTATCAGCTTTGTCCCTTGAGATTTCTCCAGATTCTCTGAATCTTTCATGTTATGAACCGTAGATGATGAAAATTTAAGTTGAGGAACATTATTCTTAAATTGTTGTACTATTTTCCCACATAGTCTTTTGATTTTTCTTTGGTTTATTTTCAATTAAATATGGCTTTACGGGATTTGCATTCTGTGTTTATTTACACTTTACGCAACATCCCAACTTTTTGGGGGGATACGGGGGTTGTAAGAAGACAGTTCCAGCACACAGTCGGTCGCTCTTAAAAAAAAAATTCGCTTGCATTCGTTGTCTTGATTTTATTTTATGTGCTTGGAGCAGAGAGGAGCTTCTGCTGCTCCGAGAGGAGGCCGACAAGAAGATCAATGAGCTGGGGGGACAATGTCGGGAGCTGCAGGCGGTCATCCAGCAGGTCTCCGAGGACTTCCAGAAGGTCGGTCGGCGAACGCGAGCCGCCGCACGACCACACTTCGACTCCGCCGCAACGCTCCTTCATCCATTATTTCTCTGTTGGTTTTTTTCAGTCGCAGAACTCGGTGTCCACGTTGGAGAAGTCGCTCTGTGATTTACAGACGGAGCATGACGCCCTGAAGCTGCAGCAGCAAAAGGTCAGAAGAAAAAGAGCCGCCTCTAAAAACCGTCGCCGTGCAGCACGTCTTTTAACTTTTCCTCCGTCCGTCGTCAGGCCACCGTGACGGAGGAGGACAAGGAGCGCTTGTTGGCGGACCTCCAGAAGAAAGTCGCGTCTTTGGACAGACGGCTGGAGGGGAACCTGAGCCAGGACGAGCACCTGCAGGAGCTTCTCCAGGAGGTGAGGAGAGGCCACACACACCGATGGAGGGGATTTCACTTTCAGCCATCAAAACTATCGATAATCAAATGATGAGATTATCTTCACGTGAATTTCATGATAGAGACGAGATTCTTGACGATGTGACAAAGAACAGATTTTCTGAAGTTTGGAGTCGTCATTAATTAATTAGTTTTTTTTTTACACTTTTATTTATTTTTGTAAGCCTTAATTTCAATATGAGTCTGGAAAGTGATGCCAGTATTAACGTGAACGATATGATATGGACTCATGTTGATTTGTAGAAGCACAAACACTTTGTTGATCGGTGCCGTTGATGTATTTTCAGAAATCCAGCCTGGAGAAAAGTCTGGAGGAGACGAGAGCGGAGCTGCTGACCGTTCGGACGAACCACGCTGACACCGTCAGCTCTCTGGAGGCTCAGGTAAAAAAAAAAATAGGACCTTTATTCAGGCTGTAAACCCTGATTTATATGAGACAGTCTGTTATCACAACGGTGAGGCACCGAATCTCCATAAGAATAATGTCATTTCTAGCTTTTAAAAGATGATGATTCGGTTTCAACACACAAATAAACTCTTTTAAACAGACTTGAGTTATTAAAAGAAAAACCTGTTTCTGAATGCACGATGTTGTGTCGACCTCCAGGTGTCCAGGATGAACTACAGCATCACCGAGCTGCAGACTCTCCTCCGGCACAAAGACGAGTCCTCCAGGGCGTACAGGGAGAGGACGGACGCTCAGGTGAGCTGTCAGACAACACACACACACACACACACACACACACACACACACACACACACACGGCTCAGACTCACACACCTCGTGCGGTTGTGTGTGTTTCCGGTTTCAGATAGCGAACCTGGAGCAGCAGCTGGTGGAGAGCGACGAGAGGCTGAAGAGCGCCGAGCAGCAGGTCGCAGAGAAGCAGCAGCAGGTGGAGAAGCTGGTGAGGAAACACCGATGTGCAAAATCAGGCTTCGTCTAAGACGGAAACAAGCCTGGTGTTTTTCCCAAAGTGGTCAACAGGTTTGTTAAGGAAACCACAAAGAAGGATCTTTAAAATTCAAGGTGTGCGGATGTAAATTTGAATTAGAATTAAAGTAAAAACGAGCGGACCAAACAAATAAAATTCAAATTTTCAACCAATATATGTGTAGAGGGAAAAATTATTTACTGTGGTGCCACCTGGTGGTTGGATTAGGGATTGCAACGCAGCAACCAGCAACACACACACCTATAATGTTCTTATCTCTGACCTGAATATTTCTCCGTGAAGAAATTGTTCTTTTAAAAGTTGTCGTTATATGTGTGTGTGTGTGTGTGTGTGTGTGTGTGTTCAGCAGGGAGAGTGGAGTGCAGAGAAAGCCTTCCTGGACCAGCAGCTGCGTCTGTTGGAGCAGCAGAGCGAGGAGACGGTCGGCCGGCTGCAGGAGAGAATCGCCTCCCTGCAGACGGACAAACAGACGCTGCTGGACACGACGGCACGTTCACCAATTATTATTTATTTTCTTGTTTTACTTCATCATGTTGTGTCCTGCGGTCCTGATGATTGTCATGTTATTTACTCTGATTTAGTGTTTTATTGAGGTAGACGTTGTCAGATGTCAATCTGGTCCTGTGATGGCGACAAGAGACACTTATTGTCTTTTGAAAGTCTCCTGAGTGTCTCTGATTCATTGAGCTCATTGCTTTTTAATTTTGGCCTTGTAGTGTTGGTGCTGACACTGGCTTAATTTGTGTGTTTGTTTTTTTTATTTGTGTTTATTTCCATAAATCTTGGACTTAAAAGGCAGGTCTGGGTCCTAAACTTCGTTTGCCGTCTACCAATAGTCTGCATGTGAGGTGTTTATGGGACGTCTGTAAACTATGGCGTCAACCAATAGTCTGCATGTGAGGTGTTTATGGGACGTCTGTAAACTATGGCGTCAACCAATAGTCTGCATGTGAGGTGTTTATGGGATGTGTAAATTGTAGCTCTGGAAGAATAACCTGAATTACACTCTCCCCCCTTTAAACTCCATGAAAAGTTTGTAACTGTTTAATCTTTTGTTTTTGTTTAAGTAGATTTAATATTTATAAGTGATATCATAAGAGATTAATCAGTCATGGAGTGTTTATGGAAATGTTTTTATTACAAGAAAGAGGCGGTGTTACTTTTTTGTGTTGACTGATGTTTTTCTGTCTCCCTGTTTTGTCTCCAGGCTGAACTGGACCAGCAGGTGGTCGAGGTGAACTCTACTCTGAAGCAGCAGACAGAAGAACTGGAGGAATGCCGGGTAAAAAAATAAAACCACAACATTTAAGATTCTCTTCTTTTAAATGTCCAGACTTTGAAAGCTTGAAGAATTTTTTTTTTCATTCGAAATCTGTCAAATAAAAAACGATGAAAACGTGACCTCAAATGTGATAGATTTACACAACAGGTGTAAAACTGAGTGATGATGGAAACCAGAGTGTGTTTGTTGCCCCCCCTCCATCCCCCCTCCCCTCCACCCCCTCGCTTCCCTTCCCCCTCGCAGGTGGAGCTGAGCAGCCGGCAGACGGTGAGCACGGAAATCGCCAAAGCTCTGGAGGAAAGCCGACGGCAGAGGGAGGAGCTGCAGACGCAGGTGTGTGTCTCCCACCGCACGCACGTACACACACACAGACAGACACACACACACACACACACACACAGACACACACACACACACACACACAGACAGACACCAGGGTGTCACATTATAAGACAGTGGGAAAGAAAATCAAAGCTGCTTGTCCTTTAGTGTGTGTGTGTGTGTGTGTGTGTATGAAAGTGTAAAGTGTGTATTGTGTGATGACATGTTTGTGTTTGATGATGTCAGGTCGGAGAGAAGACCTCATCTTTACAGAGCTCACAGCAGGAAGTCATTGCTGTCACTGAGCAGCTGGCTCTGAGAGAGGAGGACGTCAAGACACTGCAGAACGGTACACACACACACACACACGCAACACGCACAACACACACACACACACACACACACACACACACTATAAACTCTTGTATAGGAAATATCGCCACCTGACATTTTGTTTATTTTTAATCACGAGTTTGAGCCCCTAATATATTTTTTTCTATCACTAGGTAACAAAATAAAATCCACTAATATAACATGTCAGAAGGCCGCTGCTTCAAAATAAAAGAATACATTTACATTTCTTTGCTAAAAGTGGCACCACTCGGAGGTTTAAATGCCAACTCCTCTTTTTATTTTGAAAGGTCGGCTCCAGCGTGGCTTTTTTTTCGATTTCACATAAATCTGCAAAAAACACATTTAATTCTACTTGTACAATTGAAAATGAATAAGTGTAGCGTGGTTAATTTTTTCTCTTAACATTTGTTTTGTCGGTGTTGCAGATGTGCAGCGGCGGCAGGCGTCTCTGCTGCAGCTGCAGGAGGAGGCGGAGCGGCTGCAGCTCCAGCTGGAGCAGACGGAGACAGACAAAGACGCCCAGCTGACGGGCCTCAGGGCGGAGCTGCACGGCCAGACCCAACAGCTGGACAGCTGCCAGGCGCGGGTCAGAACCCACACACACACACACACACACACACACACACACACACACACAAAGACACATTTACGGAGTCTGAAGTCTGCTGAATATTTTCTTATTCAACTGAAGCAGCAAATTAAATGAAGTAAACATGAAAATTAAAATAAACATTCACGTTGCTGCTTTTTGTTTTCAGCTCGATGTCTTGCAGCTACCCAGACCCACATTTTTTAAACCACAAATCAAAGACTATATTATTAAAATAGTAAACACCAACAACAAGGAAACAGACTTACGAGTGACATTTATACAGTTTTAAGCTGTTTTTTGTTGTTGTTTTTTTTTTAAGATAAATTCACATTTTTTTGGAGCAGTTTTCATGTCATCATTTATTTAATTGTGTACTTGTGTGTGTCGTCCAGATCTCGTACCTGGAGGTGGAGGTGGAGACCCTGACGGAGCAGCTCCAAAGCCCCGCTGTGTGCGACGAGGACCAGAACGGCAGCGTCACCGTGGACGACCTGGATCACATCCAGAAGGTCAACAGAGATCTGGAGCAGCAGCTCGGCGACAAGAACCGGGTCAGACAACCCTTTTCTTTCTTTATTTCTTTATTTTTTATTCGGTGTGAGAATCTGCAGCTTCGCCCATCAACACACATTAAACACACTCATGATGTTTTTATTTCAGACCATCAAGCAGCTGCAGCAGAGACTCGCAGAACTGAAGAGGACTCTGCAGAAAGAGCTGGTGAGACTCAGTCGGTGTCTTCGTGGTTGTTTGTGTGGTAACGTGTTTTTTTTGTTGTTGTTTTTTTTACTGGTTTTGTCCTCAAGACCCGTTTTTATTCCTCCGATGTGTTCTCCGGGTCGTCCGTCCCTCCGTCACCTCCTCGTGAACTCCATATCTGGAGAACGCCTCGAGGGAATTTCTTAAAATTTGACGAAACCATTCACTTGATACCAAGGATGAACTGACTGGATTTTGTATGTTGGGGGAAGGTCAAAGGTTAAAGTCACCGTGACCTCAATTCTACGCAGAAAAAAAAAGTGCTGAGGCTTCATGTCGTGTTAAAGCTGCCGTGAACGTTAATTCTCCAGCATTTCTCCTGAGAGCTCAAAGAAACTGCAGCCGAAGGAAAAAATACAACAAAATACTGCAGCAAACCACCTGAATACTGAAACTCTGCAGGTGAACAGAAGATATCTGGAATAAATATCTGCATTGTGTGATCACAATAAAACAAACCGCATTATACAGATGTTGATGTTGTTTTCGTCTCCTTGAATGTAAATAAAAAAAATAAAATGTACATGTTTTTTTCTTATAGAAACTGAAGCCCGAGCCGGAAGCCGACGGGAAGGAGAAGCTGCAGGAGAGCCGAGCCGAGAAGCTGGAGCGCGTCTGCCCGACGCCTCCGCTGGCCTCCTCCGCCCCGAGTCCTCCCACCTCCAACACCACTGTCACCAACACCTCCGACCTCAACGACTCGCGGGAGATCAACTTCGAGTATCTCAGGCACGTCGTCCTCAAGTTCATGTCCTCCAGAGAGGCCGAGGTCAGTTTCCATTTATTAATTTCTGGTGTGTGTGTGTGTGTGTGTGTTACAAAAACTCACGCCGTGTTGTTGTGCGTTGTGTGTCTCCCTCCGTCAGGCCTACCAGCTGATCCGAGCCGTTTCTGTGCTGCTCAACTTCACTCGAGAGGAAGAAGACATGCTGAAGCAAACTCTGGAGTACAAGGTCGGTGTTTCGTCGACACTCCTCCCCTCTGGAAACCTTTTAGGAACCAGAGTCTCTTTTGTTGACTATAACAATTAATTAATGATAGTTTCTAATAAAACTTGTCTCAGAAGTTTACTCTGTTGTGTCGGGTCGCAATAAATCCAGTGATTAAATCCAAATAAGATCAATTCATTGATTTTTACAGACTGAAGTATTTTATTTTGAAGATCCCACTTCCAAACTACATACTAGTATATATAAAGTGTTTACTATTCTTAATGTTAAACTCATTGTTACTGTAGACTGTTGTTTTTTTTATTGTTGGTGAACAAGAAATCAACATATTTACCATTAAAAACAAACAGGAAATATTCTGAAATATCGAAGCGAGGGAGTTTAGTTTGATAATATTTTAAGTTCAGACCGTAAAAATCCGTCTGCATGAATAAATATTCTCCTTTGTAAATAAAAAAAAAAAGACTGCACGTGGTGTTTAAAGACCTTTTTAAAAGCAGTTTTTTAAAATTTCAGTCTCAGCTGCTGACCCTATTGTGTCCTCTGCGCTCTTAGATGTCCTGGTTTGGATCCAAGCCGTCTCCGAAGGGCGCCATCCGGCCGTCCATCTCGGGCGCCTCGACTCACTGGAGCTGATGAGCGGCGACGGAGGCGGAGCCGAGATGAAGGTGGAGAAAAAGGAAAAAAAGAAAAAAGGCTAAAGGAAGACGTCCTTCCTTTGCGTGGCTCCCGTTACTCAGCTGTGGGAGAGGAACTGTTGTTTTCTGCTCCGGGGCGGGGGGGAACAAAGAGGGCGCTGCACACAATCTCTGAGGGGATGAAAGGCATCCTCTTTATAATCAGCAGTTGATTTCTAAATGACACTCGTTTTCCCGTCAGCCGTCTCCGGGTTTTTTCGGAAATCCGATGTTTTCTAATTCGGTTGAAAACAGCGAAACCGTGAAGAAATGAGACGATTAACAGACCCGACTTTGACTGTTATTTTAAGAGACTTCCTCATTTCTACCGTCGGCGCGACGTGACTGGTCCTCACCGTGGACAGGAAGTACGGCCTCTCCGACCGCCGGAGGGACCCGTCACCTCGGTTCACGCTTTAGTTTTAAAATCACAGAGGGCTTCTTTCAATGACAACGTTGTCGTGGTAACGGGCTTGTGTCGGCGAGAATCTCGTTCAATAAAACCTGTCAAAATGGACGTGAGTAGTTTCACACTGGTGTCAAAGGTCACGGGTTGTCTGCATGTTAAAAACATATCAGTTTTCATTCGGACTTCAAAAACATTCGAGGAGAATCTAGGCGGGCCGTTAATGTCCCAGAATTCACTGCAGTAATGACATCACTGACATCTCTGTTGTCATCAACAGCAACGTGATCACTTTCTATTTGCTCTTTTGATGAAATCAGCTTTTAAAAGAAGTCGAGATTTAAGGCCAAAAATCGCTGTCGGTATTTTCAAGTTTGTTTTCTTTTTTTTTTCTTTCAGTTTCAGTAACTTCTACATTCAGAATTCACAAATTCTTCCAACTGTTTTTCTTCTTTTTCTTTTACAGAATTTTATAAAAATTCAAGAAAATAGAATTCAAGAAAACAGAAAACAAAATTTCCCTCCAGCTTAAATATTAATAAAAAATAACTGACATTTAACTGCAGAGAATTTTGACTTAAGATGTGAACTGAGCAGCAGATTTCACAGTCTAAATTAAATTAAATTAAACACTTTATTGGACAAACTATGTCCAAACTAAACATCAACCATCAGTGATGTCATCGTTGGTTTGTGAACGTTATGAAGCCTCCCGTTCAGATTCTGTCCGTCACCATCTTTGCTAGTTTGGGAGCGATTTGGAGCAGGAAGTGACCATATTTGGACGAGCTGGGTGGGAGGAGCCAGCGGTGGTCTATGGAGGCTTTTTTGGAGCCGACCTCTAGTGGCACTCGGCGGTATTGCATCTTAACGGACCTGCTCGTAGGTCCTTTAACACCAGTGTGAATTCTACGGACTGTATTTGTGCAAGTGGGACAGTAATAATAATAATAATAATAATAACAATGTGATAAAACAACTGAATGCGCTGTTAAATGAGGACGTGCTCTACCTTTACCTGCCTTTGCTAATGTAAATGAAAGTACATTCCACATGTCTATTTATATATAGAAGTATGTACATAACTGTATGCATTGAGAACTTTATAAACAAATCAGTGGGTGTAAATGGTTTGACGTGACCAGTTTGCAGTATTTATCATCATCATCATGGACCAGAACCCGTTCATGTTTCTGCCTTATCGCTCTCCTCCGTCTCCCTCAAACTGGTGTCACATCCTCATATGTTTTTTGTTTTTTTTTCCTGACGTTTGCGTTTGTATGTTTGATTCCTTCTTTGTATATTTGGGATGCAGGATCGTCACGATGTTGTGACGCTAAACAACAGGTAGCAGACGAGATGTCGTACCGCAGACTCTGACGCAGACATATAATGTCTCCGTGAGAATAAAAATAACAGTGAATGCACTTTTTTTTTTTTTTTTTTTTAACCTGATCGATTCTGCTTTGTTGAACCCTGAAAACACAACTGTACAATCACTACAGGGTTTTTTTTCCTGTCTGTTTGCTTTCTATGATTTAATAAGTGCTGCCACTACAACCGTTTTTCCTTTCACACATTTATTAAAAAATAAACCCAAAGTGATATTAAAAAAACAAACAAAAAAAAACCTTCTGGCTACAAACGCTGCATCTTTTTTGGGGGAATTTAAATATCACTTTCTTTTTTTCCACGAAGATTCAACTCGAAGCCTCGTTTTGATCCGCTTCCGTTTGCCCTGTTAAAATTATCGACTTCCTGTATACCCTTCATTTCTTGACGAGGCTTTTATTATAAAATATTTGCAGGAAACGGGTGCGACTGAAATCACACTTTAGATGAGTAATCCGAAACAACCATTAAAAATAGCAGAATTATATAGTTGAATTTATACTGTTTGAATATCCAGGCCATATTATTGACAATACAAGGTGCAAATTTTAATATTTACTAAAATACCCGATTGTGTACTTGTCCCATTTTCAGCGAACAGTATTTAGCACCGTAGATAAATGCTGTATTTTTACTTCTATTCGAATTTCAATTTTTTTTTTCTTAAAACGTGAGCTATTATTTATTCTGATATAGGTAGGTAGGTAGGTAGGTATATACTTTATTAATCCCCGAGGGGAATTTTTTTTTTTTTTTTTTTTTTTTTTATATATATATAATTTATATAATTTTAATAATTTTAATAGGTTTAGTTTTTAGTTTTAGGTTTAATAGGTTTAGGTGAAAACGCTGAAATCGACCTACATTTTTATCATTTTGAAATCTACGCCCGTTTAGGTTATATCCATATTTTTTTTGTTTTTTGTTTTGTTTTTTTTGTTTCGTAAACGTTTCCTCTGATTTTTTATTTTTTTATTTTTTTATTGCACGTTTGTTCCTCATTGCTGCTTCCCCCAACCATCCCGTCCGCCCGCCCGCCCGTGTGGCGGCGCTGTGTACGCACGTTTGGTCAAACAACCATATAACCCCACGAAGAAGAAGAAAATTCTCCGGAAGCTACATTTTCTGAGCACGCGGCAGCGTCCGGCCTTTCCAACGGGGCAGCGAGAGGGAACATGGTGAGCAGCAGGCGCTCTGCTACCAAACCTGACATTTCGGCGTCTAATAGGCAGCAAAACCCGTTTAATTTTAATTATATGTCGACGTAAGACTCCCGGGCGCTTGTTCGTTCGCGTGTTTGTTGGTAGATTGAAGCCCGGATGGAATAAAATGTGAAATTACGGAGCGGCGGCGCGAGCTAAGCTGCGAGGCTAACAGTGAAGCTAATGGAGAAATGGCGGACGAGCTCGAAGCTGCTTTTTATTTTATTTATTTATTTTACAGAAAACGCGCGCAGCTAATCTGTTCACACCCGCTGTTATAATCTTTCCCTAATTTACTGACTGGTTTAACCCCGCGATGTGCCGACCTGCCGGTCGTTGAGTTGATCTCGTGTCGAGGAAGAAGACGACGCTGATCGGACGTTTGTTTCTGAACGATCGTTTTCTTGTTTCAGGCTAAAATTAAGGCGAGAGACCTGCGGGGCAAGAAGAAGGAGGAGCTGCTCAAGCAGCTGGACGACCTGAAAAATGAGCTGTCCCAGCTCCGGGTGGCCAAAGTCACCGGTGGAGCCGCTTCGAAGCTCTCCAAGATGTAAGTCCCGCATCCCGTAAACACACACACCGGGGGACCGGGGCACCGGAGCCCCGGGGGACCCCCGGAGGAGCCCCGGGTCGACTCAGTGTTTGTTCTCGCCACCTTCAGAGGTGTTCATTTCGGAGGTTTGCTCGTATTTCTGCTCCGTCCCGGGCCTGTGCGGGTTCCCACGTGCTTTTGTTCAGGTTCATCGTTGATTCTACAAATTCGGCCTTTAAAGGTCGTGAATGGACCTTTTTGTTTCTGTCCCGTCTGTCCACTGTGATTGACAGGCGACCTGTCCAGGGCGGGCCCTGCTTTGACAGGCTGCAGCTCCCACATGTTGTTCAGGATGAAGCAGGGTTAGATAATGGATGGGTGTCTTCTTCTTCTTTCTTTTTTTTCCAGTAGCTTGATATAATGTCCAGCCTGTTAAAAGCATGAATGAGGGACAGATATCGTAAAAGTTATTACAAATGACAGCGTCTTAAACTTTTAAGTCTTTTTTTTTTCTGGTTCTCTCTCGTCTAAGATGATAATTGTTGAGCTGATGTTTTGCTGATGCATTTTCAACAACTGCTTACCAAAAGACTGAGACTTGAGATGAACCCGAATGTTTCCTAAATATTGATTTAATTAAAAAAAAAACGTTCAACATTTAATTGATGGGTGCTTTTAAAATAACTGGTAAAACTTGACTGTTTTTTTTTTATATCAGCTTCTCTTCTTTCTTTTTTTGCGTCTTCTTTAATAATCAGAAAAAAATTCTTGTTTTTTTCATTTCAGTGAAAATGCTCTAAAACAGTTTTCGTCTGATTATGAGTCTTCTGCAGTTTAATCAAAAATAAGTTCCTAACGACACTGAAAAGACGTCAACGGTTATCGTTGTGTCTTCGGACCCGTTGATCTTTTCTCTCTCAAATGATTCAATATAATTTACCTCTAAAATCCAAAGTTGTCTGACTTTTACTTTTCGTCCTTTCCAGCCGTGTCGTCCGTAAATCCATCGCCAGAGTCCTGACGGTCATCAACCAGACGCAGAAAGAGAACCTGAGGAAGTTCTACAAGGTGAGAACAGCTGACATCCCATCATTTCACACACACACACACACACACACACACACACACACACACACACACACACACACTCCGGTTCTCTCTCGTCTAAGATGATAATTGTTGAGCTGATGTTTTGCTGATGCGTTTTCAACAACTGCTTACCAAAAGACTGAGACTTGAGATGAGCCCGAATGTTTCCTAAATAATTGATAACTATATTTTTATTGGCTGCAACGCTTCTAATTAAGACAATATTTCCCTACGAATTATTTTCTAGTTAAACCAAATAGTGTAAATATTTAATTTGAAGGGTTTCCACTTCCACAACTATAGAAAATAAGGCCAGATGTTACATCACTTTTTGTTGATTGAGACCGTTTACGTAAAAAAAAAAGAGTTTGTAAATGGAAGAGATGAACGTTGTATTTCTTTTTAAAAGGTTTTAAAAACATCCGTAATTCATTCACAGTTTGTACATTGGAAGATTTGCAGTCGGTGTAAAAGATCGCAACTTTTTCTAAATCTTCTTCCTCCTCCTCCTTCTCCTCCTCCTCCTCCTCTTCCTCCTCCTCCAGGGCAAGAAGTACAAGCCGCTGGATCTGAGACCCAAGAAGACCCGAGCTCTGCGCCGCCGGCTCAACAAGCATGAAGAGAGCCTGCGCACCAAGAAGCAGCAGAGGAAAGACCTCCTCTACTCGCTCCGCAAATTTGCTGTCAAAGCTTAAAAACGCTTTTTCTTGTGACAAAATAAAAAAACAAACTGTTTAAAAGACGGTCGGTTCTGTTGAATTTCCTCCGTAGAAACTCTGTCGTGCTCCTTTTTCATTTTAGCTCCATAGAAACGAGTCGCGGGTCGTTTAGTTTTCTCCAGGTGCATGATGGGAAACCAAGTAGCGGACGGGTTTCTTTTGTCTTTCTGCAGGTTTTTTATTTTTAGACTTGGAAGTAACAAACGCATCAATTTGTACAAATATTACGTAGCTGAACGAAGGAGACGCTTCACACGGTGGTTGGAGGAACAAATCCTGGTGAAAGACGTCTCTGAGGAGCCGGAGGCCGAGACGACGTCGTCTCTGAGGAGCCGGAGGCCGAGACGACGTCGTCTCGAGTCGAGAACGAGTTTTTCAGGAACGAAGACGAGAACTTCTATTTTTATGTTTGAATTTAAAACAGGAAGTTGTCGGTCAGAGCTTCAGGAATGTCGCTGTGAGCTTCCTGCTCCACGACAACACGACCAACCTGACGTCGCTCGCACACCGTCCACCGCCGTGAGCCTCCGGGTCGTCTTCCTCGCGCTGTCCCGTCCGTCCCTCGTCGGGCCGCTTCAAAGTCGACGACTGCAAATGCATCATGGAGGACGGCAGCGGGACGATAAACCTGAAGGCGACGGGAGACGAGGACGCTTTCTTGGGCCGGTCGAGGACCGTGGTTGCCGACGACGACGTCGTGCCTTCAGCCGGCGCTTCTCGCAGCCGGACGACCCGACGGGAAGCGAATGCACCAACGTCGCTGCGTGTCTCGTCGTCAGGTAGATTAAGACGGGATTCAGTCCTTATCATCATCATCATCATCATCATCATAATAATCTTTTTCTAAACTCAAGTTACAACAAGTGAATTCTAACAAACCTTCAACAAACAACGATCGTATAAAACAAACATAAAGAACGAATTAATAGAAATAAAGAGTTGATCACTAAAATCAATTAAAAGTAAGAAGACATTTAAAAGATGTCAGCGACTGCAGACCTTTATTTCCTCAGGCAGCTCCTTCTATATAACTACATATATAACTATATATATATATATATACATATACATGTATATATATATATAACTTCTGTTTTTATATTAAACGAACCCTCAAACTTCTTTTAACCGGCTGCGTTCATGATTACAGTTTCAAATTTAATCAAAAAATTCATAAATCAGCTTTTAATTCCTGCAAGTATTCGTTATCTTTGATTTTTGTGGATCTTAATTAAGATATTTATCATTAAATCCGTCCTACATCACTGGCAATATTTTTTTGCACTAAACTGCTGACTGGTTTTAGTCTATTTTTATTTGTATGTACTGTTACATTTTTTTCCCATTTTAATATTTTGACTCGGTCATTTTTCAAACTGCTGTTGCAGAAAAATTTCCCCTTTGTGGGATCAATAAAGTCCATCTATCCATCCTTCCATCATCCAGCCATCCATCATCTATTCATCCATCCATCCATCCATCCATCCATCCATCCATCTTTCTATATCTACCACTAGGGGGCGCCACCAACACACAGACCAAACACAGGAAGCTCTCTCTCTTTTGTCAGGTCATATTTGATCATAATAAATCTTCTACAGCTGATTACCGTGAATGTTTCCCACATTGTAGGTTTTATTTATGAAACCGTTGTTTGTAAAATAACAATCTTTAGTTTTTGGGAAGAAATTTGCCATCTTTCTTTGTTTTGAATTCTTCTTTAATAAATATGCTTTAATTCCATATTAATGTTTGTTTATTTGTAAATATGTTGGTTTGTAGAATAATGAAGAATAAAGATCTTCGTTATGATATTTTGTAAACAGCTACGAGGGATTCAACAGGTTCTTCAACTACAGACGACATGAAGGAAACGAGTTTCACTACAATCAGTCTGAAGCTGCTGACGGTTTCTTTCTACGGTGAATATCAGACATCACAACAAATAAACAAACAATCCTGTAAACAAATATATTACATCACTGAGCGCTGTTACGACCTGACAGACGAACACCTCCTTCTCCTTTTCCTTCTTCTCCTCCTCTTCCTTCTTCTTCCTCTTCTCTGTCTCCTTCTTCTTGTCCTTTCCTTCCTCCTCCTCTTCCTCCTTCTTCTTCTGCTCCTTCTTTTTCTTCTTCTTCCCCTTCTGCTTCTCCTCTTCCTCCTCCTCTTCCTCTTCTCCATCTCCTCCTTCTTCTCCTTCTCCTCCTCCTCTTCCTCCTTTCTCCTCCTCTTCTCTCTCCTCCTTCTTTTCCTTCTCCTCCTCCTCTTTCTCCTTCTTTCTCCTCTTCTCCTTCTCCTCTTCCTCCTTTCTCCTCCTCCTCCTTCTTTTCCTTCTCCTCCTTTCTCCTCTTCTCCATCTCCTCCTTCTTCTCCTTCTCCTCCTCCTCTTCCTCCTTTCTCCTCTCTCTCTCCTCCTCCTTCTTCTTTTCCTTCTCCTCCTCTTCCTCCTTCTTTCTCCTCTTTTCCTTCTCCTCCTCCTCCTCCTCTTCCTCCTTTCTCCTCCTCTTCTCTCTCTCCTCCTCCTTCTTTTCCTTCTCTTTCTCCTTCTTTCTCCTCTTCTCCTTCTCTCTCTCCTCCCCCTTCCTCCTCCTTTCTCCTCCTCTTCTCTCTCTCCTCCTCCTTCTTTTCCTTCTCTTTCTCCTTCTTTTTCCTCTTCCCCTTCTCCTCCTCCTCCCCCTTCCTCCTCCTTTCTCCTCCTCTTCCTCCTTCTTCCTCTTCTCCTCCTCCTCCTCCTCCTCCTCCCAGCTGAGGCGGTGCGGCCTCTGACTGGTCCACTACTGGGACCCCGACCGTCCAGCGTCCATGATCTGGTTTCGGAGGAGCCCCTGCAGATGTGGGTAGGAAGCCCCTGTGCGTGTCCGAACGCCTGCATCATGGGAGATCTGGGCCTCAGCGACATCTTCCTCATCATCCTCTTCCTCAGCGCCGCCGCGGACTTCATCCTCGGTAACGTTGAAGAACAAAACCGAGCAGCGCACTTTTCACGACTCAGCGTCGATCCGAGCACCAAAAAAAACACGATGAAGACTTTAAATCTGAAGTTACATTTATTAACAAAAACAAAAGCAAATAGTCTTAAAAAAATTATGAATAAAATGGGGACAAACATCATAATTTATAAATCGAAGCCTCGTGTTTTATTTTCAAGAGACAGTTAATAATTTGTAAAACTGGTCTTTAAGTATTTAAGAACTGACTGATTTAAGATGACGCTAGTTTTTGGTTTCATGTTTTTCAAGTTAACAATTAAAACGTACGACTTTTTCACGTCATTCTGATTTACTGAAACTTTTATTCTGTTCTTTTTCTTTGAGTTTATTATTATTATCATTATTATTATTATTATTATTATTATACATCTTCTGCCGCCGGTGTGAGCTGCAGCGGCCGCTGATCGGACGTCTCGGGTTTCGCTTCGACCTCGAGCACCCCGAGGTTCGCTTCTCTTCGATGAATCACAAGCGTACAGATTTGTATTTTTTTAAAAAAATTTTTTTAAACCTGGACAAAAATGTTTTGTTTTTTTCTTGGAAGCAGCAGAATGAAGTTTCACCTTTCAAAGGACAAACTGCGAATTTCTACATTTATATTTTTCAGTGTTTTTAATGTCAAAATCAAAAATATGTGGAAGCAAAGCTGATTGAGGAGAATATTATACATAGATTTTATTACAAAATTTTCAAATATGGCACCAAACAACAACAACCAAAAAGACAACATGGTTATATATGACATAATCTGATGAACAGAAGCTGTACATTTCAAAACAAAAGCTGCTTACAGTTTAGGCGACTGTGCCTTCAAAATAAGAGTGTCCTGATAAAATAGGGGTCACATTTACTGAATTGTTCTTTAAAAAAAAAAAAAAAGTTTTCCTTCACGTGTTCTCCGTGGGTCACGTTCCTCATCCCGAGCACTAATTAGTGCTTTTAGTTTTGAAATATCGTGTTTCGCCTCTCTGTCTCCTGTGTGGCCTCGTCATGTCTCTGCAGCTGTCGCTATTATTTTGAAACAAACAGGCCTGTTACAGCGCCGACATATCAGGTGTCGTATCATTAGTTTAATCAGCGTGTGTGTGTGTGTGTGTGTGTGTGTGTGTGTGTGTGTGTGTGTCTCCAGCTTATCAGCAGAGGCCTCTTTTGCCTGTTTTTCTTCAAGAGGGTGAAAATCATCTCTCTGAACTCTATACTCTCTCCAGGGTGATGTCATCAGAGGGCGCCCGGGTGGGGGGTGGTGGGGTGTGCGAATGGTTTCGAGTCGTTTCGGATTTTAACCTCACGTTCCCGAGCTTTCTTCTCCTCCGCTGAAGTCCTGCAAAGGAGTGACGGAAGAAGTCGGGTCATTGAACGCATCACGGCTCGTGTCGACTCTTTTATCTTTATGCTCATATAATACATTTATACTTTTGTCTCTCTTCCTGCTCTAAATCCAGTCAGATACTGAAACTCTTCAGTACAGCCTGATGGACCCCCCCCCCCCCCCCCCCCAGATCCAGTCTGTACCTGTGGATGCTTCACGGTGAGCCTCTGACCTTCATCTATCACCGACGAGCTGACTCGGCATTAATTTTGTACTCAAGTTATCTCAAGTAAATCTATATATGACTTCTGTGGTTTTGATCATATTCCCTCGAATTTGAGGATTTTTCTCAACTGAAACCTGCATATATTTATTATTATTATAAATTTTACACCAAACAACCGTAGAATGTATTTATTTATAACATTCTCCGTCCTTTTATCTGTGTTTTTGGTCATCTGGTGTTCAGTGTTTTTATCAGACCTCCTAACTGCCTGATGTTTTTCCACAGCGGCTCTCCGACGCTGCTCGAAACACGATTAAACGAGATGCGACGAACAAAACACTGAAACACCGAAACACCGAAACACTGAAACACTGAAACACTGAAACACTGAAACACCGAAACACTGAAACACTGAAACACCGAAACACCGAAACACCGAAACACTGAAACACTGAAACACCGAAACACTGAAACACTGAAACACCGAAACACTGAAACACTGAAACACTGAAACACCCTCCATCTGTCTCCACGTTGACGTTTCACAGGACTGTTTTTTTTTTTTTTTTTTTTTTTTTCCACAGAACTTCCTGTAATTCATCCGCTTTGACTTTTTGTGTGCGCGCGTGTGTGTGTGTGTATATATGTGTGTGTGTGTGTGTGTGTGTGTGTGTGTGTGTATATGTGTGTGTGTGTGTGTGTGTGTGTTGCCCTGAACGACTCCATGAACAGAACAGATCCCGTTCGGACCCCAGTGGGCATTTACAGCCTCCACCAGTTGTTCTAATTGCTTGGGAAAATACTTTTTGTCCTCCTCCACCCTCCCGAACTGACGTCACTGCTGAGACCTGCTTGTTTGGAGCTCGAGTCCATCCAGATTTTTTTTTTTCCGGTTCATGAAAACGATGAGCTCCTCGTACCTCGTCTCCTCCGAGCGACGACGGGAGATACAGATGGAGCTCCGAAACCTTCGCGGCGCCGGCCGGCCTCTCGTCGTCGCGGGCGACGGCGGCAGTTTCTGTAAAAGGGAGTTTAAAATTCACTGAACGTCGACTCAGCAGATGTTCATTCACCGCCCGCCAACAAACCCTAAAAAAACCCACCACAATCTGCTTTTCGGGATAATTGATGAAGCGTCTGAACAACTGTCTGCTTATCGCTAAAGAATATCCAACGGGCTGTCACTCAAAGTAACGCCACTCTGAAAATTACACATTAAAAAAAAAAAACTTTCATGTAAATTGGCAGTGAAATCGAATTATTGGTTTGAGGCACCGAAAAAAAAAATGAAAAAAGAAGCACAGCTGTTTCCCGCTTTTAGAGCCAGAAGTTAAAAATTCATGCTGCTGTCTGGATGTGATCATGGAAATCTGCGCGCGCGTGTGTGTGTGTGTGTGTGTGTGTGTGTGTGTGTGTGTGTATGTGTATGTGTGTGTGTGTGTGTGTGTGTGTATGTGTATGTGTGTGTGTGTTGATCAAAAAGACGTTTCAAGTGGTTGAGCAGTAAACAGCAGCTTCACCAACAGTAGAGAGGATTAACTAGAACCAGACAGAGTCCGTATTGATTTCAGATCATAGCTGTGAACTAAACTGTTGTTAAGTGTTACATTTTGCTCGTCTGCAGACGTCCCGTCCTCGATTACGTCGGCGGTTTGACTCCCGAGAGTCGGCGGCTTCACGCGTGACGTTCAGATCGGGTTTCAGTTTGAGGATATTCGGATTATTAAGTAGGAAATTGAACACATCCAACCGTCCAAAGAAAGTCCCGCTGGGATCATCAGAATTTAATTAACGAGCTTTTCTGAATTTTTGCAGGATCAAGTGTAAAATGTAACGTGGTGGTGGGGGTGGAGGGGTGGTGGGAGGGGGGAGGTGGGGGTGAGGGGAGTGTCCACACTTGTACAGTGAGACGATCCATCACCCATCAGCCGGCATTGGATATAAAACACCAAACATGTGATTCGTTCACCTGCTGCTTCGCTGACCGGCTCTCCACCCGGCGGGGTCATCTCAGGTCGGCCTCCGGGCCCCCACCCCCACCCCCCACCTCCACCTCCACGGTGCCGGTTCTGCTCCGCTCTCCGGCCTCCATGCGAGACCGCTTGGCAGCGTCCCGTCTCCGCCCCCTCGGCTCTGCGGCGTCGCCCTGCCGCTGCCGGGTCTCTGCTGTAGGGGGCAGCAGAACCCCTGCACTGCGACGGGAAAGGAAATCAAATTCATTGTTCTTCTGCGTGATACAGCACGAATTAAAATCACGTTAAATATGATGCGACGGGAAAACCAAAACAACGAGGCGGCGTCTAGAAGCCACGGAGGCTAACGGTTTGGCAAGCTAGCGGCCGGATAACGTGATGCAGGAAATATAAAGGCGTAACATTTACATTTACCTCAGACATAAGTTTGAATTACAAAACTTAAATTATAATATATCAACAAACACTTCTCGACCTTGTGGATTTCAGGAAACTCCAACGTCCAAGGTTTTTATTTCCTCGTGATTTTCATTTAAAAAAACAGCTTTTTTACAGCGTTCTATTGAGCTACCAGAAAATAGTGCTTTTGTTCCGTAAAGTGTCGTATAACGCCGTAAAAAGCAGGGTTTTTTTGGGCAACTTATCGGAGCGTAAAAAGCTGTTTTTCCGTTTTTAAGAAAAGAAAAGAAAAACACTGCTTTTTTAAGATGCTTAAGACTATTTATGCCACAACAAAGCGTTGTTTTTCTGGCCACTAACTTGAACGCCGGCATTTTTGGACATCAAAATGTGCGTTAAAAAAGTGCCATTTTTCTATGAAAATCTTGGAGGAAATATTGTCAAATTGTGGCACCATCGACCTGCCGTAGCAGGTCGCGAACACCACAGAAGGACAGCGCTCGTACGGCTGGCGAACGTGACGACACTTGAAGGCACCACGCAATGTTAAAAAGGGGGATAAAAAGCATGGCATGAAAACGTGCCGTTTTTAAAGGCCCGCACGGACGTGGAAGTGGTCGGTGTGCGATTGACGGCCACCTTGCAGCCTCGGAGGCGCCGAGTCTCCGGAGGGCGGCCGGGCGAGTCTGCAGGCCCTCGGCCTCGGCGGCAGCGCCGCAACCACTTCGCCCTCTCGGAAAGGTTTGGACCGAAAGCCGCGGGCGTACACGTCTTCGAATTCCTCCCGATGCTTCCTCCTGTCAGTCATCCTGCACACCTCGACATGTTTTAACTGCGGACAGATGTCAGACCGTCAGTGTAAAGCTGGCGAATAAACTGCATGACTCACAATTTAATAACTTTAGATTGTATTGTTAAAAAAGGGCAAAAAACACATTAACGACTTTTATTGGCCTTTCAGTTGATTTTCAAAGCTTCAGATGATGACATTTCATTAATGGGGTGTTTTTCTCAATACGGACTGAATGGAAACACGTCGAGAAAACAATCTGCGTTGAATTTAAAGTTATGGAACTGAAACAATCCTAAAAAAAACAAAATAACATCTGGCTCTGTTGTTTGCATCCACTAAGTGAAAGCAGAATTTACATTGGATTTAATATGTTACAACACAATGTGTCAACCACATGGTCGGGACTGAAGGCTATTTTCTTTTCAATTTCAACGCTTATTGTTCAAACGGTATTTTCTCCAGACTTCAGTCTTCTTCCAAAAGGATATATCTCCTCATTTTTGACTACGATGTCGGAAAAGTGAAGTCCAATCGCTTTATGATTCACATCGTTTTCCGGGTCTGAGAAATGAGCCCAGACGCAGAAAGCTGCAATACCAGCGAGTGCCACTAGAGGTCGGCTCCAAAAAGCCTCCGGCTCCATAGACTCCCATTCAACTTCTCTCATCAAATCCAAAGTGAATAAAATGTGTCCATCAGTTATCTCGGTGTTGTTAGCTAAAGTCACTCCTTCTTCTTAGTTTTCTGGAGGTCCATCTGAAAATAATCCCTCATTCATTAGAAAAGAAGATTCAAGAAGACCTGTTTTTGGGGGCGTGTCTGTTTGATTGACAGGCCTGTGGTGCAGTCAGGTTACAGCTATCGGTGGGCGGGACGAAGTATCGTCAGGTTTCCAATCAGATCGGTCAGATCTGCCGCTCGCTTGATACGAATATAAAAAGAAATGGTGAACTTCAGCGCGGTCATCTGGAAAAACCTGAATGTTTTTACAGTGTTTTTAAAAAAAAATTTTTTTATGTTAATCTCCTTTAATTGAATGCAGATTGTTTGTTTGTCTTTTTGCAGTAACTCCAGACTGATTGGCCGGCTCGGAGGTCGACCGCAGCTTTTAATGGTAAGTGCAGTTATGCAGTATATATTCAGAGGTTAACACTGAATGCATACAGGGCATCGTATAGTGCAATGCACACAAAGTGAAGTGTGTCAGAAAATGAATGCCACACCACATAATTCAGAGGGCAGTGAAAAGCATTTTGATTGGACGAGAGGTTTAAATGAGGCCTTCAGACCGTCTGGTGTTCATACCAAGACAACAACACATTTTTATGTTGTTTCTCTCGTCAATTAAAATCTTCAAGTGGTACATTTTTTAGCATTCCTGTATAAACAAACACAGTTTTACATAATGTTTGTCTGAGAAAAACCCTGCTTTTTTTTTTTTTTTTACCTCATTTTCAGTGCATAAAAAAACACAGCATATAATTGTTGGGAATAATCACATCGAAAACATGCAGCGGTGCAGTAATTCTAACAATGTGCCTGGTTTGGGGCTTATTGTACAAACTCAGCACATACTTTCCTATTGAAAGTGATTATTTCTACGCTAACAAACAAAAACACGAGCTCGACCGATACTGAATTTTTTAGGGCCGATGCCAATTCCTACATTTCAGGAGTAAAACAATTCTACACTGGTGTTATTAGTTCTCAAACACTCGTGACAAACATGTACAATATTTAATACAGTTTAACGATTAATTTTGTTGTCCAAAGTAAAAGAAAACAGCTAAACTCAAGTTAACAAACTGCGAACCAATGCTAACAACCAGCTAGCAGCTAATTTGACTAAAAAAAACAGCTAAATTAAACAGACAGCTAACGAAGCTAACAAAGAGTTAATTTCACTAAAAACCAGCTAAACTCAAGTTAACCAACTGCTAACCAATGCTAACAACCCTCAGATGCCTCAGAAGGAATTCCCGGTTGCACAACTCCCACCGTCATCAAAGAAAACCTGTTTGAAATGTTCTCCACGTGTAGACGACTGGAATAATCGTCTTCTTTTTTTAATCCCTCGCCCGACTCACAGACGTCCACATTTTATTTTGTCAATACTTTTAAGGAATCGCGGTACAGTTGAAATCCAAGAACATAAGAACGAAGCTCAGACTGACGTGTTTCCACCAAACAGGTTGTTACGCTGTCAGCGCCACATTACACTGGTTGATTGACTGATCGGGGGAATCGCTGTGTGTTTAGCCTATAAGAGGTTCTGGCAGATGTTTCCTTCTGTCCTGGGATAATCCTGCACAACAGTTCGCAGGCTTTTTTATTTTTTTTACAAGTCCGTTTTAACGGCCCGACACATTTTAAAGAAAAACAGAAGGCGCACACCTCTGGAACGGATTCGGCCGCCTTGGTTTCAGTCGCTTGGACGAGCCGGGTTATCAACGGCGTTTTAACGAGAAGCATGTGTGCATGTGTGTGTGGTTAGAGGTTACAGTTCGTTACGCTGCCTTTCAGCGGCTCGCTGATTTAAAAGAAGAAGAAAAAAAAATAAAAACGCTCTTTACCTGCTCTCATTCAAAGTCTTCCAGCGGTTTCACCCCGAGGAACCGTGTAGCAGAGAGTTGAATGGATTCCCATTCTGTAATGCATCCACACCCAAACACTGATTTTTTTTTTTTTTTACCAGCGGCCTTGTTACTGTAGATCCACTCTGCTGTTGCTAAGGGGACCGTGAGCTCACTCTCTGGGTTTGTTTGTGGTTGGTAGGGGTGGGGGGGAGGCGGTGGTGGTGAGGGGTGTGTGTGTGTGTTGAGGGGGGGAGGGGGGGGGTCATAGTTTTCTCCTGTCTTAGTTACAAGCCCTGGTTTCATGCGACACAATGGGCATCAGATTTTAACAAGGCTCTCTGGTGTTGGAAATCCAGCGCTCGGGCTCAACAACGGGGCCGAAGGACAGCCGGTGGTATCGATCAGCTCACACCCAGCGTGAGCGGTTTATTTCACCTCCGCTGTGTTTTCCTCGGGGTCATTTGGTGGGAACATGGCAGCGGCTCTGAAACGCCTCCTGCGCCAACAGCGCTGCGGTAGAAGTTGTTAAAGAGTAAAAAAAAATCAAATCGGATCCAAACCAAACTGTTGTAAACTGCCCCCTTAAAGTGCAAGGGTTTATGGGTAATAAGGAGAAGGATGCAGTTACTCATCCAAAGTCTTTGTGGTTTTTTTCTTCTGTTTTTGCGGGAATTTTAACAAACCTAACAATAATAATAAACTTTATTTGCAAGAAATGCAGCTCTTTTATTTTTTATTTAAAATCTAGAAATGAGATGCATAGGAAACAGATAAAATGCATAGAATTAAACAGAAATAGAGTTAAAATATCAAATAAGCAGTATGTATTATAAAGGCGCGGTAGTTCAAAGTCCAAGAGAGCTTCAAGAGTAACTAGTTAAAGGTTAACGTAAAGAGATATGTTTGTCTTTTAAAAGTATTGACTGAGCTGAAATCTAACAGCTATTGTTCCACAGCTTTGGAGCGCAGCTGACAAAAAGCTGGAATTTAAAGCTCCTCTCAATTTGGGTGAATTATTGCGATCGTAAGACTTTTTTTTGACAGTCACAGCATGAAAACAGAGATAAATAAAAAGTGTGTGCGACATGCCAAAAAAAAAGAAAGAAAAAAGGCTCAGCTTTGAATTGAACTCGTTCACATAATGGTTTTGTGGCGTGAAGCGCCGCCCAGATCGATTTAAAGTTGAGCTGGATCTCAGTTTGATTTAATGTTGTTTTGCTTGTTTAATTTTAATTATAATTTCGTCCAAATATTGTCAGGACAGGAGAGAATTTAGTGCAGTCCCCAAAAAATAGAAATAAAAATAGTGTGAGAAAGCGTTACTGATTTAAATCCACTGGTGAGAAATGGTTTCCCCCAAATATGCACGAGGTTAACCGCACATTCTTTGATTGTCGGCCTCCGTGAACAGCAGCTGTAGCCTCTTATTTCATCTTAAAAATGTTCTGCTTTCAGATAAATATCTCGTACGGAAGTCCCGATTCGACGCCTGATGTGGTCGCCCGATTACATCACTGTCTGATATTTCTGAATAACCAAAATCTCCGAGCGGGGAAGGCGGTCATCGGCTGGGGTAATAATAAAAAAAAAAAAAAAGGGGTGGGTGAGCGACCGAACAAGGTCGTGCGTGAAGAGTCGGTTTTATCACCACGTCATACGGATTTAACTTAAAAGGACGGACAGGTGCGGAAGGAATTCGCGCCGTCTGTCTTCACTTATGTCTTCGCTCGGCATCCGATTCAGCAGAGGAGGCTTTTTCTGTTTCAGTTTACACGCCGATTACATCAGCGGGACGGAGCTGGCTGCTTTTTTTTTGGGGGGGGGGGGGGGGGGGGGGGGGGTGATCTGGTGAAGAAACACAGAAGCCCGAGCTGAGAGTTCAGCCTCCGGAGGTTTATTCTTTGACCTCTGTTAATGAGCAGGAGTCTGTCTGTAAGACGTGGACATCTACAGTAGGAGCTGATTTCTGTTCAGTATTTGTCTACTGGAGACGTAGTGGAGGATCGTAGGTGATCGTGTCTGTCCGTCTGCTGCCGGCGGTCAGTCGTGGTTCGGACCGGGTAACCCAGTTTGACAGTTTTACGTCGCGGCTGTCTACTAGCAAAACATTTTTTGGTGTTGTTTGAAACCAAATTTCAATACCGAGGCTGCATCCATGTCACCCGATAACCTGATAACCGTCTGCTAACTCGACTTATATCAGCGCCAGCACAACCACTCCGAAGGGGCGGACCAATCGACCCCTCCCTCGCTGTGATTGGACGGCTGGTGACGAGCGAGTTGATATTTTTAAACTCTCGCTGACTGGGAAAAAAAAAAACCGCTGAGCACCTTGTCGAGCTGCCGGCGTTCATTAAAACAATTTTATAAATATTCTGTACTCAAGAGAAAAAAAACGCTCTGGTGGACACGGGAGGTCGGCCGGTTTCGGCGCGAGCTGATTGGTCGAGATGAACCGGAGGTCGACGCCCACTTGGATGGAACGACTGCATACGATTCCCTGTTGGGCGTCGCCAGACAGTGAAATTGGTTTCTGGTTCACACCGGGCTCGAGGCTGTTGCCCAACTTTGTTATTTTTATGGGATGGATATCTATTCCCAAAAAAAATAAATCTCCAAACCAAATTTCAACACCAGATCAGTTAGTTTGCTTTGAGACACACATCTGTCCTCAGATAAATGACGAGGTGAGCCTCCCTTTTTTTTTTTTTTCGTACAGTTTGTATGTGACGTGAACAGCTGAGTTTGCTACGCGCTGATTGGCTGTCGAAAAAGGTAACAGCTGAGTTTCCCCTCGACGCCGTCGGCTGGTTTGAGTTGAACGGAGACGCGACGCCAGTTCACGCCGCTGCAACTTTTCCTGCGACGTTCAAAAAAAACGTTCAGTCTCGCTGTGAATATTTGTTCTTCGATCAGACATTATGTCGTACCCGTTGTAGCCTCACGGTGGTGTTCGCGTGTCTTTAGACTTTATCTTTATCTAATAAAAAAACAAAAACAAAACAAATCGAAGGCACGCAGCTTTGGAACTGATTCAATACGGATGTTTATGTTTAGCACATTAGAAATGAGCCTCATCTACAAGATGATAATTCGAAGCATGTGTGTGCTTTCCGCGGGTCTTCGGGGAACGATGCTTCACGGGACGCTTCTTCAACCCGCTCGCTGCCACGAAGCACAAAACTCTGCACTGTTTCTCACCTGCTGTCAACTCGGCTCAGAGCAGCCGGAGGGTTCAGCAGCTCAGTTATTGAGGGATGAGATGACATCAATCTTCTGCTTATCTCGAAAACGGTTTGTTTTTTTTTTTATTTATTTTTTTATCTGTTGCTGGAAGAGAGGAAACTAATTGTCCCTGCGGGGAAAATGGGGTTGCAGCAATAACAAACAGTTTCAGCAAATACTTTCCCCTCCCTCATTCGTCTCTCTCTCCTTCCCTCTTTGCCTCATTAATCCCTTTAACATCCATTACTCACTACATCAGTTTCCCCATTAGAAAGTGTAATATACGAGCAGTGCTCAGTCGGTCCACCCTTTTGGAAACCTTATCTCTTCCGCAATCGCTCGCTCTTCTCAAATGTGGTTAGTTTAAACAGTGTGAAACGTTCAGGACGATGATTTCCCCCTTTAGGTACTCAGCCGTCGACCCAAAGAACGACTATCTCTCTAATGCATGTCGCATTAATGCTTCTCGGCCAGTTCACCGGTATCACGTTACCGTCGTACAGCCAGAAAATAGAGTATGAATCTATCAGCTCAGCCAGCGGGTTGATTATGTTCCCCCCACAAGTGATTCCCTAATGGTCAGCACCATGTCATGTTAAAAAAAAAGATATCTGAAGCTATACGTTGAAGCTAAATGCTGTTTTGTTTTTTTATGTTGACCATCAGAGTTAAAAAAAACAAAAACAAAATGCAGATTACAGCTGAGGCTGATGGGAACGTCATCGTTTTATGCAAAATAAACAAGCAAAAATCAGGTAAATAAACACGTCAATATGTACGGAGGTTATTCCAGCAGGTTTTGAAGAGGGTCTGGCTCTGCGCTGCGGCGGATAGATGAAGTGTTTGGGGGGGGCGGGGCTTTTTCCACAGCTTTGGGTCTACCGTGTCAGAAATTAAAGACAAGGTCAGCTAAAAAAAAAAAAAAAAAAAAACCTGAACCCAGAAGAGGCTTTGGTGAATCAAGTGTCCGGTAGACGGCCTTCGGTTTTATTTCAGTCTGAGTAAAAGTGAAGCAGAAAAAAAAAAAGACATTTGTTGAAGACACTAAAGTTTTGGCTTCGACGTGAAGACTTGAACGTAACCCTTGGCAACGCACTCTGATGTCCTAAACAGCAGTTTGTGTTTACACCCTGATTCTTAACATGGGTGGAGACTTAGCGAAGGGAAAAAGGAGAGAATCTCTTTTCCGCCTCTGTTCGTACGCTGGAATAAAATAAAACAGTTCCTGGCAGTCGCAGGCTGATCCTGTAGAATCGGCTGCACGTCCACCCGTTGTCAAACTGTCAGGAAGTCCGCCGGGAGTTGGCTCGTACGGACGGACGGCTCAAGTGGATCCGACTGTGTTTCTGTTGATAAAACACAGGATCCCCCGGCAACGCTTCGCCTCTCGTCGAAGTGCCTGTAATGCCTCATTAGAACCGGGCTATTATCAGAATAATATAAAAATATAACTCGGCTGGGTTTTTTTTGGTTTTTTTTGTGGGAACCGTTTATTTTCCGATTAAATCAGTTGAAGCCGAGTCTTTTTTTTTTATTTTTTTTTTTCCACGGTCTCCCTCCTTGCTGTGTCCCGGTGGACCGGCGGTGGCCCTTTGGTGGAAAAATATTTGAAGACTATCAATCTACAACTTCTTCTACCGGCTGCGTGAGAATTCAGAAGCAGCGGTTGTTCAGTTAAGCGCTCACGTCGGCATGCTAACGAGATCGCGATGAAATCACGTGAAAAAGAAGTCATTTGACGTTTTTGGGGGAATATTTGCTTTCTGGGCGGACTGGGCGCTTTTTTTTTTTACTTCCTGGAGTACCTGTTGGTTGCCTGGCAACTGCTTAGAGAAACAAGAAACAGTCCTGGCACATATACAGTAACCACCTTGTAAAATGGTGAACTGTCATTTTTTAAAAATATTTTCAGTGTCTTCATATGGATTAGACAAATATAATTTTTACGTGACATGTAGTGAGCTTTATAGGTGATGCCCTATTGGTTGTGAAGCCTGAAGACGTTGGAGCCAGCCCTTAGTGGCCCTCCGTGGTATTGCACTTTAAGGCTCTTCCCGTACTTACTTAACTTTTCAGACTTGAGACTACGTCCATTTTTATGTACAGTTTATGATTGCAGCGATGCGTCAACTGATAATAATAATAATAATAATAATAATAATAATACACTTTATTTGTATAGCACCTTGAAACGTAGCTCAAAGTGCTTGAGAAAATGACATGTAGTGTTTCACATAAAAACAGATATAAAGGAACATTTAAAAATATAGAAAAGAAACAAGATGCATAAGAACAGATGAAATTAACATAAATATAGAATATAAATTTACAGTACGGCCACCAGACTATAATATCTTAAAGTGACTCAAAATTTAAGCAAAAAAAAATATCCCCGTTTGTTCGAGGAGTGTTGATTCAAAACTGTTTATGGCTGATTGTGAAAAGTTGTTTATCTGAGTGGAACCAAGCGACCCCAAAGATATGCCCCCGTAACTTTTCCCAGATTCCCAAACAAACAGGCCAGTTACTGGACGAAGTCAGCTTCGTTTGTTCGGCGGGACAGTCGGAGGTCATCATCAGTGGGGAGATGATTAATGTGGGCGCTCCGACCACGGTTTGTCCAGACGTTTGGAAATGTCACCGGACTCCCACTGACACAACGATTCTTGGCAACAGAATTTCCCTCCAAAACAGAAACAGCAACGCGGCAACTTTGACTTTTTGTTTCCAGCCACTTCGAACTTCAGTTTTTTTCAAACCATCTTTTCTCATATTCTTTTGTGACTGCTGCCTTGACGACGCCGTGACGACCACTGGAACAGATCTATATAAAATCCAAGTGAATCCTCAATCATCTCATGTTTTATTCCCCCCCCCCCTCCTTGTGAAAAGACTCCCGACGAGTGAGAATGTGGAAATATTTCATCACACTGCCGCCCTTGTCTAAAAGGATCTTCACGCTATGTCCTCCTCAACATAATTCGGGGGGATTCCTGGTCCGAGCCATCCATGATGTCATCGTGCTTTTTTTTCTTTTTTTTTCGGGCTCAGCATGTTGGATGTGTTGTTCTCCGTGGGGGGGGATAAATGAAGCCTCCGTCGGGGTCAAGACTCCCACTTGGATTCCCCGCCCCCCTCCCCCCCCCCCCCACACACACACACAGCACTAATGAGGTGTTTCATTACACCTCTAGTGAGCTCAGCTCGGGTGGGGTGGGGGGGGGTGAACGTTTTGTTGTTAACGCCCTCTCAGCTGCGGCAGGTTTCTTTGGGGGTGATAAAGCAGCAGCACCGTGAAATCTGCTGCCAGACTTTTTATCTTTTTCAAAACTTGAATGGAAGAGCGGGACAGATGTCAACGTTGGAGAGGTTGTTTTTTTTTCACTGAGCTCAAGTTTCACACATCTTGTAAAGCAAAGTGGTCCATCACGAGAGCCAGTCGGGGTGGGGGGGCGGGGGGGACCGAACTTCAGTACTTTTATGGCACTCACTGAACTGCTTTTCTACATCTACTATAGATGCCTAAAATACTGTAAAACTTGTGCGTTAATATTGGAGCAAATTCTCGTAAGCGTCAGTAAGCCGCAAAGTTGGCCGTGCGGAGCCTCGACTTCGACGGCCCCGTCTACGTACATTAAATCACTCGGTTTCAACTTAGATAATTAAATCTTAAAATAGAACGTGTTATTTCACTCTTTTCAAATTAATTTTTGACTGCACACCTGTCAAGAGTTTCCCTGCAGTAAACCGGAGGCCATATAGATCCGGGACATCTGATCGTCATGACGATATTAAAAATTGAGAATCTTACTGATCGTGCTAATAAAATATATAAATAATGGTTTTGAGAATAAGCAATGATAAATAAATAAAATGTGCCATTCGAAATTGTAAAATTGGACAAATCTTAGTTAATTGGTGAACAATGATGATGATGTGCTGAGTAGGAAACAAATTGTTCATTATACTTTGAATTGTGTGTTCATTATACTTTAAAACTCATGCAGATTAAATGACGACTCACATCAGGTCTGGACTACTTTAAAAAAAAAAATTGGATTAAGAGAAAATTCAGATTCAGCATGATCCTGTAAACTAGACATTTATGTTGTCGTACAATAAAATCTATCGCCTGTAAAAAAGTAAACTACTACACAAAGCTACTAAATATTAAACAGTAAATACAGTTTGATTTTCCACTAATTACTGCACACTAAAAAAAAAACCCACTAAAACAAACTCCATTCACATTTTACCCCCTGGTAGTATTTTTCGTCCAAGTATTTACATGTAGAAGCATTTATCACTGATTTATGACTTTAACTTGCATCATAGCTCTTAAAACGAGATGCAGCAAAAGTTTTACGATCACAAAACCCTCAGGTTGGATCTAAATGTTTAAAACGTCGGGTTTCGTAACCACGCGGATGTTGCTGGTGGGCACGTGTTGTTTCTCTCAGACTTTGTGGAAGGAGGCGTCGGTAGAAGTGTTGAAGTTTTTAATCAGTGGAGAAAGACGTTTTCTCCTGAGAAGGAGTAAAGCCAAGTGATTTCCACACATTCCTGCCAGGACGGTATATCATGAGTTTTATAGAAACGCCTGATATGCTTTCTTTCTTGTATTCTTGTATTTTTTCAATATATTTAGAATTTGGTACCCAGTCTGTTGGAGCCAGCCCCTAGTGGCCATCAGTGGTATCGCACTTTTTGCTTCACTTTTCAAACCCGGAGCCTACGTGCATTTTTATGTGCGGTCTATGTAGCAGAGTTGACAGGAAATAAGACCGTAAATAGATAATGACGTTCAGTTAAAGGTCCCAAGTTGGACTCAAACCTGAGACGCGAGTTCACGGTCAGCACCTTAAACTTCCAGCGCCACCAGTTCGTCCCCGTCTCTGTTCTTCTGTGGGACAGATAACACATTTTTGACATCGTTCCTACGTTGCAACGGCCCACCCTGAAAGTCGACGGGACTTTATAGCAGCCAGTGAAACATGTTGCGCGCGTTTGCCAAAGAAAACAGAAAAACAGAAATGGCGCCGATACAAGTTCGGCCGACGCAAACCAGACAGATTGGTTCTCCGTCTGAACGACGTGTTTTATAACGGCGCTGGTCGTGTTGAGCTTTTTTCACACTCGCAGGGAAACACGTCAAAAGTGCAATTAGGCTGGAACGACTTTACGCAGCAGCTTCTGAGGACGTTTCCCCCGTGAAACCTTTGGCCTCTTTTTAAATCATTCGGCTCTCTTCCCATTTTATTGTGGACTCGTGTTGCCGGGTCATTAACGCAGTTTAGTTTTCATGGAGGAGACGAAACACCCTCCGAACATGCTTCTCTGGCAGAAGCACTGTGTGTTGTGACTGCTGAAGCACAAGTTAAGAGTAAATGGAGCGTTGGATTTCAACACCGTGTGAAGAAAAAAGGTTCCTCAGAACGTCAGAACACAAACAATGATTTCCACATCGTTCCTTTCGCTGTTTTTCTTTCCTGCTGAGAGACGAATCCAGTGAGACGTAAAGACGAGGGCGAGGAACTTTGCGAATTTCTCAATGTGCTTCGAGTGTTGTCGTTGTTGGAGAACCCTGTTGCCACGGCGCCACAGTTCAGCTGGTTTGCAAGCGAATGTTTTTTTTTTTCCTTTATACGTCTCGGTAGAACTCGGTGTCGACAGTCTGACAACCAGCTAACAAAATTTTTCTAATTTCGCTATTAAAGTAAAGCTAACAAAGTGCTAATTTTGCTAAAAAGACATTTAAACTCAAGTTAGCAGCTAAAAACGCTAACAACCCTCAGACGCCTCAGAAGGTTCCCAGTGGAACTCGGTGTTGACAGTCTGACACTGGGGAACAAATTCACGGTTGCGCAACTTCCGCCAAAGTCAAAGAAAACCCACCTGGTGTCTCCTCACCCGACGCTCCTTCTTCTTCGGTCTTTGGACGGTGAAGCTCCGCCCCCTCTTTGAACCGTTGAACGTCACTCAGAAACACGTCGCCCGGCTCGTCGCTTCATCTCCGTCAGACCTTCTGAAGCGTTTCAAGAGTCTCTGTTGACGATTTTGTTGACGAGTTCGACAGAAGGTTTAGACAGCAAATAAATAGTCGACCAACAAGCAGAAATGCAGAAGCAGAACTTTAAAGTCGCAAAACACGACAACACCTAAAAGTTGTACTTTTTATCGCTGCACTTTAGTAACTTTCAACAGTTTCAGGATGAAAAAAAAAAAGAAAAAAAAAACCTGGCTCAACACACTGAAGAAAAACACATCACTTCCTGTGAACCTTCCTTCCTGTGAGACGAAGATCAGACAAGCAGACGTACAGTAAGCCGACTACAACCTGAACCGTCTTCCTTTTGTCTGTCGTGTTCAACGAGTTGATATCAGTGATAAGGAGGAGATTATTTATTTGGGTTTTAGTATCTCTACACACCACAAAGAGCGCTTTTCAGATCCTCTCCGGTTCCTGGCAGAAGAATGTCCCGGAGTTATTCGAGCTCGCCCGGTCGTCCTCTCTCTGCTTTAAAAGTGAAATGAAGCGCTCACGCTGCCAACATCTGGCCGCAAAACCCTACTTTCATATTTTGACTCTTTATCATTCGGCGTGCTGAGGATATCCGCCACACGACCCCCTCTCGTCTCCCTCGACGACGGCAGGATGCAAAAACAGACATTCCTCGCGCTTAAATTTTGCTTGGCGCGGGCCGACCCGGCGAGGTGAAATCACCGCTTTTACACCGGAAAAAGTCTCGGGCGTCTCCGTCTCCGTCTCCGTCCCGGTTTTGTCTTTTAATTACAGCTCTTTCTTTAATCCCCTGCAACTTTTTGAGGTGTGTTTCGGCCTTAAAGGAGGATGCCAGAGAGATTTTTTTTTTTTCTCGCTTGTTCTCTGAGGTCGTTGCATCAGGAGAGGCCAGATGTAAAAAAAAAAAAAAAAAAAAAAAGAGGGGTGTCGGCATACATTCCCCCCTCGGCCGCTAATTAGATTAGCCACATCTTGAGCGCAGACGATTAACAAACGTAAACAGTGTTTTGAGTTATTTGCAACGGGACGCGTTAAGATACATCGTGATCCGACACGATATCCATCAAACGAAAGAAAAAGCGCGAGTCGCCCGTGAATGCGATGTTTTCAGATGTGCGAGCAGTTCGAGCGCCGGTAATTTGACATCTGAGAGAGGCAGCGTTGAGTGTTGAACACTCGACACGTCTCCGAGGATCTGGAGGCATCAAAAAAAAAAAACACCAAACCTCGACGCGTCCAGCTTCCAGCGGTGAAACCGATCTGCACCGCTGTGAACCAGCCTGAAGGGATTACTCAAGCCCCCCCCCCCCCCCCCCCCCCCCCCCCCACCACCACCACCACCCCCACCACACCAATCCTTCTGACACCAGGGTGAAAATTGATTTAAGCAGCAGTTGGCCCCAAAGCGTCATATTTGCTGTCATGACTGCGCTCTCCTCCGAACGGGGTCATTTTTTACAGCCCTTTATTTACTTCTTTTTGAAGGTGACCCGGTGACGGCGGTGGTGGTTATTCACTTGTCTTCTAAGGACTCTGGCATGTTTTTCTACTGCCACGGCCGGATTAACCTCCAAAAGGGGGGGCGGGCGGGGGGGGGGGGGCAACGAATTAGACGTGGAAACAATCACTTTGTGTATTTGGTAATAAAAACAAAGTGTTTTGTGGAATAATAGGAACCCGGCTCAAGGTGGGTTTTGTTTCCACCGCGTGTTGAATGACTTCCAGAAAAACAGAAACAATTAAACGATTCGATACGACACGAGAAATAAACACAGCGTCGAAACTAAAACATTTGCACAGCTGCACCGATGAATTTCAGAGTCTCATTTTTGCGATTCGTTTGCCTCCTTTTTTTTTTTTTTTTTCTTTTTTTTTAATGACAGCATCTGCACGGACTCCGCCCGTCTGTTCGGACCTGATAATAATAACGTTAAAAGGAGCTTCACGCCTCCACCACCACGTTTCAGATACCATTCTCTCTCGTTCGTCTCCTCACATCCACCCTTTCTGTCGCCGACGCAGATTTTCGAACTGGGATTCACCAGTAAACTTTCTTTTTCTATCATCAGCGGCGAAATGTTCGTTTGTCTCAGGCCCTGCCCGAGCGTCCTGCCCGAGTGTCCTGCCCGAGCGTCCTGCCCGAGTGTCCTGCCCGAGTGTCCTGCCCGAGTGCCCTGCCCGAGCGTTTCGCCTCGTTCCCCCTCCTGAGACACTGGTTTAGAGACTAGAGGCAGCCGTCTCCTGTTGATTAACTTGAACGAGCCTGAATCCTCCTGAAATTGAAAGCTTAAAGTGCAGCGTTGTGTTTGTTTCTGCTGGCTCAGTATTTTACCCTCCAGTACGGTTCACCAAACGGCAGCCAAAACTAGCAACACCGCGGTAACTTGGCGGGTCCTGTGTTTGTAGCCTCTACTACCATAGTGTGTATGAATGATGTCATTGTTTTGACTCATTGAGGATTTACAGTATGTGTAATATAATTTAATTATTTGTTGCTGTGTGTCAATTAAGACTTAGCGAGACGAAAAGGCTAATGTGTTCGCAACAAAACAAGATAAGAGATGCCAAAACTCTGATGAACTGTAAAACCAAAACAAAGAGCTAAAAGATGCTAAAATTCTCCACAGAGCTGTAAAAAACAAAACAGAGAGCTAAAAGACGTTAAAAAGCTCCGCTGAGTTGTAAAACCAAAATAACAAGCTAAAAGAGGCTAAAACTCTCAAAAGAACTGTAAAACCAAAACTACGTACTAAAAGACACCAAAACTTAAGATGGTTATAAGTTTTCAATATAACAGGTTTAATGATTCCTCGGTTGGTTGGATGACGGCGTTACGGTGTGTTGTGGTTTTGACTCGGAGGAGAAGCAGACTCCCATCATGCATTTCTCCTCTCCGACGTGAAAACAACGTTCTTTTTTTTATACCGTTTTTGGGCGAAGACTCTTTTACCTTCCGTGACTTCTTCCCATCGTCTCTAATTAAAGATTCAAAAAAGCTGAAGCGGCCCTTCGGATCTCTCGCAGCGGTTTTCCCCCTCCGGCGCCGTCCGATGAATACAAAAAAAAATGCGTCGTAGCCTTTTTGGTGTCCCGACGACAGCTGGACAGAAAAGGAGGATCTGACCGTCACTACAATGCTCACATTCTTTATTAGCCCAGATTCAGGCTGCTGTAACGCAGCCAGCATTCCTCACCGTCCAGTGAGGGAGGGGGGGGGGATACTGGCTTTGTGCTGAATGTCAAGCATGCCTGGGTTTGCATGGATTCACCCTGCTCCCCCTCCCCCTCCCACCGCCACCACCGACAAGAGCTTTGATCAAAAGCCTCCACACAATGATACACACTTTTCTGCAGAATTACAAATGAACTTCTGCAGAATCGACGAGATGTCGGGAAGGAGACGGTCTGAGATTATTCACGGACTCTGAAAATTAGAAAGCAGGAGAATGAAGTCTTTAGAAAAGATTTACAAATGCGTCAGAAGGGACGTTGTTCAGGACCGAGGTGTCCTATTGTATCGTACTCACGACATGAATCCATTTTTTTTTTATGCCTTTGTGTTTTGTTTCTTTTTGGACAACCGGGTCAGTTTAAATGTTTAAATGTATCTTAAACTATTAAGAGATTTTATGATTAATATCTGCATTTGGTTTCTAGTCCGTGACATCCTGTTTCCTATCACGTGTCTTTTACCTGCTTATGTACTGGGGGACAGTTCATTGATCCATACGGGTCATGTGACCACTGACCAACACACATATTATTGGTTGCTGCCCTGATGAAGGAACTTAGAGGCTGAAATGCGTTTGCGTGAGTTTTTACTGTGATTGAACAGCCATAATTGATTAATGGCATTTTAATGAATTACCCTCTTGAGTGCCTCAGATTTCTTTCAAGTTTTCAACACATTAATATTTGTTTTGTTTTCCTATCGTAGTTTACATCTCTCTAGAAATGTCTGTGTTTACCAGCTTAGATTAGTGTTTGAAGTCGTGCCGTCTTGATTCTGATTCATTCATCTCCATCCGCAGTAACAGAGAGCCGTGAGACGAGGACATGTGTCCTCCAGATTTGTCCTTTTAAGACCTTTTGCTTTGTTGTTTTCCAGAAGTTGTTTTCTTTTGTATTCTTGCATTAATGACGAGTTGCGATTTGGCTGAGTGTGAACTTCCTTCTTGACCTTTGTTGGCATTTGCTTCAAGGTCTTCATCACATTTGAGGTCAGATTATTACAGGAAATGGACGTAGCCTCTTTAACGACACCTCTTGGTTTCCTGAAAAGCGGTTTCGCCATCTTGACAGTGCCTGACCGGAGACTGGATAAGAGTTTGTTGTTTCCGGGTCTAAAAAATGAAGCCGATGCAGAAGTAAGTGCCTTAAGCTGCAATACCACCGAGTGCCACTAGAGGCCTCCGGCTCCAAAGACTCCAATTCAACTAGTTATTTTGGTTTTACTAGCTAAAGTCGCTCTTTCTTATTAGTTTTCTGGCGGTCCATCTGAAAATAATCCCGTCATTAATTAGAAAAGAAAAGCATAAAAAAGACCTGTTTTTCGAGGGCGTGTCTGTTTGATTGACAGGCCCTGTGGCATTTTGAACAACTCGATCTTGAATCAGCTGTTTAACGTGAGCTGAAATCGAGAGTTTCCACAATTAAGCTTCAGCTTTAATTGTTGCGTCTAGTTTGCTGGAGTCAGTTCGTTGACAGCTGTGGAGAATTTTTCTGACATCTTAGACCAAATCAGTCGTGTTTCCCGATGAGACGACACCTCAACGCCCCTTCAACCCCCCCCCCCCCCCAACCCCCGCCCCCCCAACAGCTGCAGAGTGGTGTTGATGTTTGGCCTCCTTGGAAGCTGGCGTCTAACGTTGGGTGGGGCGGCGTGACGGATAGCGGGGGCTGACTCTGGTGCTGTATAGTTCCACAAGTACCAGCCAACGGGGCAGCTGCTGCTGGGACGGACCAAGTGGCTTCGTTGGATCGGCGTCAGGGCTCTTGGTGACCGAACCCCCCCTCCGCCCCCCCCACCCCCCGCGGTACATTGTTGTTGGCCGTAAACCAACAACACTCTCCGTCCTCTCTCCTCTACTCCTACTGAGACCCCGGAAAAAAAAAAAAAAAAATACACATCACAGATAGCTCTCTCTCTCTATATATTTGTTCTTTTGTTTCTCAGAAATAAGCACAGAAGGTGTTGCCAGTGTAAATGTGGTCTGGAAGTAATTTGTAGATTTTTTTTTTCTTTTCTTTTCGAGGGGGATTTCTCTGGCTTGTAAAAGAGTCATTGCCGTTGAACCACCTCTTTGTTGGACACACGGAGACGTCTTGGAAGAGTCACATGATGTGATTTCCACTAATGGATATAGATTTGTTCCCTTAGAGCACAAGTGGGGTGTGTGTGTGTTGGGGGGACGGGGGGGGGGGGGGGGGGGGGGTACGGAGACAAACCGTTAAAGACAACATTCGGACCTGTAGTGGGCCCGGAGTTTTACGGGGGGCCGGGGGGGTATGTACGATGAAACCCGAATCCTTGCTCTGGGGAAGATGGGTCATCGCTGGAGCAGAAGAAAAACCAAAGTGTAATAACAGAGCAGATGGAGGGGGATATTAAACATGTAAGGAAACATAACATAACCTCACGTAAATGTAGACAGTTAGAAATGTATGAATGCAAATTATATTTTTATGAAGTGCATTTGAATTTTGTTTTTTTAAATATACCTTTTATTGTAAGGCTAGCGTCGTAGCTCTTGGGATGAACTGCCTGCAGGTTTTATTCAATTCATTCATTCATAAAAGTTTTGTTTATAAAGCACCAAATCACAACATACGTCATTTTAAGGCACTTAACGTAGTAAAGTTCTTGTTAACATTACGACATTATAGAGAGAAACCCAACAATTCCAACATGAGTGACAGCCGGACGGAAAAACTCTTTTTTAACAGGAAGAAAACCGACGATGAAATGAGGGGAGAGCGGACAGAGAAAAGAACAGCATAGAAAGACAAGATATAGGTGGATATCGGCCGGCGCCATCTTTGCTAGTTTGGTTAGCAGTTTTGGAGCAGGAAGTGACCATATTTGGACGAGCTGGGGGAGGAGCCAGAGGTGGATCTGACCGATCTGATTGGAAACCTGACGATACTACGTCCCGCCCACTGATAGCTGTAACCTAACTGCACCACAGGCCTGTCAATCAAACAGACAAATGTGATGAAGACTTTGAAGCAAAGGCCAACAAAGGTCAATAATTAAGTTCACGCTCAACCAAATCGCAACTAATTACGAACATAACAATCCAAAAGAAAGCAACGTCTGGAAAACAACAAAGCAAAATTGGGACAAATCTGGAGGACACATGTCCTCGTCTCCGGCAGCAGCGCTGTGAACACGGTTCTGTGTAACTGTGGATGGAGATCAATGAATGTGAAGCAAAGACGCACTGCTCAAACCTCGGTTCGTCTTTTCCATTTATATCTTGATTAATCTTATCATTTCTAATATAAAACAGTGTTTCTTCCTGATACAGTACGGCTCTTTTGTTCCTGATTGTTGACAGATGTGTTTTCCTGTCACCATAGCGAACAGATGGGGCTCCCTTCCCTGCCAAATCATCAAGAAGTGATCTTTTATCTCTTCTGGAACGTCACCTCGGATTCCATTTAGTCTTTTTTTATTTAGGACTCCTTCTATTTGCCAGACTACCTGTTATCTCGTCGTCTAATCTGAATCCCTCTATTGTATTCACGTCGAAACACTGCCCGGGCAGGAGTTCAAACCCTTCATCCCGATGACTTACGGGCGTATTTGGAAGAACACTTCGCCATCATTTTCCTAATCTTTCGTTGAGATTTGTCTTTTCGCCCCACAGCGGCTTGGCCCTCACGTCACATGTCGAAATGCAGACGGTGTCCCGGGGCATCTTTGTCTGCGCCTCCGCTACAAAATGTTGATGTGAGGTCCTGACACGGCCACTCCTCCTCCATCGCTTCCAAAAGGGCCTCCATTGTATCTCACACAATGGCCTTCTTTGGTGTGCTTCTCGGTCGCTTGCCTAAAAACCTTCAGGAAACCCCCCACCCCTCTCTGCAGATGAACATGGGACATTATTGAGCGTGTGCCAGCTCCCATGGAGGAGCTCAGAGGGGGAAAAGCACTTCATAATTGGATTGTTATTGAGTATTAAGACCCCTCAGGCCTTATTTTACATGAGATCTCCTGCAGCTTAGAGGATCTACAGAAGGTCGACCAAGCATACGTTTGAAAAGGATGGCGCCGCGTGTTCGCCGTCCTCGCCTCCGCTCTTCCATCCTGTTCAACCAACCCTTTTTTTTTTCTGCAGGAAACACAACCCAAAGAGTCCTAATTAAAGTCACATTGAAGCTCTGCATTGTGTCCAGCGCAACACTCGAGCTGACACAAATTTCCGTTTCCGTTTTCTACGCACTTCATCGTGAGCGGCAATGTGTCCGCAATATGTTATCGAGGAGAGCTCCACAAATGTTAAACCTCGGCGCATCCTGCAAAGACCGCTATAAGATCCGCGAGGGAAACTTGTTGCACTTCTATATTGGAAAGCTCAATCTGAGGGGAAGTGTGTGAAACAGAGAGCTGCAATATAACTGGCAGCAAATCAATGCCACGTCAATCATCGTGTCATTACTTCGACGTGTGTTTCAACCTTCAGAAGGATTCTGGCTGAGGTGGAACAGGTCCGCACCCAATTCAATAACAGTTTAAAGTCTTTCAACGAGATAAGTAGGGCTTTTTCCAGGTTACTTTCCCACTTAAGGATAAAAATGTATCAGTTGTGCTTTGATACCTTTTGACAGCAAGTCATCACATCCAAATTTAGTTTTGAAACCTCCATTGAATACACCGGACTAGAATTTAAAGCAGTACTCTGCTTGATCAAATGTTTTATTATATAACTGGACTATAATGCCTTGTCAAACAGACCTGCTGTTCATGCAACTTGATTGGCTGTTGGATTGATTCAGAGTGACCGAGTTGGCATCACGTGAAGGCGTATCCTATAAACCCGGCAGACTGTATATAAAAGTGTTCGTAGCTTCCAGGTCAGAAGAATGAGGCCATAAAGTGTAATACCACCGAGTGCCACTAGAGGTTGGCTCCAAAAAACCTCCGGCTCCATAGACTTCCATTCAACTTCTCTCATCAAATACGAAGTCAATAAATTTTTTCCACAAGTCATTACGGTGTCATTTGCTAAAGTCGCTCCTTCTTATTAGTTTTCTGGCATTCATTTGAAAAATAATCGTATATATTAGGCCTCAAAAAGCAGTATGTTTGGGGGCATGTCTGTTTGATTGACACGCCTGTGTGTGCAGTCAGGTTACAGGGAGAGGACCAAGTCAGATCCACCGCCCCCTCCTCCGCAGCTCGTCCAAAAAGCAAGATGGCGACGCCTGAAACTCCAAACTCGAGGCTTCGATGGCAGTTCAACCAGCGGGTGACATCACTGTTGGTTGCCGCTTCTTCAGCCCACCATGTTTTGCGTTGCCATGGCATGGAGGAGTAAAGTCTGACTTTTCCAATTTTGTCGAGACGAATCTGAAGTCATCAGATTCGATGACTGAGTCTGACTCCCATCATGTAACACACCTCGTCTTTCATGTTCTTGCCTGGTCATGTGGGCTTGATGAAGTGTTGCCGTGCCGGCTGCGTATCTGGGAATGTGGTTGTGGATTGTGCGATGGAAGCTCCCCTCGGTTGGCGAAGAGGACCTCAGAGGAGCTGGAGTAAGAAGGGCTTACATTAACCCGATTACGCATTGAAACACGAGCGATACGGCTCAGTAGCGCAGTTTCTGGCTCCGCGGTGGCGTGTAACGCGCGGACAAAGGCTTCGCGTCCCGTGTACCGAGAGAACACGACGGTATATGGATGAGCGTGTGATGGCGGTAAACAGGAGGCCCGGCCGATTGGCGAGGCGGGATCAAGTTGAGTCCTGATTTAGCCACAGGAGGGTCTTTGTGTCGGCCGTGAGGCGCCCCGACCGAGGCAGCACAGGTCATGTGAATTGTCAGTGTTCATCACCACAGCTAACATGGACATCATTGTTCCGTCACTACAACATGTCAACATTTCGTGACAGAGTTCATGATTGGACACGCCATCGGCGCTCATCAAACCTACGGCTTTTTTCCCCCTCGTTCTCGGTAATGACCTTCATTATCTGGATGTAAAAAAAAACGGAGATCCTCTTTAAATAGACTCGGGGAGTTGATTTTCTTTGTCAAATGAGGACCACATGCATGGACGCACCACACCCAGCCTTCAGCTTATTTCTGCGCCTCCGCCTTCAGGGTTGCATGACTTGGAGCCAAAGTTGGGAGATTTTCTTTTTTCGAATCCCCCAGCCAAGAAGCAGGCGGCCGTGCCCTTATTACCATGACCCCGAGACTGCTCCTTGTGCTTTCTGGGCCGGAGATCAAACGGAGCACGGCGACCTTTAGCCCAGAGCCGAACACAGCTCATGAGAGCTCTGTTATCCAGAAATCAGACGATTCTGAGTCACTGGTCATCATCTCCCAAACACGAGGTGGGCAAGGCCGGTTCTGCTATCCCACAAAATTTACTGGGTCACTGTGGATTAATTTTACGAGGCTCATAATGCTTTAAAGCACAAGACATTTCATGACAATGTTTCCGTGTAAAGACAAATTACTTTATTGCAATTGGCATGACTTTCACAAATAAAAATAAAAAATCCTCCTGATAATTCAAGAACAGGCAAAATAATGTAGTTATGAACCATGACTGATGTACAACACCAAAACAACACTATAAAGTTCTGTAAGAGTTTCCTTGTGTGTCTTTTAAAGCTTTACAGTTCCCACTATGTGCCTCACAGAGATCTCGAAGTCATTTTCAAAACTTAAAACATTCATGTTTTGTTTTTTTACTGAAGATGGCACGGCTGACGGTGCGGTGCACGTTTTCTGTAACTGATCACAAATGTTAAATTTCCATCAAGGTGAAGAACACATACTCAAGAATCACAATAAATGTAGTGGTTATGTAAATGTTATCAAAACAAAATGACAAAAGCTGCATACTTTTATACAGAAATTTAACAAGATGCACGGAAACAAATGTTGTATGATATTGACAAATGAAATCATGTAAATATATATATATATAAAAAAAAATCTTAATCTTAGAAACTTGTGTACATTGTATTTTGGAGTTCATATTATATTCAAAACATCCCTCAAAACAACATCAATGGTAAAAGAGACAGGAAGCATCATGAGGCCGGAATAATAATCAAAGCAGATTCATGATCAAAGTGCTCGGTGATAGGATGGAATAGATGGGCAAAATGAAACAATGGCTAATAGTTGAGTTTCTTTCTTCGAAGCAGAGCTGCTCTAGAAGCAGAAATAATCTCGTTGGTTGAGTTAAAGGCCGAGAAGCAGAGCCGAGTAACGCTTCGATCAACTTACAGTCTTGATTCTTCCACTTGAATCTAAGATTAGAAAGCCTGATGATGGTGGTTAAATGTAGCCGTGCTTTGTTAGCAGTTGTAAAAGGGATCCAAAAATCAGCACTGCGAAGTTCACCGGCGCCTCTGTGCCAAATTGGTAACGCTAAAGACTTGGTGACGTAATGAATACCAGCTAGACGGTCACAGCTGGCGTCAAACTAACTCTTGGTCACTAATGGGTCACATAGTTTAAGAATTTGTATTATTGACTCTTGAACCATCTAAATCTATGCTTGTTTTTTTGAGCTGTCACTATGGCAGCAGCCTGACTCCGCCTACCTACACGAAGCGATACGAACGTTTGTCTCAGTGCTACCAAATATCGAGAAATTGAAGCCGGAGACTGCAAAGGGTTATTTTCCGACATGATTAAAAGCCGCTCGAATAGTTTCAAAATTAAACTGAGTTGTTACACCCGTTACACCCATGCGAGGGTCTGGTCATGAGGCTACTGCAGCAGAGGAGGGTTAAAAAAAAAAGTTGAGCTAGAATGTAATGATAGCTTCCTTTAATCTGGACTTTCTTGCACTGAAAGGGCGGCACTGTCCTTTTCAGCCAAAGCCAGACAAGTGGAACGTTCTGCCATCTTGGAGATGGTAGTCGCCAACATCTTTCCCAATCCATACATCTTTCAACAGACATTTACTGTATGTACAAGTTAAGACCTGTCTGAAGCAATCCTTCGAGGCATTTGGTAAAGTGTCTGCGTGATTGACGTGAGCCTATCTCGCAAACTTAAACGTGTATCTGTCTCCCTGCTTGTTGGCCAGCCTGCTGACTTTTTTTCTCGATGAACCCTTAACTCAACCTCTGAGATTATTCCTCGTCCGTTCTATTGACATGTCGTACAGTCGCATGATCCCAAGTACGTGTTTTGAGACGTTGCGTGTGTTTGGTACACTGTGAGGTCAGGTGTTTGAAATGCATGCATTGGTACTGGAAGGCTGGTGTAGGTTCATCCGTTGTCCTGCTGACTCCAATATGGCTGCTGCTATAGGCTGTCGAAATACTGCGAATCTTCTTGCTATTTTTCGGTGGCGTGCTAGCAGGCCTACTGTGAGCTCATCTGTGGCGCAAACTAACCGTGGCTCACTCGTCGACAAAGTTTACCCGGTATGTGAGCTGGTGACCGTTGTCCCAGGCGTACAAGAGCTTCTCCTTGGGGTTGTAGTCAATCTGGGTGGTGAAGGAGTACTCGTTGGTGAAGGGCAGGCGAGGGATGGCATCGGTGCCGGTGTGGGTGTCGTACGCGTAGTTCACCTCGCCTTCTTTCTGGTTGTACACGTCGACGGCGTACAAGACGCCGCAGATGATGAAGCAGTTCCCGTAAGAGTTCCTCTTGAGACCCGTCCTGTAGGTGCTTTCCTTTTTCAGGGACAGGTCCCCGGGGTCCAGCTTGCTGATGATGATCACCTCCTGCTGGTTGTAGTCGTAGTCCATAGAAGGGTAGATCACCCACAGGCCGCTTTCGTCCACCGCAAAGTCGATGTCCGAGTGGCCCCTCCACTTCCAGGGGGTGGTGTCCTCGTACACCACGTCGTGCAGCAGCGTCCAGGCCGCCACGTACCGCATCCTCAGATCGTACTTGATGATGTTCTTGGTGAAGGCCCGGTTGTAGTAGAAAGCTCCGTTGTAAACCACGTGGCCCGTGCCGATCCAGTTGTAAGGCAGTTTGAAAAGGTTGCTCCAGCGTCCTGCGATTAAAAAAGGAAAAGGAGAAGATTGTGTTAAATTCTGTTGCAACGAACACTGTTTCAGCTCTGATGCAATCTGCCTCCGTCAAGGCCAGTAACTGCCACTGTGGACGTATCTAGTATCCTCGGTGATGGCTCTGTTGTGATCCAAGAAACAAAACAGGCCGTATTTGGTCATCAAACTTCAGCGGGCACCTTCCCTTTGGATTTTCCGCCTCCAGTAACTGTAAAGATTATCAAGTGTTGGGACCACATTAACGGAACAAACGTGACCCGAACACTCAAAAATGTGTCCTGAAGATTGGACAATAATCTAACTGAAGTTCCTTTTCTATAAGCGTCATTTAAATCTGTTCAAACCCATCAGTAAGCAATTCCATTTCCACTCCCCACCTCAGCTATGTTCATGATTTTTAACATAAGATAACTGCATGTTTTAAGTGACAATCAAAAAAACTATTAATAGTTAATATACTATTAATGCAAGTCACGTTGCAAACAACCTCTGAAGTTGCAGCAAATTTAACCAAATTTAGCCATATTGTTGTTGTGGATGTAGCACAGTTGTTAGCGTCCCAAAAAGCGGACTTTTTTCTTGCAGCACTTCTTTAAAAACCCCGGAAAAAACATCAGTGATATTGAGGGCTTTTTCAGAATTAGGAGCCATGATATAATTGCACAATGAAATCTAGATTTGTTTCGACCTGATTTCACCCATAACATGAAAGAGTAATAAGACTTGTAAAGCCCTTGTCACTATAAATGCAACTTTGAAAGGATGATGTTCAAAGTCTCGGGCTGGGAAGGATTTGCTTGTGCTTCCTCGAGACTTGGCTCAAGAGTTGTCCCACAACAGAGCTCCGTGAGCTTGTCCTGAAGGGGCTGACATGTGGTAAATATAAATAAATAGGGCTCATAATGAAATCATTTTCAAACATCTGAAAGGATTCGTGTGTTTGGTCTACACCCGGCCATGCAATAAGCAGGATAATATACGGCAAAGGCAAAGTTAAGTTAACCCTTCAGGATGTTTCGGAGCGAAAGAGATACATGATACTTTGCTTAGCATGAGTTGGACACATGGAGTTATTCATGCCTAGCTGATATTACAGAGCCCATGTTAAGCTGTTTTTACAAAGCCAGACTGTATACACGCCGGCTTCATGTGACAGTCCCGCGGTTTGTTTAGGAGTTCCCTCCCTGAACCAACACACTCTGCGCTTATAGGTGTCATTTTCTAATCACATCCTATCTGCTATCCTAACCTTCCAACCTCAGGAAGTCCGACTTAGATAATGATGATAACCGAAGGCCGGTGAAAAACAATATTCAGTAGAGCCCCCGCATCTCCCCCACCCCCCACCCTCACCACCCCACGCAGACACCAGCCCCATCCCCCCAAAAAAAGGCCCAGGCCCACACTCTTAATCCCTCTCCGCTGTGCCCAGTTCAAAGAAACAAGGCCAGAGCACATGTCAGGGAGAACAGCAGGCATCACCGCCACTCACCAAGATACCTAGTCATCCGCACACAGCTGTGAGCTCACCGCCCGGCGGGACGCCTTCACATGTAAGTGCATTTAGAGAGCCCGTTGTCCAAACACATCTAGATCAACAAGCCGAGTGCCTTTCGAGGGGGAGATCATCTTAACTCTCCTTAGCGGAGTGTAATCCAATTCCTCAGTTGATTTGGATGTGCAAGGAGGAGTGGATTTTCCCACCGTGAAACGCGCCAGAGCACTCGCATTCCTCAGATCTCATCAGTGCCATCCGAACTCATCGGATAAATCAGCGCGAATCAATGTCACTGGTGTTATTAGAGAAAAATACAGATGCGCATTGAAAGAAGGGTGATGAGAGCGTTCGAACCGGCACGCTGGGAAGATGATGGCCTTTTAAGTTGGATGGATGTAAAGATGTGTGACGGTGTAAACAAACATGAAACAAGCTTTACGCGTTTCGAAATGTTCGCACTGACTCCTCAAACCGTCATTAAGGCGTACGTGGAGTCCAGAGCGTGTGTTCACCTGGCAGGAAGCCTGGTGTTCAGGACGGGGTAACGCGATCGGACGGCAAATGTTACACAGCTCAGTCGAGGCCTGAGGAGTGTTGTTCTAAGTGGATTAGATGCGGTTACACAATGCTTTGCTTTTTGTTATATTAATGTGCTCGAGTGTTTGAGTTTGTGCAGGGCTACGAGTGCCAACGCGGTTTTAAGGGCCAGCAAAGCGGAGTCGGGTCTGTACGGTTCAAAACTACAGGAGGCCGCTTACAGTTAAGGTAGGAGGAGTTAAAATGATACAACCAGTCCTCCCGACCCAGCGATCTGATTGGTCAACTGTACATTTGGAACAAATCACCATGACATCACACCCTGCTCATCACTAGAAATATCACTCCGCCTTCTCAATGGGAATATATCATTGGAATTGAATTTCATATAATATGTAATTTAAATGACCCATTTGGTGAAGTCGGGTCTCTTTTGGTCCTTTTTGGTCGCTCCGAGCACCCGTACCGTAACACCACGGATAGTCACGCGGCGGGTAGCTGGACCGGTTTGGTTTGAACCAAAATCTTAAAAACACACGAGTCCATCGATATCTTTTTTTCATCATATATCTTAGTTACAACCAGACTGAGCCAGCTGAGCAGTTTTATGTTTCTATTTGCTGTATTTATTCAGTTTAAGAAACCATCTCTAGAAAGCAATAAAACAGACCTGATCGCCAATAATCACATTTTGGGTTAAAAATAAGTAATTTTATGCAAATAACATTGCGTAAGTTACTTAAAAGAAGTCCATGTCCACTTGTGTCTAATCATGGACTTAATTTTTCCAAGTCATAGTCCTGCCTGTTCCATCTAACCACCCTCGAACTTCTTTCCTATGCAGACTTTATCACTCTTTATCACTCTTTACCCTGCGTCACATGACCTTCTCTTTTGACCCGGGTGGTCACGGTACACCTTCTGCTTATCTTTCTGACGCCCAACATGTATAATACATCTGTCAAGTGTCACTTTCTGATGAGATCAGGCAGTGAACTCTGACATTGGACTAAAAAATCAAAACCTACGCCTTATCTAGGATCTACTGGCTCGACCTTTAACCCCGTCGCCTCGAGCATAAATCCAGCTTAAGTCGAGGGCAAACCAGTTGACCCCTCACCTTGCTTGAAGTTGTCCAGGTTGCGGAACTCCACGAGGTTGTTGCCGTAGTAGTAGTTAGTGACGTAGATCTTGGAGTCCTTCGCCAGGGGATCCTTCATCCAGGCTCCCTCGTTTCGCCCGTAACTGTGCTGCTTCTCCGGCTGCTCAATGGACGCCAAGGTCCCTTCGCAGTTCAGGATCTTCCCTGGAAAGTAGAAAGCAACAACGTTCAACATGCATGCCTGGGAAAGAATGACTCGCATTAACACGGGGGGGCTTAACTCGATTTCACACCCGTACATGTCTTGGCAGGGTGAACCGACATGCTTTCCTTGCTGCCAAATTGGCCGTCGTCACTGCAGTCAAAGCCTGCAACGAAAAAATTCTGAGCGAGGGGGTTTTTCAGTACTCGCCTGCTCGGTGGAGAGACGGCCGGCTGTTGTTGTTGGAGTTGTCCAGCAGAAGCACAATCGTGGGAGCCGGTCTTTCGGATGCAATCGTACTTTGGGTGGTGATAGTAGTGGGTGTGGCCTTCGTGGTGGTCGTGGTGCTGCCGGTTGTGGTGGTGGTGGTGGCGGTGGCGGCGGTGGTTGTGATGGTTGTCGTCGTGGGAGCAGCAGGGGTCGCTGCAGGTTCGGCCACGGTTTCCAGGACCATTTCGGCTCCTCCGTCCTCAGACTGGTTCTCGGTGACGTGATGGACTGTGTACGTTTTGGCTGGGTGGTCTGGCGGAGGAGGAAGAGGAGAGGAAGATAAAGCAAAGTAGAAATCATTTTCATAAAAAAAAATGTAGCAGCGGGCCAAACGAGGTCAGACTGTCCTGAGGCCGAGAGTAATACGTTAGCTTTTTATAGCTGTAAACAAGCAGCTTCTTGTTCTCATTAGCGATGGTTACTTAAGGGCGGCACGAGGCAACAGTGAGTCGGGACATTGTTTCGAAGCTGCCTTTGGTCTTGTCTGTTTTAACCTTTCGTTGACTTCACACTACAGACGGCAGACAGACATTTTACAGTCTGCAGCTCCTTGATAGACATTTTTAGAGTCTGCCCTGTTCCAGAAGTTCACATCAAAGATGGCATATGTAGCACCAACATCCATCTTCTCTTGGCTTCTTTCACCAAACTCCTTCCTAACACAGCCTGTTGAAATCATTAACTGTATTTAAAAGTGGAAGTAACTTCCAGTTCTGAAAAATGGTTTCCGATGCAGAAGTGTCTTCAGCTGCAATACCAGCGAGTGCCACTAGAGGTCGGCTCCAAAAAGCCTCCGGCTCCATAGACTCCCATTCAACTTCTCTCATCAAATCCAAAGTGAATAAAATGTGTCCATCAGTTATCTCGGTGTTGTTAGCTAAAGTCACTCCTTCTTATTAGTTTTCTGGAGGTCCATCTGAAAATAATCCCTCATTCATTAGAAAAGAAGATTCAAGAAAACCTGTTTTTGGGGGCGTGTCTGTTTGATTGACAGGCCTGTGGTGCAGTCAGGTTACAGCTATTGGTGGGCGGGACATAGTATCGTCAGGTTTCCAATCAGATCAGTCAGATCCACCGCCGGCTCCTCCCCCAGCTCGTCCAAATATGGTCACTTCCTGCCTTAAACCGCTCCGAACTAGCAAAGATGCCACCGGACAGAATCAGAACTCGAGGCTTCATAACGGACGTTCACAAACCAACGATGACGTCGATGCTGGTTGCACGTTTTCCTTTAAATTTGGTTGTACAGTGTTTTGTACCACTAAATTTGTCTGATGCGCTTTCGAGCCCTCCGATTGCCTAAATCCTGTTTTAGAGGTTTTGGATTAAATTCGATGAATACTTATTTTATTAGTCTTAAAAAAATAAATAAAAGGACTTTGATTTCTTTCTTTCTTGGATTCAGCTTTCTGTCATCAGCGTAACATATCCTGCTGCTCATACGGTGATGGTCTGCGCTGCCAGACAGATGTTGACGGATTACGCTGTAAAACAAGCATCTCCCCGAACACGCACAGTCTGAACACGTGGACTCGCTAGCAGAAACAAAAGCTCAGAGAAGTTTAGCATTTTTAAGAAGTTTTAAACTGCGCCTGGAGCGAAATGTACCTCAAAACTCCTCAAAACCAAAATGAGAGAAACAAATCAGCTACAACCACATCTGTCCGGTCGAGTGGAGGTTACGTGAAAGAGGCTGGCGGGTAATTGTTAATGGACGGGACATCCATCTGTGTTTAGTAAAAGCATGTGGGATGCACATTGTACTACTATTGTTACTTTACAACTTTATACATCAAAGACCCCTTAAAGATATATTTCAACTCGGCAATGAAGATATTCAAAAATAAGAATAATATATTCTGGAGATTTTGTAAGAACTCAAGCAAAGATCTGCACTGGCAACAAAATGCTTGGAGACAAATTTATAGTTTCATCATGAAATATACATTTTAACTCTTAACTCTTTGCAGACAGCCGCGTGCAGCTCACATTTTGAGGCAGCCAGTTTGGTGTTTCGCTGTGCATGTGCCAGAAAAGAAAAACATCATGTAAGTCATCCTTATTTTTTATTTTTTGTCAAGCACTTGCACACCTGTTTTTCTTTAAATTTCCGTGTTCTTCAGCCAAACGTGATAAACAAAGCAACTCTTTCTCATGCTTTCGTGTGACTGCAGTGTTTCCCCTACCATTATCTTCGGCCAACGGGACCTGCCGCCACCCAATATACTCATAGAACTGTAGTTATGTGCAGTAACTACTTTTTTCTTTTACTGTCCACCCGTTTCATTTTCAGCTCAGTGCGAGAGTCACTCCTGCATTTTTCTGTCGACCTCAAGCTGCTGAAAACCAGAGCAGATTATCAGCTTTTTTTTTTTTAAACGCACCCCCACCTGTATCTACTGAAAGTAGTAATAACGCTAATGTCAGCAGTTTGTGTCAATCCCCAAGCTAGATGCATGCTAGCTTCTTGCAGGCTGTGCGATTACTGGTTTAAGTTTTGCAGGGTGGTGAAACGAGTTTTTTAAACCTGTCAGCTGTGTCTAACACCGGCAGGTCCCAGTAGAAATGTGTGTCACTGTAACTAAATCCGATGAGAGGCATTAAAAGGTGCATCCCCCCCCCCCCCCCCCCCCCCCCACCCGGGTGAATAGAGCTCCCTGCGTCCTCCTCTTCGCTCGCAGATTATGGAAATGAAGCCCCGAACAGTTTTTGGTGATTCGACAAAAGGGGTGAGCTGGTCTCTCTCAGGATTCACATACGTGGCAGAACACGCGGGGTGACAGCGTCATGTGCGTGTGCCCTGTGCAAACGCAGCATACCTATTCACTCAACTAGACTTAAAGAGGATTGGAAGGAGTCAGGAAATGTTTTCTCTGCGTCGGTGAGGGTCCCCACACGTTTATTGTGTGTGGGGGTGAAGCCGAGGCGTGACATGGACGTGGCAGCGCCCCATCGAGATGGCATTCCAGCATTCGAGCTCCTCCTTATTTTTTGCCAATAAAACCGATTTTGGATTTCCTGTTCGGCGAACGCGTCGACGAGGCCAAGCTTTGCTGAAGACAACAGCGGGGGTAAATCTCGTATCGTGGGGGGCATCTTGTGCGCTGCACAGCATTAATTGCCTCGTGCTTAAGTGGAAAGTTAGCTAAAGTCACTCCTTCTCATTAGTTTGCTGGCGTTCCATCTGAAAATAATCCCTCATTCATTAGAAAATAAGCTTCAAAAAGATGTGTTTTTTGATTGACAGGCCAGCGGTGAAGTCAGGTTACAGCTATCGGTGGGCGGGGCGTAGTATCGTCAGGTTTCCAATCAGATGGAGTCAGATCCACCGCTGGCTCCTCCCCCAGCTCGTCCAAATATGGTCGGTGATCTGACTGCAGCACCGACGAAGACGAGCTTTGCTAAAAACAACAGTGAGGTAAATCTGGTATTGTGGGGGGATCTTGTGTGCCGCGCAGCATTAATTGCCTCGCGCATACGTGCAAAGTTTGCAACACAATCACGGCCTTTATCTCACACTTGTGCAAAAACAACATTCCCAGGAAAACGCTTTATACCTCGTCTCCATTGGAAACTAAATCCGGCTCATGGAAAAAAAATAAAAAAAATTAAAAAAAAGGGACTCCGTGGCTGCGGGCCGATCCGGATCCAGCAAAGTGTCATGTGTGGTCAGATTAAATTGGTGAAGAAACTAATTTGGATCATTTTCAACACCCACGGTGGATCACGCACAGATGATCGCACACAGAGTGGGAGTGCAAGCTCAGCTAAAGTGCGAGCACACTGTTTGCTTTAGCTCATGGAGGGTGGCATTCTGTGAACACACCACAGCGCTGGGAGACTATACAGAGTGTTCAAGCCAAGCTGACAAAAAAAAACACCCCTCACCTCTGTGCTCGTCCTCGTCGGTTTTGGAGGCCTTGTAGTACGTGATGCCCCGTACCACGCCGGCCTGGTGGTGGCCGGCCGCCTTGGCTTTGGCCGTCGGGTCGGCCTTGACGGGCTTCCCGGGTTTGATGACCTCTTTCTTGGGCTTGACGACCTTTTCTTTGGGCGTCTTGGGAGGTGGTTTGGCTCCCGGGGTCTTTTTGTTGGGGGTTTTTACAGCCTCCTTTGTTTTCTCGCCGTTGGTTTCCTGCGAAGACATTCAGGTTACGTAAACACACTCGGTGGGTTTTCATGTGTCGACCGCGCTGACGACGGCGCGTGATTATTTTGTGTAGCTTTGAAGTCGAAGCAAAATTATGAATTTGAATTAAAGACGTGTCTAAGTGTCTTCTCAGACGGTCTGCGATTTGTATTTATGTCTCGACAACAGAAACGTGCGATTCGGACTTCGTCACCTGTGCTTTGCTCTCCGAGGAGTCTTTCTGCAGCAGCTGCAGACTCAGGCTGGAGATCTCCTTCTTGATGCTCATCATGATGTTGGAGTAGTTCTCGTACCTCTTGAACTGGTTGGTGAGGCTCACCATGCTGTCCCGCACGAACTCGTTGTCCCGCGTGAGGTTCGTCTTGATCGTCTGCGAGACAAAACATCGTAGCTTTGACGTAAACCCTCGTCACCCCCGACGTCTCCTTCCAACCCTTTTAAATACGCTTTTTTTTTTTTACCTCTTCCAGGGTGTTCATCTGAGACACCACCTTGTTGATGTAGGAGTGGACTTTCATCAGGTCCATGCTGTAGAGGGTTCCCTCGAGGAGGTCCACCATGGATTGGAGCTGCTCGTTCGTGCCGTAAAAGGGAACGAGAACGAGTATTATTCACCGTCTCCTGAACACAAACCTGACAGCTTTACGTGCCTCCTGTCAAACCAGGGTAATACCTTAACTGCCCTCCCAAAACATTTCACTCTGATTGCCTCTATTGATGGAGCGTCCACATCAATAGACCCATTAGCCGTAAAGGTTCGTTCTGAGGTTCACTCGTCGAAGCCTTCGGAGATTTATTGGGTTCACCGAAAGCTTAAAGTGGAGGCGGATCAAACATCTGGTCTTTTTGGTTCATATGTAACATAGCGTGCTTCTGCTGCTTGTGAAAAAGAAACGTGTGCTTTAAGGTCTATGCTCAAGTGTGCTGACGTGTTCACAGAACATGTTAAAGAGAAATTGGAAGAACGATGAAGACTGGAAGGGTTTTGCTGATTGATTTTCTTTAGTTCAATTCAACCCAGATTTATTCATTTGTGTTCAGTTCTTCAGTTGTTTTTTTTTTCTACATCAGCTGTAACTTCTACAACCAATTATCTGAAGCCCCCAGAATCATTTCAAAAATGTAGAGTACAGTAAATATTCACGTATCAGACTTTGAGCTCCTCCCCCTCACCTTCAGCAGCTCGGGCGCCTGTTTCTTCAGCTTCTCCATCTTCCACTCGTTCTCGCAGGGGTTGAGAGACGACGGCGGCGCCGTGCACGAGCACTTGCAGTCGGATCCGGAGCTGACCGTCTCCACCGTGTAGAAGTCCTCCACGCGCACGCTGCCGCTGCGCAGCCGCAGGCAGGCGTCTTTACTCAGCGGCCGCATGATGCACTTACAGCGGCAGTCGGAGCCTTCGGACGTCATCCGAACGGGCTCGGTCTCCCCGAAGATCTGAAAGACAAGAAACGGGAATTTTCCCTATTTCTTAAATCAACAAAACAACACTTTTGTGGAAATGTCTCTTTATTGTTTCAGTCCAAACTTATAAAGTGTGTCCGTTTTCTCGAAGGTACATGTTGAGCTAAAGCTGGTCTTTCCTTCCTTCCTTTCCAGTCATTTATTCCATTAGTCAAAAGCCTGCCGGGCATCCATTGACAATAAATCCCTATTTTTATTTTTTCATTGAAGGGAAACAAAAGCAAAAGGGAAGGAAAGCCATGTGAAAAAATGAGCACATGCTTCCCCTCTTTTTTGTTGGCCGGTGTGACTCAGAGGAAAGCCTCAGAGACAATCATAACTCATTCGACTGCATCACCGGCTGGCCGGCGGCCGCCAACGTGCGGTGACAAGGGGCTTCGCTTGGCCGCGGTTTACTTAATAAACAGGATGAAATGCGAGGCGGCCCGAGCGCGGACTCTTTACGCTCTTTCTTTGTGAGACAAGTGCAAGCTGACATCGGTCTGACACGAGATATTCAGCTGCACAGATTTACTGCAACGTCCGATGAAATGTTCAGGCCGTGATGATGAGCTGGCAGACGCACTTCTGCTGAGAACTCCCCGCTTGGTCCTAAAAGCGCAGCACGCCTTATTGCGCAATAAATTTAAATATTTACTAATATAAATCAAGATGTCTTTTCAAATGTCTGTTTTATAGCTGTTCGTTGATCTGAACTGAAGGTTCGTTTGAGTGTTAGTTAGTTAAAGATAAAGTAGAAACTGTGGCGGTTAAATTTGCACAAATAATGCAACGTCAAGATTTGGTTTAAACTCTTAAGAACATCTCAAACCTGCAGCGCGGAATCTTTGTCTCCATCTTCTGGTAGCAACAGCAATTATAAAAGCACTGTTAGCGCCTGACGCTACTATTTTGACTCTAAAACGGTGGATAAATTGAGGATTAACGGTCATTAAATGAAATTAAAAGTGTCCTCAACCCTTTGAAATGACTCATTTCCACCGTCAAGACTTTGATCCATTCGGTCTGATCACATTTGGAAAGCACCGCTGATTTATTTTTATCCATATTCAAGTTAGCATCGGGCTAAAACTAGCTGGAAGACATCTTTGACTTGACTGTAACGGATTTATTTGTAAAAGTCCGACATTACTGAGTTTGAGATTCTGGCTTTAATCCTCTTTAGCTCTTCATAAGTAAACCTGTTGTTGAGTTGCACAACCCAAAGATGGCCGTGAAGGTTTTCGTCCCTCCATCCTTTTGTTGGACACTTATCTCGAAAACTAATACAGTAAGTGGATTTTTTTTTTGGGAAACTAAAATGGCCAGTTGTTTGCAAAAAAAAATTAAAGTTTAATAAGTGGATTAACACAAACTCTTCCAGATGACGGACCATCTCCGTTTGAGATATATCCTATGTGCTTCCCTACTGGCCACTCTTAAACAAGGCACAATAAAAACTTTAGCATCCACCTATTTGGAAACCTCATTCTTCTGGTTTTTTTCCCCCTCTGCCATTCATCTTCAAATCTTCATTAATTATACATTTCTAAAATTCCCATTTGAACCCCGTCTCTATTTCTGGCTCTTGATTCCAGCTCGGCGCTCCAGGAGTCCTGGCGGTTGGATGGCGTGCTGGAGGAAGTTCGGGCCGCCATCTGTCCCCCCGGTGACATTTAGGGACCGGCACACATGTTATCACTTCGCCGAGAGTCTTCATTAACGAGCCGCGGTGCCGTCCTCGTGTGACTCGGAGCTCGGACTCGAACTTTACTGGTCCCAACAAACCGGTGACCTTTTGTACGGAAAAAGCTTTTCTTCTTTTGAAGTCTTCACCAAGTTTAAACTGTCATATCTGACATCTTAAGACGTGATGTGTTCAGGGCACCACGCGGGTCCTCCCCCCCGCTCTGTCTGTTAGCCTGGAAGCAAAGATCAGTCTTCTTCACAAGGACAGAAGCTCTTGAACCAGTAATGGAGACGATGAGCCCATAATGGGGGTCGTGTTCACAAAGTTAACGAGAAGAGACGATATGAACGCCGCCGCCCTCTCGCGGTGTTCACTTCGGATCTTGTAATAAAAAGCTGAGTTGTGACGTGTTTGCCGAAATTCATTTGGAAAAATCTTGATGTTACCAACGACCTCGTCTTTGTCTTTTTTTTTTTATTACGTCACCTGCCAGGTAGCTCGCTAAATTGTGTCATTGCGACGTCGTCCATTTCGCTGTTGCCTAGCAACAGTATTCTCACGACTTAAGCCACGTGAACACCAAGCGGGCGAGACTTCCTGTGTCGTTACCACCAGCTCACGAGCTCCATCTGAAGATTCGGGTCCAATCGTCATTGCTGTCATTTAATCGGACTTCATGTCCTCCAATTAAAGGGGTCCGTTTTTATACGAGTTCTCCCCAAAACTGTAAAAAAAAACAAAAAAACAGTTGTGATGTGACTTCTTTGCCTGAGAAAGTGACAGTGATGATGTCATACTGATGTCTTTAGTCGTGTCCCAGCTCGACCTCGGCGTTGGCAAAATTATACTTGACCCGGAGAGTCAAAACGATGAGGCCGTTTATCAGCCTTTGGAGGCTCTTTAAAAAAAAAAAAAAAAAAAGCGCGATTGCATTGTGGGAAATTGATCCACGCCGAGGGACGACAGGCGTCGGGATGTCGGGCCCCCCCTCCCCTCCTCCTCCCTTTTTAAATACGTTGAGCGGAGCTTCAATAAAAGGCTCATAATAAGGGAAATGACAGAAATTAAGAGTGTGAAGCAGCGTTGATTTGGTCACGGTGTGTTGTTTAATGGGTTTCCATGGTTACGAGTTGAACAGCTTTTGGAGGTCTTTTGTCAGAGAGCTGAGGGAAGGTAAGGAGGCAGCCGTGGTGGTGGAGGTGGAGGTGGAGGTGGTGGTGGTGGAGGTGGTGGTCGGGGCTCATTAGTGGAGGAATGCAGGCTTAGTGATGGGGAAGGTGAGGAGGGTGTGTGTGTGTGTGTGTGTGTGTGTGTGTGTGTGTGCGCCTCCCCCCCCCCCCCCCGCCTCCCTCTCCTTCCATTACAGTGGACGTACTGGGGAAGGGGGTCCGACACGGGGTCAGGACTCCTGTGTGCGGAGCCGGGCCGACCCCGACCCATGTCAAGCGAAAAAGGCAGCAGGTTGACAAATGCTACAGCCACATGAAAACAGAGTGGATTAGCAGATTAAACCTCTTTAACGGAGGGGGGGGGGGGTCATTGTTTCGTCCACCGATCGCTGCGTGGCAACGTCAGCTTTTAAATTGAAAGAAAGTCGAGAGAAAATTCCAGCCAGATTTACTTCGCTACTTGACGTCTGGTCGAGGAAGAACTAAAGCCCTTGACTCGCCGGCTTTTCCGGAAAAAAAAAAAGAAAAGAAATCTGCCAGTCAAGAGCGGCCGCCTCCCTTTATCGCCTCCTCCCTTATCGCCTCCTCTCCCTCCTCCTCCTCCCTCCCTGTCAAATCACATGTGCCGGTGTGCCTAACTGACCGTCCGGCATCCCATGCCAAGCTGACCCTGCCAGCATGAGAACGGGCAACACAATTAAGAGTGCTAATAATTACCGAGCGGCCTCGAGTATTTAACGCATGCTTTGAGCTTCTTTGGAGTCTCCGGGCTCCGACCTCTCAAGTGCGAGTCAAGTTTTGGGGTCAAAGAGAGAAAAAAAAAAAAAAAAAAAAAGAAAACACAGGAAAAAGAGCCTCCATTAGATCAGCCGCCGCCGGCCTCCGTGCTGCTAACGCGGCCTGACAGCGGTGAAGCCAAACCTCCCCGATTGCCGCGGAGTTTTTAAGGCCTGTTTGTCTGTTTGTATCTGCAGTCCATGTAAACAAAGATCCCCCCCCGCTTCTCCCCGCTTTCCCCCCGCTTCCCTTTTTTTGTTTTTTTTTTGTTAGTGCAACACAAACAGCTGCAAGCAAATTATCTTAGTTTTCAATTTATTTTTCCCACCAAAAAAAAAAAAAAAAAAAAAAAAGGGGGGGGGGCACCCTGAATACCGACTCTAATCAGCCCTTTAAGCCCCCCTAAAAAAAAAAAACTAAAAAGGGACGGACTATCCCTTTTAAAAATCCACATCATCTACCTGTCAAGGGCACTCAAGCCCAGAAGTGGGGCCCACATTCCAGCCACAAAGGCTCCGATTTTTAATCTAATTAGCGGCTGCTTATGATAAACAGTCCGCCACTGTAAAGATTAACCTGCTGCAAAGGAGGAATTTAAACAAAACCTACCAAAAAAAAAAAAATGTCAATTTTCTTTTTTTTTTTAAGGCTCCGAGTCCAGAGACGAACCACCGAGGTCGTCCCTGGACAGAACCCGTGGTGGCGTCGGCACGGGGACGCTAATTAGCTGCACACAAAGTGCACCGAGCACTCGCTGCTTTCGGGGGTCCACGTCGACATTCCTGCCGGCTCCGTTTTACACGTCTGGAAAAACAAAAAACGAGGCAAAAAAGACGGACACTGATCGGACTTTAGTTTTCATCCCGAATGACTTAAATTCTGTGTACTTTCAAAATCCTCTGAAAGCACACGGACGCAAAATTAAGCTGCCTGGAACGTTTCGCTAATAAACTCCACACTAATAATAATAATAATAATAATAATAATAACAGGAATCTGTACGTAAGCCCAAAGAGACACTTCCCTAATTATTAGTGTGTTTTCCTGCTGAGGAATGACGGACGCCGCCAACATCTTTCTCCCAGATGACTTTTCACACAACAGATGTTTATCGGAGCTGAAAAAAGAGAAAGAAGATTTGTACGCGCTCCATCATGAAACCATTTATCCAACAAAACACTTGAATTAATAGATATTTTTAAGCCAGACAAAAAAAAAAAGAGCCAAATGGAGATTACAGTTAATTCGATTAAATGGCCGTTTATCATCGGGTGAACTCATCGTTTAGAAAACGACACCATAAGCAGGTTTTTTTTTTTCCTTTCACCGCAGCGTGATTAAATCGACGCCGCAGAGTTCGACGGAGCGACGAAGCCAATTTTTGCATGTCGGACAAATTCCCCCTTTAAACAATCAGCCTCGTAAATCTGTTGCACTTCGTTTAGTTATTAGTTGTTAACCCATGTGAGCAGATTTCCATGTAATTCTTTTCCACCGCGTGTCCTCAGGTGGCCTCCGTAGTTCGGTGTCGGTTTGGAAGTTTTCCAAGTTTAGTCTCTTGATCAACTTCAGCACGTATTTGTGAACATTTGTGAAACATCAGATTTGTGGGAAATCTTCAACACGCCTGCTTCACAGCTCAAAGTGTTCCTGAGCCCCTGCGGTGATTTCCACTGAGTCCGAACTCTGGAAGTCGTCAACGGAGACCCTTGAAATGCGAGACCGAAGGTCAGGAGACACCAGGTGGGTTTTTTTCTTGGACGTTGGCGGAAGTTGTGCAACCGTGAATTCGTCCCCCAGAGTCAGACTGTCAACACCGAGTTCCACCGGGAACCCTCCGAGGCGTCTGAGAGTCGTTTGCGTTGTTAGCTGGTTGCTAACTTGAGCTGTTTTATGAGCAGAATTGGCTGTTTGTTAACTTTGTTCACCGAGTTCTGCTGCGACCTTCCGCAAAAAAACATCCGCTGCAAACGACAAGTTTCTCCTGCAACCACACAATCGTCGCCCACCGCTGCTGCTTGATGGATTCGGCTCCGCTGCGACTTCTCTTCTGTTCCCTCAAAATGGACTTCAGGCTAAAGAGCCGCTGTGGAGGAGATCCGGTACCGAGTGCGAGGTTCGTCTTTCTAAAATGAACGCCTGCATTTACTGTTCCACATCCGTAGCAGGCAGAATACAGCAGCAGGGACGACCTCAGATCGGCCCAAGGTTGAGGTCAACGGGAAGACGGCGCCTCTCGGGGGACAGGGGGGGGAGTTTAACCGAGGTCACGCAGGGACGCAGAAACTTACAGACGGAGACCAGCTCGACCTTGAAAGTTTATCTGAGGTCGTCGCTCTCGAGGACAAAATGAATGTGCACGGAGAGGCGCTCGAAATTATGTGAAGACAGGAAGTGTGGGAAAAGAAAAAGGGACGCTTTTAAACATACCGTAAATAACTCCGTAATACAAACAACGGACTGTGTTCACGAGTCGACAGCGCTGCCGAGGACGCGTCTAACATAGTTCACGGAGACAAATTCAGATCGGTTTAAACTTTGCATCAAATCTGAGGCTGAGAGACGAGAAGGACGAGAAGGACGAGAAGGACGCCGGAATATAAAGAGCCGCGTCAGCAGATTGGCAGCGAAAGCCGAGCGCATCGTCACGCCTCGGTGAACGTGTCCTCGTGCGCGGTCGTAGTGTCAAACGTTGACCCCGACACGGAGGTCGGTGCCTCGGTGTGTGTGTGTGTGTGTGTGTGTGTGTGTGTGTGTGTGTGTGTGTGTGTGTGTGTGCTCGTTCTCATTTCCAACTGCCTTTTTTGTTTTGACCACAAACACGGAGGCTCGACCATCTGCAGACTGATGATGTTGACTCTTCATCAAGACCCACGTGACACCCCATCCTCCTCCCCCCCCCCCCCCCCCCCCCGCCCCCGCTCCCAATTAAACAAAGTCTTGTCGGCATAACACGTCATTGCAAGCACATGCGAAGGCGGCCGCCAGGCACCTTACGGCACCTGCAAAGGGTCCCCGTCCATCTTTTAATGACCGTCCCTTCCTCCCCCCCTCCCTTCCGCCGTCCCCCGTCTCCTGCCCCCTCGCTGACCTCGGCTTCTGATTTGTCCTCCCGAAGGGGGTTTGTTTACAACCAAAACAAAAAAAAGGAGGGTGCACGCGCTGGTTCCCACGCCACCCCCGCCACCCCGCCGGTGCCCTCCGTGCCCTCCTCCGAGCGGGGGCTTTTGTCCTCCCCCATTAACACCAGTGATGACGCCGCCGCTTTTGGCTGCAGCGACTGTGTCGGCGGAGCGTTTCCTGGTTTCCTGTCTGCCGCAGCCGCCAAGGTCGAGGGACGGGTGTTGTGACGAGAGACGTGACGGGACGATGTATGACCCTTAAAATGACGATGTCAGCTCGTTTAATCCGGCTTTTTTTTTTTTTTGGGGGGGGGGGGGGGGGGGGGCAATTTAAGTACACGTGTTTGACCTCTCAGACCTCCTAAGATTTATGCCCTTTTTTTTTTATGTTGGTTTAAGTCTGTGAAATTGTGTTGAGTATTGACTGTTTACAAATATCCACCTCTTATGAACATATGATGTGTACGCAAAGGTTTGATTCTTGAACCATATCAGTAGTCGACCCTTTAAAGAATGTTTTTACAGATAATTTACTTGTTTAAAAAAGGTAAAATAATCTGGTCATGTGACTTTTCACACTGGTCACGTGACACCGATCAATTTTAATCCAGACAATTTTTGTTTTTTTTCATTTAAAAGTTGCTCAGGGACCAAAACAACAACATGTTTTGTGTATTTGTGAGCTTCTTTTTTATTCTTTTGCGTATTTTTTGGAGTTGAGAGTAGAAACAAGAAATGGGCGGCGACACAGAGAGAGAAAAGCAAAGTGCCGCTATTTCCTGTTTTTATTGATAAATGACAATGCGAATGACTTGCATATAAAAATACGTAAAATAAATCAGCTTTGTCTTTATTGAATTACAATTCGTTGAGATATTCATAAATCATTGAAACGTGCTATAATCCCAATTTAGTAGCCTCGATAAAGTTGTCAAAAATAATTTCATTAAATATTGACTTTGTGTTTTGTAAAAAAAAAACTTACTCTTAACATCACTAGCGCTAAAATGCTAACTAGCTCTACAAATCCAGAGAACTGTAACTACAGACTTTCGTTATCTTCACTTTAAGTGAGTTGGATTTAATAATTGTGTCTTTAGTTATAGGCTATTTAAATATAAGATTTAAAATCAAATAAAACATTTTTGAGTTGAGAGGTTTTTTTATATACAATTTATTCCGCTAAACTTAGGCTAGTTAGCATTTAGCACCGGTAGTTTTTTTTCAGATGCAGCATTATTTGCGTGAGCAACAAAATGTACGCAAATGTTTTGCTTTAGCTGAAACTGTTTCACCAGTTAGCTCAACCAGCCTTGTATATTGTTGTTGTTTTTTGGGCTACTAAATTTATTACTGTTTATTTACTGTTGTTTCTTTATTACACGTCTATATAATCATAATATTTATACGATAAAGTAAAATAGATTCAGGTTGCGACACAAATTTCGACCAAATTCAAAAAGCCTTCTTACTTAGTTTCATCTTTGTGAGTCGTTTAAAAACATTTACACTACAAAACCAAAAGTATGTCGACACCTGATCCTTCCAGCCATATAGTCCATGTGCTGGTTGGACATTTCCAAATATATATATATGTATATATATATATATATATACTGTAATAAACATCCCAACTCTTCTGTTTTCAGGCTTATCATCATATTTGGACACAGTCGGGATTTGATGGGATGAGGTCAGAGCTTTGTGCAGGGAAGTCATGTTCTTCCACATATGGAGCCGGCTTTTGTGTGCAAGCATGTTAAAATGGGACAAACACAAACCAGGGATCAGTAGTGTCAGATCTTCTCTCACTGGAATTATTATTTTTTTTTTAATTTACTGCCTCAGCTGATGTTAAACGGAGAGCTTCTACTCCTCAGTGACCCTGATTCTATCCAGAACAGACAACACAGCACACTTGGCCTTACGTAGACGACCGTGGCCTCTGGTCTTCATGTAACGTGTACATGTGTTTTATCTCCTGCCTTTGTGTGTGTGTGTGTGTGTGTGTGTGTGTGTGTGTGTGTGTGTGTGTGTGGAGCTGGATGAGGCTGAGGGAGAGTGAGGGGTTACTGTAGTCCAGCAGCTGTACAAACAAGGGCAGCCAGATATTACCCGTTATAGTGCCATCTCTCTCCCACACTCCTCCGTTGGCACCGTCTCCTGTGCGCGCGCGCGCGCCGTTTGGAGGTGTAATTACGCACACGTATGGTTACTGGTGTGGTTGAATAAACCCACAAAAAGATACGTAACCCCCCCCCCCCCCCCCCCCCCCCCCCACACACACACACACACTCCCCCCTCCCGAAACCATCTGCCGGCGTTAAGATAAGAAAATTGAAAGGTCTGGCTTGTTGGGAAATTTTAGGAACCGGTCGCGTGCGTTTATTTGTCTGAAAGAGGCACCGTGACGCGGAACATGATGCAGGTGAGAGGAGGAAGGACAGCTGCAATTATATTATGTTCTGGTTTTGACCGACACCCAAAACACTTGATTTAAGAAAAATGCAAACATGCACGAAAGTCCTGCGGCATAAAGCGCGTGTTGGTTTGTTGTTTGTTTTTCTTACCTTACTCTGCGAGGACGCGTCCTTACACAGAACCAGCAGACAGGCCACCAAGTTGCTGTATCTCCACATTTTTCTCTCCTCTGAGTGCGTCCGGAAGTGAAAAGTTCAGAAAAAAATCCACAGCGGCGGCGGTCAAAACAGCTTTCAGTCCGGAGAAAAAAGGTGAAATAGGTGCGTCTATTTGAACTCCATTTCCCCTTCACACACGGGGGGAGGATCCGACAGTGTGAGTCCGGCCCGTCTGCGTCTGTGTGTGTGTGTGTGTGTGTGTGTGTGTGTGTGGGGATGCGGATGGATGTGTGCGCTGCTGTTGTCTGCACCGCCGCGCTGCGTCTGTCAGCCAGGGCGCACAGTGCGCATCATCCATCATCCATCTGTCCTCCTGCGGATGGGAGGAGTTTAAACACAGTCCCCTCGGTGTGTGGCGGCGTTTAATCAGCCTGCACGGGACAGGACGGGACAGGTCCGGCTTTAAAAAAAAAAAAAAAAAAAAAAAAAAAGAAAAGAAGAAGAAATAATAGCGGTCTGGCATGAAACGCCAGTAAAACAAATAAAAATACTAACTATAAAACTGCTTTAGGCCATAGTTGGATATTATTTATATTTTCTATTTAATTCAATGCACATCATGAATGATGTCACTATTTCTGTGTTTAGAAGGTGTTAATTAAAAAACAAAAAAAAAAGGGTGTCAGAGGAACAACACAAATTAGGCATTTGAAGGGCTTTTGGCGCCCCCACCTGGCAAATTATTAAATTGCAGCTCCCAATCCAGCAAACTGTAAAATCACCAACAGACCAAGAAGCAAATACAAGCAATTTTGTGCAATTTTTTTTAATTTAGTTTTTATTTCAGTTTCAGCCACATATACAGTCACATCCACATTTTTCCAACCGTTTATTTTTCTTTCTATTTTTACACACATATATATATATACATATATATATTTAAAGACAATTCAACAAAATTAAATTCAATGCTGCAGAAATGTTTCTGTACCCTTCCCCAGATCTGTGCCTCGATACAATCCTGTCTCAGAGGTCTACAGACAATTCTTTGGACTTCATGTCTTGGTTTGTGTTCTGACATGCACTGTCAACTGTGGGACCTTATATAGACGGTGTGTGTCTTTCCAAATCATGTCCAATCAACTGAATTTACCACAGGTGGACTCCAATCAAGTTGTAGAAACATCTCAAGGATGATCAGTGGAAACAGGATGCACCTGAGCTCAATTTTGAATGTAATGGCAAAGGCTGTGAATACTTATGTACATGTGATTTTTTTCGTTTTTGATTTTTAATAGATTTGCAAAAATTTCAAAAAAATGTATTTCACATTGTCATTATGGGGTATTGTGTGTAGAATTTTGAGGGAAAAAAATGAATTGAATCCATTTTGGAATAAGGCCGTAATATAACAAAATGTGGAAAAAGTGAAGCGCTGTGAATACTTTCCAGATGCACTGTATATACAGTTGAAACCACAAGTTTACATACACTGTGCAAAAAGACACATAACACTTTTTTTCTCACTGTCTGAAGTTAAATCAGACTAAACCTCTCCTGTTTCAGGTCCATTAGGATTACCAAAATTATTTAACTTTTGCTAAATGTCACAATAATGAGAAAGATAATTTCTTAGAGAATTTTATATTACCTTCTTTGAGGTCAAAAGTTTACATACACCAAAAGTACTATGTCTTTAAACAACGTGGGCAAGCCCAGATGATGATGTCATGGCTTTTGAAGCTCCTGATAGGTTAACTGACAACATGTGAGTTAATTGAAGGCACACCTGGGGATGTATTTTAAGGCCACACCTCAAACACTCTGCTTCCTTGTTTGAAATCATGGGAAAGTCAAAAGAAATCAGCCAAGAAAGCAGGGAGAGAATCGTGGAGCTCCACAAGTCTGGTTCATCCTTGGGTGCAATTTCCAGATGCTTGAAGGTGCCACGTTCATCTGTGCAAACAATTATACGCAAGTATAAACATGGGAATGTCCAGCCATCACACCGCTCAGGAAGGAGACGGGCTCTGTGTCCCAGAGATGAACGTGTTTTGGTCCGACATGTGCAAATCAACCCCAGAACAAAAGCTAAAGACCTTGTGAAGATGATGGCTGAAGCTGGTAAGAAAGTGTCATTATCCACAGTAAAACGAGTCCTGCACCGACATGGGCTGAAAGGCTACTCAGCAAGAAGGAAGCCATTACTCCTAAAGAAACATAAAAAAGCCAGATTACAGTTTGCAAAAAGACAGCAAGACAAAGACCTTAACTTCTGGAGACATGTCCTGTGGTCTGATGAAACTAAAGTGGAGCTGTTTGGCCATAATGACCACCGTTACATTTGGAGGAAAAAGGGGGAAGCTTGTAGACCTGAAAACACCATCCCAACTGTGAAGCATGGAGGTGGCAGCATCATGTTGTGGGGCTGTTTTGCTGCAGCAGGAACTGGAGCTCTTCATAAAATAGACGGCATCATGAAGAAAGAACATTACCTGGAAATATTAAGGCAACATCTCAGGACATCAGCCAGGAAGCTAAAACTTGGGCGCAAATGGGTCTTCCAAATGGACAATGACCCGAAGCATATTGCCAAAATTTGACATTTATTTATAAAATTTGACATTTAGCAAAAGTTAAATAATTTTGGTAATCCTAACGGACCTGAAACAGGAGAGGTTTAGTCTGATTTAACTTCAGACAGTGAGAAAAAAAAGTGTTATGTGTCTTTTTGCACAGTGTATGTAAACTTCTGGTTTCAACTGTGTGTGTGTATATATATACATATATATACATATATATATATATTTTTTTTTTTTTTGTCTGTTGTCAATCACAAGATGGTGAAGAATGGATGAGGAATTTGTACCAGTTTATACCATCAAGTTTAGCGCAACATAACAAGTTCTGAAAATCCTAAATTGTGTTTAAACTTCTTTAAATTAAGAATCAAAGCTGCCTTCAGTCATTTTTCCACACATTAAAAAAAAAAATCATTCTTCTTAATGTTTTATTTTGACAAAAAAGTCAATTTAAGTCGTTAAATTTTTTTTTTTTAAAGTGTAAGAATGTTTTCTCCTCTTATTGAAAAATTCAACATCTCCAGATATAAATGTTCAATTTAGAAGTTTTAACTGTTCAAAACGCACTTTGTTCATTATAAAGTTTGGTGTCTCGAAGTCACAATGTGTCCACCAGGGGGCGCCACACGACACCAACTAGTCATTAAAAGCTGCTGAAAAATCTACAAAAACACCAATGAACGTCTCTGCTGAAGCTAAAAGTCATTTAAAGTCCCGGAAGCTCGTGTTATAATTAGTATTAATTAGCACATGCGTGCTAATTTTTGCTGCTAGTCTTAGTAAAAAGGCCGCTCTTGTGATTGACTAGCGGGGGGGGGGGCAGAAGAAGACTCCATGTCCCATCATGCATTTAAGCGTGAAGGCTCTTTGTTGCGTAATCTCTGTTGTGTGCCCGTGCTGCCTTCACGTCGTGTGGGAGAAGCCGGACTTCATACAGTCGGTTTAACGCACAACGCTGACGAGGCAATGATCAGTAAATAATAAACAGTTTTAAATAGATTTTTTTAAAATGGATCGTGAGGAAAATTGTTGAGTTTTGAGGTCACAGCAGTTTACATTTGTTCGTGGACGTCTTATATAAAAAAAAAAACCCTGAAAGTTATTCAAAATTTTGAATAACAAAATTGTAAGAATGGGGTGTTTGAGACTATTTTGTTTTCAAGTTATTTAAATATTAGCTAGTTTGTTGCTTATAGACCCAATTTACAATTTGTTAAAGGGAAATTTTGACATTTAGTTTTCCAAAAGTTACATATAGTCCTGCTTTTACCTCAGTTGCTATTTCTCTTCCAACAAACTTAAATCAAACATAAAGGAGACACTGATGCACTGAGGGTGTTTTTAAAAAAACATTTTTATTAGCCTTTATTGAGACCGAAAAGGTCCTAAAATCTATAATAATAAAAAAATAAGCGCAACAACAGGACTCGTGTCATCCAACAACATCCTCAAAGCACCGACAGCCCGATGACTCAATCATCTGGTCTTTTAAAATGTAAATGTCAAATCACATGACTTTTTAAACTCCACAGAAAACAATGTGGAGAATCTGTAACGCCCTCTCTGTGCAAACAGTAAAACAGAAAAGTACCATTAGAGTTACAAAGTCCACAAAACAAAAACCCACTTTAAATAACATATGATCTAAATACTAATTAACCAAAAGTAAACAAACAAATAATAGCATGACAAAACACCTGTGTGCATGACAAACGACCTCAAGCACTCTTTTGTCCCAGCTTCCATTATTCTTTTAGTTCAGTGTGATTTTTATGCTGAATATTAATTATTCTCGTGATTTCTGAAGTAAATTTAAACCTGTGTGAAATGAATAGACATGAGAAAAAGACAACAAACAAACTAATAAATAGCTCCTGAGTTACATTTAAACAGTCTCCAGGAAGTCTACGAGTCTGCTGCTTAATTCGTGTTTTTTTTCCCCCTCCACCCTCCTCTCAGTTCTTGAACGCACCATCCCAGGAGGGGGGAGGGTGGGGGGGGGTGCGGATCCAGTTATTCCCTGCTGACTGGCAGCAGCCGGGCAGAAGCATGGGACGGCGGTCCGAGCGTTGAGACCTGCAGCGAGAGGACAACAAACAAACAAACAAACAAACAAACCAACCAAAAAGCAGCTCGAGTCACTCCACCGTCACTGTCACCGGCATCCATCTCCGGGCCACGGCGCGCGCGCGCGCGTGTGCGTGTTTGTTGGGGGGGGGGGGCCCTGTCGCGGACGGTTGTTGACGTCGCGCGCTGACTCGGGGTGAGGTCCAGCCCATGCAGGAGGATGGAGGTCGAGAAGAGGACGAGCGGGTTCGAGTACCCGGAGAGGAACGACGCCAAGTCCGTGAGCGGTAGGGGAACATGCGCGGCCACACACACACACACGTACGCACGAGCCCAGGTACTGTCCGGGACTCCTCACCCATCCAAACGCACGAGAGCTTGATTGATTGCGAAAACGTTTGATGTTCGCCGCAGCTTTGCACGCGCCCTCTTTCACAGCTGCGTCTTCCTCCAAACTGTTTGCTGCTGGAAACGAGAAACGAGGCAGAGTGGACACACTTACAGGTCTTTGTATTTGTTGAAATGATGTTTTTGAGACGTTGTTTTAATGATAAGAAGTGAGGGGGGGTGGGGGGGGGATGGCTGCAGTCCGGTGGGAGAGTGCGTTTTTTTTTTTTTTTTTTTAGGGGAGGGGAAGGGGGGGAGGGGGACGCTGGACTTGTTTGGTCTCCTCGGGTGGAAATGAGTGAATTGTCTTTATTATCCCTGTGTGTGTGTGAGAGGGGGGGGGGAGAGATGGGGGGGGGGGGGGGGGTGCTGGGAACAGAGGTCGGAATGTTTTTATTTGGAGGTGGTCAGTGTAGGCTCATAAAAAGTGAACTTTTGAACTTGGAAAAACGCCCTGAAACCATTTAGCTTCTTCTTTGTTTGTTTGTTTGTTTGTCCCCCCCAAAAAACAACAAAAAAGAAATCCCGGGGTTGCACGCGCTATTGTTACACGTCATGTTGGTGAAGAGGTGGTGAAACACGAGATCACCACCATCAGCTGCTTGGCCTTTCACACGCTTCCTGCAGCTCCTACCTTTTTTAGTCACTAAATCAAACCTCTCGTTTCTCCCTTTCAGCCAATTAACCAACAATATACTTATTTCTTCGCTTGTTTCTCGATATTCAGCAGCTCCGAGGTCCAAACTAAAAGCTCCCACAATGCCTTTGCAGCAGCGTCTTGTCCCCGGCGCCACATCGCCCCCCCCCACCCCCCCCCACGCGGGGGTGACTGAAGGATTTATTGACATTTCCAAGATTAAAATTCCTTTAACCCCGCCCGCCCCGGCGCGCACTCACCGCGGAGTGACTTCTGATTCACTTAATAAACCTCGTGATGCAGATAACGAGGAGGCCGGAAGGAGATTCAAATAAAATGATGGTGTAAAATTTTATTAAAGAAATCACAACTACTTATCAAAGGAAAAATAAAGCTTCTTTTTTTAATTTTTTTTAGGCACAGTGTCAGTTTCATACTGATATTATTAGTTCATTTGTTTCCGCAGAAAATGATTAATGATCTTTTTTTTTTTTTTTAAATGTAAACATTTTATAAACGAAAGAGTTCATTAATTCGTTTAAAACTTCAATCAACAGATTAATCAATTAGTAAAATAATTATCTTGCAACCTTTTAATCTTGAATACCTTAGCAGAATAGGCTATTACACAAATTAGTAAACAAATACATAAATAATGATAAATAAATACAGAAATGAACCAAAACAAACCATAAAAATGAAATTTTAAAAACAATTATATTTTGAAATCATCAATTTGAACATACTATGTACTTTTGGCACCTATTTTAATAAAATACATGTAAGATTACATTTTCCAGCTTTTATATTAAAATTCTTGTCATTTTCCACTGAAAATAGATTTTTATCTATTTTCATTTATTTTTTAGCTGAAATGAAGAGTTGATTAATTGACAATACTTTGAAAGAAAAAAAGTCTAATATTTCTTCATCCTGCTTTTGTTTGTGGAGAGTTTTTTTTTTTAGTTTTTCTTTCTTGCGGATAATTAAACGGCGTCTTTTGTAGTTTTTGTTTTGGACTTTCTGTCGATCAAAGAAAGACGATGACGTCACTTCACTGTTTTCGAAGACGTTTTACAGGCCGATTGATCGATGGTGAACAGAGCCGTGAGTCGGCCGCCCCTCGAATGAAGCCAGATGTTCCAGATGTTGAGGTCCAGCTGGACGAGCTGCTGCTGCCTGAAGCTTCCTTCTCCTCACTCCTCCTCCTGGTCTTCCTCTCCTCCTCCTCCCTCTTCCTCCTGGTCTTCCTCCTCCTCCTGGTCTTCCTCCTCCTCATCCTCCTACCTCCTCCTTCCTCTTCCTCCTGGGTCTTCTCACATTGTTCCACTGAAACAAAGCAGCTGACAGCTCGTGCTGCCTCTAATAACCACATTTGAAGAAACAAACTAAGTTTCTATTGATCTTTGAATTGACCAGGAATTTACCCCCTACTGAATGCCCCCCCAACCCCCCACCCCACCCCTCAGGTGCCTGCTCAGTGAAGTGAGCTTGTTTTAATGTAATTGAACTCAGAAGAAGAAGAAGAAGGGGCAAAAAGACCTGAGGGAGGCAGGTGGGGTGGGGGTTGTGAAGTATTTGTGTAAATCCATGTTTGGGTCTTGGTGTGTGTGTGTGTGGGGGGGGGGGGGGGGGGGGGGGGGGGTTACATGCTGGAACGAGCAGGCTGAAAGAAAGTGCTTTGTCAGCCCCTGCTCTGGCTCCTGGTGGTGTGGGGGGGGTGGGTCTGACCTGTCCCATCTTGTCCGGTCCCGTCCTGTCCCTTGAGGCGGGGAGAAGGGGACGGCTGGCAGTGGGCGGGGGCAGCGACAGGATCTGCATTGATGCTTGAATGAAGAGGCAGGAGGAGTACAGTAGCGGAGGAGTGGCTGCTGCTGGTGGGTGGAGGAGGTGGTGGGCGGGGAGGAGGGGGGGGCAGGATGGATCCATCATGTCGGGTTTTCTTCTTCTCCATCTTCTCCTTCTTCCCTTTGACTTCCTCTGCTGTTTCAGAACTATTTCATGCCGGCTCAGTGAAAAGAGCTGCAGACACATCAGATGAATTGAAAAAGCCGAAACAAGATTTCTAACGTGAATGTTTACAGTAAAAAAAAAAAAGAAGAAGAAAAGGAAAACAGTTTAAAAACAACAACAACCAGTCTGAATTAACCATCACAGGAAGAGTCGCATTAAACAGGAAAAACAAATTCTCTGCCTGGTTTTCAGGAACTTTGCAGCTAACAATCTTTTTTGTTGTCAGTTAATCTGCAGGTTATTTTCTTGATTAATCAGCTGATTATTTCGTCTATGAAAGGTAAAAAAAAATTTTGCAAATAACTTTTTTTTTTTTTTTTTTAATTGATCTTATTTTTTCTGACCTACAGTCCAAATCTCCAACAGTTTCACTCTCTAACGAAACGAAACGGAAACGAAGCAGCAAAATTCACAACAAACACATTTCACAGAAATCTAAGCATCTCATCAAGTTCTGTTTTAAACAAATAAAAATCTACCAGTTAATTCCTGTAAGACTGAACTGGTTTATTTTAAATAGAAGTTTTTAAAGCCTGAAGAAGAAGAAGAAGTCTTTTGTGTTTTTCTCTCCGTCGCGGCTCAAATCTCGTGATATAAAAGTTATTTATTGCAGCCGTAAATGTTAAACTGTCATGTTTCCATCTGTTTCCACTGCAGATCAGTCAGTTTGTTATCAATGACCCTCATCAGACATCTTTTTAAAAGGATTTCAAAAGTAAACTGAAGGATTAGTACCTCCGTAAATTCTCACCACTCTTCTGTGGAAAAAAAAAAAAAAAAAGAATCAAAAAAACCCGCTGAAGATAAAAACTTCATAAAGAAAAAACTTCCCCCCCCCCCCGCCCCCGACCCGATTAGCATTTCAAACAAAGTTTCGCAGCGCGTGACACCAGCAGATGGTTTGACTGTTTTTTAAAGACTTTAAATTCATTTAAAGAACACGTGGAGGCGTTTTAAAGTCTGTTATTAGAAAGCAAGACAAAAATAAATACAGAGAACTGAAGATTTCTGTCGGATAGTTTGACCCCGACGTTAAATCTGATCTGTTTTATCACGTCGGACAGAAATGTGAACAAATGATTCAGAGTTGTGTCGAGGTTTCTTTATACTGAAGGCAGAAACGCACAGTATTTTCAGAATAATCTGAGAATCAAATATATTCAAGTTTTTCTGTTGGATAAGATAATGTGAATGTGTAAAAACAAGTTTGTTTTTAAACCCATTTCCAAACGTTACCGCTCTGAAAGTTATCGCTTTAAATTTCCTAAAACTGTAGCGGAAATTAATATTTTTTTAATTAAATTGTAAAATAAATTTTTGTCTGACCGGCAGGAAAAAAAAAACATATTTGACAAAAATATAAACAACAACAAGCAGCAATTTCTCAGACGGTTTTTTTTGGTTGTTTGTTTGTTTTTGCTATAAAATAATAATAATAATAAAAAAAAGACTAAAACGCGAAATTGATTTTCAGGATACTTTCTGCTAAATGTTTAATCAGCTCTAAAGACGACGACCAAACAAACACGTTAAGGGAGCAACATAAATGAGATTTTACCAAACTCAAACTTTTACATTTTTAATTGGCACTGTCAGAACACCCCCCCCCCCTCCACCCTTCCCCCTCTCACATTATTGTTTGTCTGTTTGTTTAGATCCCCATTATGCTTTTGTACAGCAGCAGCAGCAACTCAATACAGGTCAATACGAAGATACACTTGAATACGACCCGTAAACATAACGCCTTGTTTCACGGAAGCAAAATTATTTCAGAAAATGAAATGACATAATTAGTTTCTGTCGGCAACACATCCGGTGGATTTTCTCTCCGTTAAAGTTTTACTGCGAACGAAAAAAAGAAAGAAAATACCTCTTTGACGTTCACATCAGGAACAAATCAGCTGATGTGGATGTTCACAGGAAGTGAGACTCTGTGTGTGTGTGTGTGTGTGTGTGTGTGTGTGTGTGTGTGTGTTTTGTGTGTGTTTTGTGTGCATCTCTTCCAGGCTGAATGTCTTTCATTAATGCTGCTGTTTCCAGGCAACACACACACCATGTGTCACCGTTCACACATGATGATTGGAGGCGGGGTGGAGGTGTGTGTGTGTGTGTGTGTGGGGGGGGGGGGGGTGTCAATCGATCTAATATTCCACCGACTGTATGTTGATGAACGACTATCGATGTTAACGTCCGTTAACAAAAGCGTTTTGATTTTGAGCCGAATGAAAAAAGCCCGAAAACAGGAGGCTCCTTCTCCTCTTCCTCCTCTCCCTCCTCCTCCTCCTCCTCTTCCTCCTCTCTCTCCTCCTCCTCCTCCTCTTCCTCATGAGAAGCGTTAATATTAATAACTGTTAATCAGACTTCTACATAAATAGTTGCATAAAATGACACGACGCAATGGATCGAATCTGCCTCTTAATTATTTGAATGACGATTTAATCTTCTGTGATATTATGATAGTGACAGCTCCGCCCCCCCCCCCTCCCCCCCGTCTACAGAGACAGAGATCATTGTTCAAATTGTTCTCTTATCTGATCACCACAAAGTTATCACAATCTGCACTGTCACATTTTTATCTCACTACAAAGGCAACGATCCACAGAGAACTTTGTTTGATCCGTTTATTGTTGCTTCGATTCTCTTAAAACAAGAGAAAAAAATATCAGAAGTTTTTTTTTTTTCATTTTATTTTTCCAAATGAATGAAGTTCAAAATGTTTTTGTCGCAAAAAACTTTTTTTATATTCAACGCGATTGGAAAACATTTTAATTGCTTCCCAAAAAATGATTTTATCAGTACTCGTTTTTTTTTCTCGTCACCGGTTGAATAAGAGAACAAAAAGTTGGCGTAAAGATCACGAAAAATCTGATTGGAAAGTTTCCGTTTTTATTTAATTTTTTTTATTGTGATGCAACTATTAAGATGTCGAAGTGACACGTATCAATATATACAGATGTAAGAAAAATGAAAGAGAAGTTACTATTGTTTAGATTTTTTTTTATAAACGCTGCAAGGAAAATCCACTATCACAACAATAAATAAACAAATTTGGATACTTTAACAAATAAAATCCTCTTTTTTTTCACAACTAAATGATATTCAGCAACTTGTTTCGTGTAGAAAAAGATTTTGACTGTCAAATAGAGGATAAATTTAAAGGAGGTACATTTAAAAAACAAAACAAAAAAAAAGCACCTTTTTAGAGCTGCAAAGATTAGTGGGTTCATTGATTAGATGGTCAAAAGAAAGTTAATTAGATAATTGATTAAACCATTTTTCCGTAAAAAAAATACCAAGAATTTAAAAGGTTTCTGCTCCTGAATTTGAGAATTTGCTGCTTTATCTCGTCTTAAGCTGCAGTAAAAAAAAAAGAAAAAAGATACGTTTGCTTTTTCTGTATTTGACTGTCAATCAAATATCACGTTTTAACGACGGCAACTTGTGCTTCAGTTTCTTTCGTTTTCCAGATGTTTTATAGACCAAAACATTTAAATCTATTAATCCAGACTCCTCGGTTTGTTTCCATTCACCTTCCAAACCTCTTGATAACCGACTGAAATCTCTCGGTTCATATTTTTTCACCTTTTCCATTTAAACGTCGTGTTTTTCAAACATTCCCATCGCTTCATTTTTTTTTGTGGTTTTTTTTTTTTTCTTCCTCTCGGCTCGCTGAGCTCTTCCCCCGAGGCTTCTGCTGGTGTGTGTGTGTGTGTGTGTGTGTGTGTGTGTGTGTGTGTGTGTGTGTGTGTGTGTGTGTGTGTGTGATGCACACGTGGGGGGAGGTGCCCGGTGTGAGCGCTATGGGAACGGTGACCGGGGGTCAGTGGGATGCTGCTCTTGAGGCATTAATGGCTCCGCTCTCCGCTGACCTCGGCGTAACCCGGGAAAGTATTTACAGCCTCCACTTGATCCATGAGCTGCTGCGGGGCTGGGACGGCACTGAAGGGGGCTCGCCGGCCCGCGGGTCGAGCCTCTAAACAGCTGTTAATGAAGCCGCTGGGATGGAGGGGGGGGGAGGAAGAGGGCAGGAAGCCATGAAGCGTATGTATTACAGTACTTATATGAGCGTTGAAGGAGGAGGCGGTACGTCGATGCCGGATCTGAGGGCTCGGTGCTTTTTCTGTCGTTCCTCTGTGATATTCAACACGTGGGCCGGCCGGCGGCCGTAAACGTCTTCAATTTGAGTTTGAATTTGGGCGGAGGACGAGTTTTACAGGCCGGCTGTAAAACACTGAACTTGGTATGCGGCGTATAGAGGATGGCTTCGTTTCCTGTGAAGCTGCAGTGCCGGAGGACGCAATGGTCCAGAGGGAGGAGGAGGTGGGAGGATGTGTGGGGGGGGGGGGAGGCAATAAAAGAGCAGCTGAGGAGTTACGATATTTCCATTTTACAGGGGACGAAAAGACACTCCGGCAAAAACTGGCCTCGGGTGTTTGGAATCAGCTGAGTCAGCTCGCGGTCAACAGAAAAGACACTCGGAGATGTGCACATTGACGGCAATCTGCTAAACACTTAAAGTTCTCATTACCTCAATGCACACACACAAACAAACAAACATACACAAACAAACACACACAGGTTTGAGTAAACAACTCGCGAGCTTCAGCTTGCACAGCTGTGAAAGGACTAAAAAGTGTTTGTTCAGTGCAGAAAAAGAGTTAAATTGAACTATATTCCTGTTTTTTGTTGTTGTTTTTTTTGCAACTATTAAACTGCATTAAAGCAGAAAAAAAAAATTCAAATATCAACATTTGTGGCTGAAAAATTCTAGTTTTTCTCCACCATTTTAACACCTAAGCATTTTTTTCACAGCACCAAAAGCACAAAAGTTGTTTTACTAGTGTTTGATTATTAATTTTACAACAAACAATGCTTTTTTTTAACTTTAAAAAAAAAAAAATATTATAATGATAATCGTCCAAACTTACGTGGAAAAGCAGAGATTTTAGTCAAACGACAGCCCGCTGCTGTAAAAGCTCCAGAAACCAGAAGAAAAAGCCTGCTGTGTTTACCTGCTTGTAAAAATGTAAAAGATTTGAGGCGGCAGTCGAATGAAAACAGTCACAAAGACCTCGGGGGGGTTTATTAAATGTTAGAAAAACAGGGAAAAATGTAAAATCGCGACCTCCCAGCCGAAGCCGAAGCTTTTAAAATGTCTCTTTCTGTCCCGATTAATTGGACGATTTAATCTGCAGCGCGTAAAACTTTACTTTTGTGACGTCGGAGAGAACAGAACGAGTGACTTCTGTCGGATTATTAGATGTTAAAGATCCGGAAGGTGATTTTCTGTTAGATTTTTTTTTTACAGTGCTGAAATAAAACTGTAAAAAAATGCTACAAAAATCTCTGTTCGCTGCTGTTATACTTTCTAAATTTACAGTTTGATTAATGTCCATCAGCAGTTTGGAGTGATCAGGGACCTTGTGCACTACGTTCATATTTTAATATCGTTGTGTATTTTTTATAGTGTATATTTTCTATGGGATTAAAGGTTGACGTATCTCACTGCTCCCAAACTGGATTTAATAAAATACAAATTGTTCACCTAGTCGCAATTTAATGGTAATATATATATATATATATATATATATATATATATATATATATTTTTTTTTTTTTTTTAAATTTTTAATTTTAAATTTTTTTTTTCACACGGCTCACAACAGCTTCGTTTATGAATTAATCTGCCAATAATTTCTATAAAATATCAAAAACAAAATAGTCAGAAAAGGCTGTTAAAGTTTCTCACAGTCCAATATGATGTCTTCAAATGTCTGTTTTTATTCTAGCTTCAAAACCCAACAAATAAAAAACATAAAATCTTCACATACGAGAAGTTTAAATGAGCAAAAGTTTAGATTCCTGCCTGAAAACACTTTTTCTTTTCCTTTTAAAAATATGTCAGTCAACTAATTGACTAATCAATCAAACCTGTCATTGCAGCTGTTTACACTGATGCATGTAACTGAAAGGATTTCCTTCAGTTAAAGAAGTCCTGAGTTGCAACAACACAACAGCCAACTTGTTTTTTTTTTAGGCGTCTTCACAGTAAAACAAACAAAAATCTAAATTTCTAAATTTCCTGCCACTTCGTGTTTCTCTCTGAAAAGTTAAAAAAATAGTTTTTGGGAGCGACTCTGTGGCGCAGCAGAGAGGCCGCCGTTGTTCGACCGGCCGGCAGATCTGACTGTTTCTGGCTGTTTTTCTTTCTTTCTTTTTTTTGGATGAGATGATGATGATGATGACGACGACGACGATGATGATGATGATGATGATGATCAGATGGCTGCTGAAGGCTCTGAGTTTGCACAGTGCCGAACGCTCGCCGGCTCTGCCAGGCAGTAAAACTCTGACCCCTGGTATGATGAAAGGGAAGTTGCTCCTTTGAGCGTGTCAAGCGGCAGTGACAGTACCACCTCCTCCTCGTCCTCGTCCTCGTCCTCCTCCTCCTCCTCCTCCTCCTCCTCCTCCTCCTCCCCCCGCCCCTCTGACCACAGCGTGACCCTCGGCTCGGCCGCCCGTCGTCATTAACGCGGATAAAGACGTACGTCTCCGACCGTTTCATCAATCCGACTCAATTGATCTGTTAATTTATTGGTGATAAGTTTCCCATAAAATGGGAAAGTAATTCTTCAAAATCAAAAGGAAAAATCTACAGTGTTCATTTACAACGTAATAAATCAACTTTCCTCAGTTTTGAGTCTAAATGTTTTGGCCGTTAACGTCCCACCTGGTTAAACGAAGGTTAAATTAAAGAGCCGTCGTCTTCTGTCGCTGTTTTCTCGGGTTACATCCAGCAGTGTTGGATTTCTTCCTCTCGTTGACCTTTTTAAATATGCTTTTTGTTTCCTCCTCTCGTCTACGTGAGCTGGTTTATCTAGTTTGGTCGACTAAAACCTTGATTTTAGATACCTTTTTGGGAAATATTAGTTTTAACCACTTAAAATTGTGAATTTCAGCCGTCTAGTTTATCTCGTTTTATTTATTTTTTTGTATTCTTGTCCTGACTCGGCTTCGGACGGACATGCGGTTACTGGTTTTGGCCTTCGTTGAGGTGGACGCGTCTCCTTGGAGATCTGTTGTCATCTAATGTCTTCAGTAGTGGAGCTGGAATCAGGACGTGGTTAGCCTAGCGCAGCATAAAAACAGAGGGCATCAGCCAGCGTGTCCAGAGTGCAGTAATAACGCTTTTGTTTTAACAGAAATGTAAAAACGCTGATTTGTTGTTTTATGGGGGAGTTAATTGAATTATTTTAGGCGCTGCGTCTTCAGGTGTCGCGTCGGTTGCTAGGATACGAAACCTGGCGACGTCACCGTGAAGACGAAGATCGTCCGGAGAGAGTTCACCGTTTGAAGAACTCTGTTATTTACATCACTTCAATACTTGTTTTGTCGTCTTGGACTATTTGCTTAAAAATGCGAGTACGGTCTTTTTTTGCACTGTAAAAAAAAAACGTCCAAAAGTTTTGGTAGTAAATTATCTGAAAATATGTAAAAAAACAAACAGTGACAATCCAAATAAAACGGGTCTTTTACAGTCCTGGATGAACTCAAACATTTCAAACTCAGCAGCGGCAAGTCTCACAAACGCCGTCTCCCGGCTACAGACTCCGCCCCCTCGGTCACGTCGGGACCGCGGGCTCCGTGAACTTGAGGTGGGGGGTGGGGGGGGGGTGAGCTTCGTCAGCCGGGAGCAGCGGGGAGGACGGAGTCGAGAGGCTGCGCCGTGTTACACAATGAGGTCAAGGGTCGAGGGGTCAAAGGGATGACCGGCGAGCGCCCCGCGAAAGCCGGCACTCGAGTTCCTTCACAGCCCGACCCGCAGTCAGGACCCGGACGTACACCCGGCCGTAACCAGCTGTTCTGACTTAGTGTTTTTTATTTTTTATTTACATATCGGACCAGATGCAGCCTGAAGGTCAAAGTTCGGACAACTGCTGACCTTTTTTTTTTTTTTTTTCCCTGGAATTGTTAAAATTGTGGCGCGTGTAAAAAGTTTGAGCACCAAATTTAAATCCCAGCTTCTTGAAGTATTTTTAGGCGTCCGCGCACACTCGGCATGTTTTAAGATGTCGTCACAGGTCAACAACCGGCAGCTCGTGTCTCTTAGGTTCAGCCTGCAGAAAGAAAATCAGATTTTCTTTTTTTTCACATCCAGATTGATTTTTGAAAGTTTGAACAGCAAAAAAAAACAACAACACATGAAATGTTTTTTTTTGTTGTTGTTTTTTTTTGCAAACCAAATTTGAATGAGTATTTCTGCAGATATGCTGTCAGAAAGAAGACGATAACGACGCTCCGCGGACAGAAACTCAAAAACAAACCGTCTGCTGCCGCTTTCGTTGCCGGGCGGCTTCCGTGTCGGTTGGTCGTTGCCGCGGCAACCCGCGCGGGCAAATCGGCGATGTCACTTGACCCTTTTGTCGAAGCCGACCTCGTCTCAGTCCTCGACCCGACCAAGAGACATCCAGAAGTTTGAGATGTTTTTTGTTGTTGTTGTTAATCCTTTAAAACTTCGCTGAGCTCCACTTTCTTATCCAGATGTCGCTTTGCAGACTTCAGACGTTGACTTTTATCGTGATGTTTTGTGGCAGGTGAAGTTTCCCCTCCCTCCGATGCTCTGAGCCCGAGTCATGTGACCTCCTCTGAAAGTTGTTGTTTTTCCTTCCAGATCTCCTCCGTGACTTTTTTTTTTTCTGCTTTGTGGGCATTCAAAGGAAGTTTAATATTTAAAACCAGTTAAAAGAAATTCTTATTTTAGCTTCAGTTTTTTTTCTTCATATTTTCTTTATTTGTGCTCCAAACATCTCACATATAACGTATCGCAGGTCCCGGGACCTCCGTGGACCTCGTAGGGGGACGATGAAGCTTCGGTAGCGGCCGGCTCGACGCAGAGATGCTCGCTCTGCAGGACAGGTGGTGGCATCGCTTGGTTGTAACCCCATCTGCTTCCTTCGAGGCAGTCTGAGGCGAACTCGGGCTTCCTTACCGTCATGCATGGGTGTCTCGATAGGAGCGGGGGAGGTAGGGGTGTGTGTGTGGGGGGGGGGGTCGCGTGGCACCCAAAAGGGGTCAAAGAAAAACCCTCTAAATTCGGGCTTCGTTATGTCCTGCTGCTGCTGCACAGTGGAAACAATGACGTATCTGTGGCCGCCGCCTCCTCTCATCCATCTTCTCTTCGGGAGAGTTGATTGATTGTTGATTGATTGATTGATTGATTGATTGATTGATTGATTGATTGATTGATTGGTCGATTGACATCACACAAAACGACTGGTATTGTTTAAGTGTAATTTTCCATCAGCAGCTGCTCATTTACTGTAAATATTTGTTGTTTTTTTTTAATTCCAGGAAGTTTAAACTTCAGCAGGTGTTGCTTTTTGTTTGTTCATTTTTTTCCCTCCAGTAAGAAACAGAAATGTAAAATACTTCACTTTCAGTTTTACTCTACAAAAAGACACCAAACACCTTCCACTTCCCAGCTGTCGTATCAGATCAGTAAATCCAGCGAACAAGCAGCGTTTTAAGTCGGTTAAAGCAGCCGTGATGTGACGTGTTTGAGGTAGAAAACGCTCCGATCTTGTAGCTGCAGCTGCGAATATCCCATTAATGGGATTATTCACGGTAACGGGGGGGCTCAGTGGGGGGGGGTGTGTGTTCAAAGAAACACTCTGACCTCACTACAACCTCACTTTTGTGGCGGTTTGACCAACATTCAGGTTCCTCCGACTCCACGTTAAGTCTTTAAAAGCAGCTCAGTGACTTCATCCCCTTCCCTCTGTCGGACCCTCTTCTTTTAAAAGGCCCCCCCCCCCCCCCCCACAGTGTGAGTAATGGTGTGTGTGTGTGTGTGTGTGTGTGTGTGGTTGCTCTGTGAGACCGGGCCCGGGCCGGCAGGTAGAGGGCCAACCTGCTCGGATATCAGACCGGCGTCGCCCTCGATTGGCCAAGCGGAACCTCGGCCATCTGGGATGGGGGGGGGGGACTGATCGGGGCTGGGGAGGGATTCCTGCGCCCCGCTAATGGCTCTTCGGGTTCAGGATTTTCCAGAGGGTGGTCGGGGGGGGGGGGGGGGGGGGGGGGTCTCTTTGGTGTACATTCAATATCTGTTGCATGTAAATCTTGGTGGAAGTGCACCAACGAGTCGCAGCATATGTTGCTGCCTTGTGAGGAATGTGTCCGGCGTGTTTATCGACCGCAGAGTCGTGAGAGACGAGATCAACTGAGCGGTTTGTTTGTTTCAGCGGTTGAATATCTGAAAAGAACATTGAAAAATGCTCGTCGCATCTTTCCAGATTCAAAGGAAGCCGATTTCTTTTTTTGATCTGAAACAAGAGTCCGAACCTAAAAGATGTTCAGCAAATTCTGCTCTTTGCTATAAACTCTTTAAATCAACTCTTATTTTTTGTGTAAATGTGAAATCAATCGAATAAATACGCTCTGAAGTTGAGTGAAAGTAACTCTTCTTTCTTTGAACCCTTTTTAACTTTTACATTTAACTTTTACCTTGAATTGTTTAAATGTGAAATAATGTTTAATGTTAGAATTTCATCACACTATAAAAGGTTTGAGTTCAAATTGACTACAAAATATCAACATATTTGTTATATTATATTATAAATCTGCAGTAAACTAATATATGTGGTGTTGCACAACAAATAACAAACCAATAAATAAACACGATCACGTTGCTAACGTGTTCATTTACGGTTTTGAATCATCATGAAGCCGACTTGGAAAATAAACTCCCAAAATCAAACTCTTTCACCGTTTTATTTATATTCCACCCTTGAAATGTTACTGGACACAAACGTTTTGGTTAGAAATGACTGCAAAATAGCATTTGTCACAAATCTAGTAAACATATAACATCTACCCGTCACTTGGATTAAATTTGGTTGCTTAATTGTCAAAAGCTGCGCAAGAAATAACAAAGGCATGCTGGGAAATGTTCCATACGGCAACAGAGCTGAAGGGCAAACGCCAGGAAAAGCAAATCCGCTCCAGAAATTTGCTGCGAGTTAAATACGTCAATATTTCGTTATTTTTCTATCCGCGAACTAATCGATAAATCGGCTGCTTGCGGCGTCTTTTAATTTGGTGGCCAATTCGAAAAGGACTCGGTCGGCTCATTTTTGACGACTCGTTTCCCGGATGAACCGGAAAATGCTTCAGATTTTCATGTGAGCCGCTTCGATCGGTGGTTAAAGGGGCGCGTGACGAAAAGCTCCCCGGGAAGATTGACTGGTACAGTATCGAGCCTGACCGTGAGGGGGGGGGGGGTGATGAGGAGAGGGGAGGGGGAGGAGGGGGGGGCGACAAGAAGGCTGGTATGTTATTTTGATGGGGAGATTGCGCTGTCGGTTTTGCGGAGGTTTTTTTGGAGGTCAAAGGTTAAAGATGAAGCCTTTCTTTGTCGACACACAAAGGGGCCAATATTAGCCCGCCGCTGGTAGCCTTCCCCCGGCCCTCGGGCTACAATAGTCAATAAGCCGTCGTGAGGATTAGCAACAGAGACCACACACTGGAGAGCTCCATTCTTCCTCCTCCTCCTCCTCCTCCTCCTCCTTCGCCGCCCGGCCATTATCAAGCCAGCGAGTGCAGCCTCGGAGGCCGCGGAGCGAAATCAAGGCTTTCAATCCTGAGTCCCACGAACGCAGCGGTGAAGAGCTGACGTGAGTGTGTGTGTGTGTGTGTGTGTGTGTGTGTGTGTGTGTGTGTGTGTGTGTGTGTGTGTGTGTGTGTGGACTGATTGACCACTTGTCCTTGTGCCGGCTGTGGCCTTCTGCCGGAAGATCATTTAGCAGAAGGATGACCTTTTTTTTTTTTTTTTTTTTTTTTTTTAATTCCTGAAACAGGCTAAAAACAACAACAACAACAAAAAAAACCCCACATTTCTGATAATCTCAGTAAAGTCTGAGCAGCAACTTCAATCAGCTCTTGGTTTTATTATGTGAAGCAGCTTGTGTCGGCTTTTCTTTGAGCCCATGTGATCTTAGGATCTGTGATGTGGATCGTTTTGTAGGTATTGATCCCTTTCTGCTGTTAAAGATGTGACATTGTGGTGAAGTTGATTGAACAAAGTGGCATTCGAAAATGAAACGATAAAATCTCTCTCCTGGTTACAGGATCAGCTGTTTTCATTCGGTAAATATTTCTCCATGTAAAATAAAAATGTAGATTGATTGCCACGAACGCAGTCATGAACATTTTATTGGGTCTTAATCCTCAACTGCCGAGTCCCAAGTGTTGAATACCACCTGGATATAAAAGTGTTCGTAGCTTCCGGGTCTGAAAAATAAGGTCCCGAGTGCCTAAAGCTGCAATACCACCGAGTGCCACTAGAGGTCGGCTCCAAAAAGCCTCCATCGACTCCCATTCAACTTCTCTCATGACAAACAAAGGCAATACATTTAAAAAAAAAAAATTGTACACGAGTTATTTAGATTTTGTTGGCTTAAGTCGCTCCTCCTTATTAGTTTTCTGGCGGTCCATCTGAAAAAAAATAATCCTGTCATTAATTAGAAAGTTAAGCCTCGGAGGGGACGGCTGTCGTTGTCTTAATTGCTGCGAGGAGCACAAATGAAATACCGAGCTCCTCCATTGTTGTTAGTGTGTGTGTGTGTGTGTGTGTGTGTGTGTGTGTGTGTGTGTGTGTGTGTGTGTGTGTGATGTGGGCATTGATTCGGAGCTTTGTGAGTTTCCACCCTTTGTAGATGCTGGTTTGGGCTTTTTCTTGAAGAACAAATGTGTCCGGTGACGTTTTAAAAGGTCTTTTTTTGTAATCCTCGTATTCATTCACCTCCATTTTCTTGTAGTGGAGACGCACGTCTCAAACTCTGCAGTGATAAAACAAAACAAAAAAGATCTGCAAGGTTAGATACCTTTTAAAATAAATGATAAGTATGGTGGTTTTTTTATGCTATTTTGAGGCACTTTTTTTATGTTGAAAACTATCTTACGATCATGTAAAAAAAAACAAAAAAAAATCAATCGGTTTCGACACGAAACAAAACATGGAAATAGTTCTTTAACTGTAATGTAAGAAAATGGATTAAAAAAAAAAAATCTGTAAATGCAAAAATAAATCGATATTTCTCAACAAGGATCGAGATTCTCGTTAAAATCTCACTTTAAAAACCGCGACGTCTCTCTGAGCTTCACTGTGTGTGTGTGTGTGTGTGTGTGTGTGTGTGTGTGTGTCCGCAGACGTTTGTGCTTGTTGCGTGTTACACATCAATATGAGCGTGTGGGGAGGGGGGGGGGGGGGGGGCGGCACGTGTGTGTTGGTGTATGCTCCAGGGAGAACATATGCTGCGGTAGGCTGCAGGATGGAGGTGGGGGGGGGGGGAGGGGCAGCTGGCGCGTGTCGGGTCAGGGGTCTGCAGCTGTTGATAGCCGGGTGGTACACTGACATGGATCGGAGGAGGAGGAGGAGGAGGAGGAGGGATCTGACGCAGCAACGGCTCTTATGCTCTTATGATGGAGCAGCGTCGCCACGGCGACCGCCTGTAAGTGAGACAGCGGTCGGTCGGCGGGCTGCACAGATGGAGATGAAATAAAAAGCTCGGGGTAACTTATATGAAGCAAACAGATTGTCGGGGGGGTCACCAGGGGTCACCGGGGGGGGGGTCACCGAGGGGGTCACATGATACAGCAGCACGGGCATCAAAACAAAAATTCTATTTGACCCCCAGTCAGTCGGTGTGGTCCACGTCTCGGTAGTACTTCACTACTGCTAGTACTAGTACTACTTCTTCTTCGTCTTCTTTTTCTTCATCTTCTTCATCGTTTTATTTTTCTTCATCTTCTTCATCGTTTTCTTTTTCTTCATCGTCTTCTTCGTCTGTTTTTTTTTTTTTTTTTACACTTTAAAATGAACTGAAATTGAAATTGTTCTTCATACGTGGGGGAAAAACTGGATCTCTTCGCTTCTTCAAAGCCGGTTTAGAATTTATTCTGAGCTGTCGTCATGGCAACAAGGTCCTCGACCCGTTAGGCCGGATCATGATTGTTGTTGTTTTTGTTTTTTTCAGGGTGAGATTTAGATGTGAATTCAGTGTCAGATGAGCGTTTTTCTCAGAGCACAGCGTATCTTTACAGTTGTTTTTAAAACACCAGCCGTCCAATCACAGTGAAGGAAGGGGGCGGTACTAATGCAGTTAAACCACGGACACTGGTCCGTATACGCACATATATGTATATGTGTGTATATATATGTATATGTGTGTATATATATGTTGGCCAAGGGGAAATAAAACCTGGACGTTCCAGGAGTTAAACTCACTTCCAGATTTAGTGAATTTTGTTTATAAAAGCTGAAAAAATGTAGATTTCACATCATGTGGTCACAGATGTGTTGAGAAATCCAGCTGTTGCGGGCTGTTTTTCTAATTATTATTATTATTATATTATTATTATCTCCGACAAAACACTTTTTTTTTAATGATAATAACCTTAATGTCACTCAGTGTTTGTTTGTGTGTGTGATGCGATTCCTGTCCGTGTTCCTCCTCTACAGGTTTCTATAGCGACCCGCCCGATGGATTCTGAACACAACGACAACATGGGTGAGTTCACATATTTCATTTCACTTTCTTATCAACCAAACTTCCATAAAAGCACCAAATGTCTCTGAAAATGGGAAAAAAAAACAAAAAACATCCTCCTCTCGGCCTCAGGTTTAGAGGAAGAGCTCCATCTAGTGGTGAAGTAGCGCATTGTGCGTTTTTGATAAAAGGGGGTTGTAATTTCCGGTCAAATCCACAAGAGGGCGGTAAAATAAAAAACCTCAACAATAACAGCAGCCTCTTTATAATCAGCAGCTTTGAAAAAATAAATTAAAAAAAATCTATAACAGGCTGTGTAAAAAATAAAAACCCAACAGGTGGAAATATAAAGTGTAAAAAGACGGTATGATTGGAAAAAAAAACAAAGAAGTGTGAATGATGACGGGGAATGTGACGCGAATAAAAATGTCTCGCGCTGAATACGCCCGGTGTAAAAAAAAATAAAAATAAAATAACAATGTTCAGAAATGTGCCGCTTCTCTCTCCTTCGGGAGGAAGAAGGGGTGTGTGTGTGTGTGGGGGAGGCCAAGGGGTGAGGCAACGGTCCAATGTTAAGGTCCAGGTTCAGGCGAAGTTCACACGGCGCTCTCTTCCTCCTCCCCTCCTTCCCTCCCTCCCTCCCTTCGGCTGCCATCACAGTGCCAGGTGGCACCGAGGAGAGGGGAGGGGGTCAGAGGTCGGACACAGTTCGGGGAAAAAAGCGCTGACCTCGGCGTGACTCGGCCGCCGTGACCTGATTGTGTGCAGCGCTCCTCCACATAAACCTGAGAGGAGGAGGGAAGGAGGAAACTATTAAAACCTGCGCACACGCTGAATGAGCGCCATTGTTTCACGTGCTTTGCGGGGAAGCAGGGCGTGGATTTATGAGGGTGGTGGTGGTGGTGGTGGTGGGGGGGGGTCTGATTGGGTTGTAAACTTGACAAGGCGGGCTTCGCTTGCTGCATCCTCTCGCTCTCTCTCTCGCTTTCTCTTTGGTTGCCCACCCCCCCCCCTCCCAGGATGCCACGGTGCACGCTCTGGGCAAAGGGTGGTGCCGAGGTCAAGAGGGCGGGGGTTGCAGAGGCCGAGCTCCTCCGGCTTGTAAAACGCTCTGACGTGGGTGGGGTGGGTGGGGTGCAGAGACCTCATTCAGCGTGGGCCGAAAAAAAAACTTCAGGGGTCACGGTGGGCCAAATAGCTGAGTCAGCAACAGCTGTTTTTGACACTACCCCCCCCCCCCCCCCACACACACACACACCACACACACACACACCGGTACTGCTAACGTCAATTTAAGACATCTCAAATCAGAAACTTGTTTTTAATTCTTTCTTTTAAATCTCTGAATCTTCCTGCCTGAACATCATCATCATCATCATCATCATCATCACCACCACCACCTCCTGGTGGATGGATTTCAAAGGTCGTAAACGGATGACGAGTCCAAAAAACACTCGCTCACATCAGCTGTTGCAAGTTTTCTACCTTTTTAAAGGTTGTTGTTTTTTTTCTTCTTTCTTTCTTTTTTTAATTTTTTTCTCTTTCCTCTCTTAAAATTGCATCACAACCTGCACGTTAAAGTCTTGTTTTGGCTCGTTGGCTCCGCCTCCGAAGACCTCTGGGCTTGACCTGACTGTCCCCTGGTTTCACCCCTCCACCCTCCAGTGACCGATGGATGCGGCGGGGTTATCTTTCGGTGACTTTCTGGTTAATCATTACCAGCTGAGGACTTTCTCTTTTTAACCTCGCCTCGTAAAACTTTTATTTTGAAATGTCCGCGGAGGACGTGACAACGTTTTGTGTGTGTGTGTGTGTGTGTGTGTGTGTGTGTGTGTGTGTGTGTTTCCTGCCTGATGTCATCAAGTTACCCCAAAAAAAAAAAGAAAAAAAAAAAAAGGAAGCCTGAAAAATAGTTTTATTTTAGATGAAATTGTTTTTAGAAGAACGACTCGGTCGCGTCGTCTTCTCGCTGCACCGCTCGGCTCCGTCCACCAGGGGCAGCAGCTCCCTCGACTCGCTTCCTCCATGTGCAGCAATGCTGCCCCCCCCCCCCCCCCCCCCCCCCAATCCACGTGCCACCTGCACCCAGTGAACTCCAGCCCTCATATGGAAGTACTTGGCCGGAGCCCAGCGTGTGCCTTTTTCTCTTTGTCCTCCCATAACTGATCCGACTTCACCAGCCGGCGTCCGAAACTCACTCGACAAACAGCGTTTATTTATTTATTCATTTTTTTAAAAACATTTCTCCGAGCCGGCCGGGCGGTTCGACCCACTTGACACCGCTTCAGATCTCTCGTCTTTTGTTTCCTTTGTGCAGTTTTTTTTTTAAATTTTTTTCCCCCTCCTCTTTCCTTTTTAAAGTGGATTTCCCTGTCAGCCGGAGGGGCGGCGTTTCGCTGCAGTCCGACGCAAAGATAAAAGTTTTTAAAGTAAACAAAAACAAAAAAAAAGTTCTGTTCTCCGAGCCCTTTCATTGCGCAACGAAACAAGACGTGAGCGGCACCGATTGGGTGGTTTGTTTTTGTTTGTTTGTTTGGTTTTTTATTTGCTGCTGATGCTGACCTCTCGTGCTTTTTTATCATTTTTAATAATGAATGGTGAGCCTAGATTTCACTCACACGTCCCCCCTCTTTTTTAAAAAATGTTATTTTATTATTATTGTTTCTCGCTCTTCCTCTCGCTTGATGCAACGGTCGCCGGCGTCGGGCTCGGAGGTCGGCCCGCGGAGTGTTTCCAGGTCAGCGAGAGAAGTGGGTCGCGCTGTTCCTGGTGTCAGAGCCTATAACTTCACAGTGTGTGATGACAAAGCCCGACTCCACGGGGATAAACAAGTGTGTGTGTGTGTGTGTGTGTGTGTGTGTGTGTGTGGGCCCTGTTATATATACGTAGCAAAAAAAAACAAAAAAAACAACACATCCAGGCCTCTGCAGATATCGCGCTTTTACTCAAAAAGCTCGCTGACATTTCATTTACTCGTTTCACTTATTTATTTGTAATACATTACCGACTTAAAACGAGGAAGAGGGGGGGGGGGATTAAATCTACCAACAAAAAAAAAAACGAGGAGCGAGGGATGTTCGAAAAGTGTGACAGGAATACAGAAAAACGGCAAAATAAGAGGATTTATTAAAAAAAAAAAAAAAAAAAGAAGGAAGGCATTTAAGTAGCTTATAGGCTGAATTAAAGTTAGTTTGCTTCGTATTTAAACAATTAAAAAAACACGAAGACACTTTTCCGCTGTAAATAAATAAATAAATTTTTTTAAAAAGCTTCTTTTTTTCCCCCCAGCATGTTTAAAACAACCTTACAGAGCAATTACAGACAGATTATTCCCACATGTCTACATCTCCTCCAATTACACACTGGAACGGGGTTGCGAGGATGATTAACTTTCCAAGAATTGCGGGCGCAGATTGTTTCCTCTTTTAAAAACTTCTGTGTATATATTTATGTTTGAGTGATTTTTAAACGGAGGCAGATCTTTTTCTTTTTTTTAAGTTACTGTATTTTGGGGTTTCCTGTAAGTAGAAAAAAACCCGTCCCGGGTTCGGGTCTCGTCGGCTCTTTTTAAAGCGTCCGTGACACGGTTTCCCTCCGGCCTTGGGATTCCTGGAATATCCTGGAGCGTCGTGGCGGGAACAGCAGCTTCGGGAGGTTTTTAGTAGTCGTTTTGATTTTTATTCCATAGTTTCTGATTTAAAATGTTATTTGTGTTAAATGTTGAATAAAAAAATTTAAAAAAAACTATAATATACTCATACCAGCGGTAGTATTAAAAAAAAAAAAAAAAACTTTCAACATAAGCTCCAACACTTCTCTAAAACACAGCCATTGACTTTCATTCATGATAGTTTCTGATTTAAAATGTTATTTGTTAAATATTTGATCAAAAAGCTATAATTTAGTTATCGTGGCAGTATTAAAAACGCTCAACACGAACGCCGGCAGTTCTCTAAAACATAACGTACTCTGGTCCATATATTTCCCTTATTTCCGCCCTTTCCATTGACTTCCATTCAAATTCCCACAGTGAAAAATCGGAGCGCTGCTACCTGAAACGAACCCAATATGGAATCTACACACACACACAAAAACCACATTACAGTGTCAATGATTAAAAACGTAATGTTTATATGTCAATTTAAAGAGAATATGTCCACTCAGCATATTTAGCGTCCATATTTAAAAGTCGATGCGATGACGTCGCTCTCCAGAAAGCTTAAAGCCTCGATTCTCTCGCCGCTTCGTGTTATCTGGTCGAGCAGATAAGTTTTTAAGTCCAGATTTATGAGATATCGGCGTCTTTTAACACGGCGGAAGGTGAACGGCGTTCCTCTGGATAATCCACCCAAGATGGGACCCAGTTTCTTTTGAACTCCTTCGAAATCCTCATCGTGTCTTTTTTTTTTTTTTTTTTTTATCTGGAAATGCTGAATATTTAAAAATATCAGAATTTTTACAAGGAAGATTAATTTTATTTAAAACTGTCTGTACAAAAAAAAAAATCAATGTGGACGAATCGAGATGGAAACTAACGCGAGCTTTTAATTTAATTGAGCTGACCTCTTTTTGTTTTACAAACCCTCATTTTAAAGTCACACTTGTCGTGTCGGTCCATTTGTTTGTTTTTTTAACCTCGTCCATCCGCGTTAGCATTAGCCACGTAGCATCCGGTCTTCGCTCGGTCTCCGTGGTGTTTTGAACCGCAGTCTGCATTCATTGATCAGTGAGTTATTCTGCTGCAAACCCACCGACAGCAATGAATGTTTATTGCAGCCTGAAAAGAGCCCCCCCCCCCCCCCCCCACGGCGAGGTACAGGTGCGGTCACGGCGTCCCTCAGGGTACAGTCAACGGTCGATGGTTTTGGTCAGAGCTCAAACTCACCGACAGCGTTGAATGTTCCCCGCGGTGCACCCCGGCGATTTCCATCCCAAAACAAATTATCAACATTTGCAGTATAAATGTCACGGAAGGAAAAAAAAAAACAAAACAAACAAAACAAAAGCTTGGCGGGTGTGTTTTGGTTTTCAGCTTCTCTTTTTGTCGCTGTGGAAAAAAAAAAACTCACTGTACTTTTGTGCTCGCTGGTTTCCGTCCAAACCGCGATATATATTTTTAAACGTCTGGACTTCCAATCAAAATTTTACATGTTTCTTTTTGGCAGCCGGCTACGATGATGTCAGACCCGTGTGTGTGTGTGTGTGTGTGTGTGTGTGTGTGTGTGTGTGTGTGTGTGTGTGTTTTTAATTTTAATTTAATTTTTTTATACGTCCCCTCCGGCTGTCAACGGTGGAAAACCTCATCGCTAATCATCACGGGAAACACGAGCTAGATATAGCCGCCAGTAGCACGCTCCTTTCTTAGTGTGTGTGTGTGTGTGTGTGTGTGTGTGTGTGTGTGTGTGTGTGTGTGTGTGTTCTCTTGCCCTGCTGGAGCTGCTTGTTTCCACGCCACAGATCTGTTACCACCCATGTCGGCGTGTGGCAGTGATGCAAAACAACCCCAAAAGAGGTTTTGGGTTTCCTTAAATAGCAGAGCTGGTTGAACCCCCCCCCCCCCTCCCATCTCCATCCCCCACACCCCTCCACCCCCGCTCTCCCGTCGTTGTCGCCGTCATCATCTTCATCATCTTCACCTCCTTCCTGCAAGGCAAAACTCTCCGCCGACGTTTTTTTTTTTTTCAGCCCTGCAGCGAGAAGAAAAAAGAGAAACGACAGAATCAGAAAAATATATTTATATATAAATATATATATATATATACATATAGATAAAGAAGGAGAGATTGGACGGGTGGAGGGCGAAGTGGTGCGATCAGAGGACGCCGCCGTGCCCCCGCAGCTTCACAACGAGCGCACTGCAGTGTTGAGCTAGGTAGAGATTACTGTTCCCTTTACCCTGCGCTGAACCTCAGCTACAGCTACTGCTCTGGGAGACGAGCCTCTTCCTGCCTTCGCCTCTTTGAGGTTGGAAAAAATCATGCAGTCATGTTTTATTAATGCCTCTCTCTCTTTCCTCTGTCTGTCTGTCTGTCTGTCTGTCCTGTCTTGTTTTGTCTGCTTTCCCTCCACACCGACGAAGAGCAAGCCGTGGAACATTTGTCCGTTCTGCGTCCTCTTTTCCTTTTTTTTTTGTTTTCGAGCCATTTAATGTGTCGGTTGGAGGTTTTTTTTAATTTATTTTTTTGTTTTGTTACTTGTATAAAAAATGTTTTTATATATTCGATAGAGGCTCTGAAACCCGTTCGGGAGCTGCTACCGAAACGGGTGATGCAACTCATTGTAGAGAGATTTGTTGCAGTTCTGCAGGATTTTTGTGTTTTTTTTTGTGTTTTTTTTTTTCTCTTGTTCGATCAATCGGATGGAAAATGAGAGAATTACACACACACACACACACACCACACACACACACACACACACACACACACTTGACTCTTCTTCTTGCTTTCCTGCATAATGAATGACCACTTTGGGAAGAGAGAGACACAATTCACTCTCTCCCACTTTGACACAGTTCAACTAAACCACCGAGGAGACATCATTTAATTTCCACATTAAAAAAAAAAAACCCGGCTCCATTTCCTGCGTCGCCATGAATTATTTCTCCCAAGAAAACAAATCTCCAAATCAATTCACCTTGAAAATTTAATTTCGCCTTCAATTAAAAAGGCCCATTTCGTCACCTCGGTCATTTTCTTTCTTTCCCCTTCATAGAATAAAAACCCTCCTCCTCTTCACCTACTTTCCCGCCTTCTGTGTTTTCACTCTTAGAAGAGGTGGGAAGTAAATAGTTTTTTCAGCTCCTCCTGGCTCGGGCTTCAATGGCTTCCCTCCTTGGCACTTGAACCGTTTTGGCCGCATGCCCGAGACACACACACACACACACACACACACACACACACACACACACACACACATTTCATTCTCAAATATCTTTCTTTTTTCCTTCCCCCCACCCCTCTAACACTTGTTTTTTTTTCTCTCTTGACTTCCGCTCTCTTGTGCATGCAGACTTATAGGGGAAATGGATGTTAACCTACTACACACACACACACACACACACACACACACACACTCATTCACTGCTCTAAATGCCTGTTATTTTTTTTTCTTCTCCATAATCCCGCCACTGAACTTTTGCATAACTTGACAAACTTCTTGCAGTGAAGTTTTAGCGTGTAAAAATAGCTGTCTGAGCAATGAGAGCCCTGACACAGTGGTGGTGGTGGTGGTGGGGGGGGGGGGGCAAAGAGTGCAACAGTGTGACTGAACCAGCATGAACCCTGCCTCGTCAGCACATTCCAGGGGTTGGACAATGAGAAGCACACTGTGTACTCTCACTCTGCAGCCAGAGCCTGAAAACAAGGCCACACAAAAAAAAAATCTAAAGTCACACAAACGTCACTTGTGTTTGGCGTTTCTTTTTTTTTTTTTTTTTTTTTTTTTTTATAAACCTGGTCCTTCAGTGGGAAACAAAAAAGAAGGTGAAGTCAAGGTTAGAAGTGAGATTAAAAAAAAAAAAAAAAAAAAATGTTTTGGGGTTATCGTCGTAACCGGGCGATTGCGCTTTTTTTTTTTTTTTTTTTTTTTTTTTTTTTCTTCCTCTTTGAAGGATTGAGGCTTGTAAAAAAAAAAAAAAAAAAATGACTCAAATATGAAGATGTGATCCGGGTGGGGATTTATTCTCAGACTTAACACAAGAGGTGGTGGTGGTGGGGGCAGGGGGGGTCAGTTTGTGCACCAGAAACAGGAACTCAGTGGTTGGTGTCAGTCTTAAACTTAAAATCTGCCAAAAATGTCGAGTCAGCATCTAGTCTGGGAGTCCTCCTGCATCGGAAGCTTCTCAATTATTTAAAAAAAAAAATACCTCAATTAAAAACAAATCGCAGAAATCACAGCAATGGGACGAAGTCGTACCACAAACTGAACAAACAAGTTGAACTGTCGGACCGGGAGACGATAAGCATCAAACATTCAGTTCAAATCAACAAAATGTGGACAAAGTTACACAAGAAGCCTTGAACTATAAAATCGGGAGTTATGTGTCCGAACTCCTTTAAAAAACGCCCCCCCTCCCCCCCACCCTCCTGCATACCTCACATGCCGACTCAACACTGCCAGCACTTTTTCTTTTCCTTTGGCTCTCACACACTCTTTCCCATCATGCCTCTTATTATTAGTATTATTATTATTAGTATTATTATACAATCCGCCTGCGCTCAGACGAGGAGATTAAAAGCGCCGAAGCCACCGATGATCCTCAAACTCAATCAAAATCCAACAAACGCACGCGGCAGTAATCGGCGTGTCAGTCGCCGAACGGGCGGCTCGGAGTCACATCGGACGTTTTAATATCGGCTGGAATTAAGAGGTTGATAATGAGATTTCGGCGGAGCGGCGAGGTCACGCGGCCCGTTAAGTTGTCGTACGGTTTCTGAAGTGATGTAACGGCGCCGGCCGACGAACACGGCAGGCCGATAACGCGTTCACCGATTCCACGGCTCGTGTGTTTCAAGCCGGTTTGAGTCTAGAGTAGCAAGTTTGATTCTCTGTGTTATAAATTAATATGTCAATCATTTCAACTTTATTTAGATCACAACACGAGTTGTGTCGAGGCGCTTATAACACATTAAAGTCTTTACAACCGAGCTTGATTCAGACGAACCCGACAATTCATCAGTTCCCACGTAAGGTAGGAGGAAAAAAACTCCCCTTTGAACCTCCGACAGAAGGAAGGAAAAACGTCCTTTTAACAGGAAGTAACTTCAGACAGAAGGAAGGAAAAACTTCCTTTTAACAGGAAGTAACTTCAGACAGAAGGAAGGAAAAACGTCCTTTTAACAGGAAGTAACTTCAGACAGAAGGAAAAAACGTCCTTTTAACAGGAAGTAACTTCAGACAGAAGGAAGGAAAAACGTCCTTTTAACAGGAAGTAACTTCAGACAGAAGGAAGGAAAAACTTCCTTTTAACAGGAAGTAACTTCAGACAGAAGGAAGGAAAGACTTCCTTTCAACAGGAAGTAACTTCAGACAGAAGGAAAAACGTCCTTTTAACAGGAAGTAACTTCAGACAGAAGGAAGGAAAGACTTCCTTTTAACAGGAAGTAACTTCAGACAGAAGGAAAAACGTCCTTTTAACAGGAAGTAACTTCAGACAGAAGGAAGGAAAAACTTCCTTTTAACAGGAAGTAACTTCAGACAGAAGGAAGGAAAGACTTCCTTTTAACAGGAAGTAACTTCAGACAGAAGGAAGGAAAGACTTCCTTTAAACAGGAAGTAACTTCAGACAGAAGGAAGGAAAGACTTCCTTTCAACAGGAAGTAACTTCAGACAGAAGGAAAAACGTCCTTTTAACAGGAAGTAACTTCAGACAGAAGGAAGGAAAGACTTCCTTTTAACAGGAAGTAACTTCAGACAGAAGGAAAAACGTCCTTTTTAACAGGAAGTAACTTCAGACAGAAGGAAGGAAAAACGTCCTTTTAACAGGAAGTAACTTCAGACAGAAGGAAAAACGTCCTTTTAACAGGAAGTAACTTCAGACAGAAGGAAGGAAAAAACTTCCTTTTAACAGGAAGTAACTTCAGACAGAAGGAAGGAAAGACTTCCTTTTAACAGGAAGTAACTTCAGACAGAAGGAAGGAAAGACTTCCTTTAAACAGGAAGTAACTTCAGACAGAAGGAAGGAAAGACTTCCTTTCAACAGGAAGTAACTTCAGACAGAAGGAAAAACGTCCTTTTAACAGGAAGTAACTTCAGACAGAAGGAAGGAAAGACTTCCTTTTAACAGGAAGTAACTTCAGACAGAAGGAAAAACGTCCTTTTAACAGGAAGTAACTTCAGACAGAAGGAAGGAAAGACTTCCTTTTAACAGGAAGTAACTTCAGACAGAAGGAAAAACGTCCCTTTTAACAGGAAGTAACTTCAGACAGAAGGAAGGAAAAACTTCCTTTTAACAGGAAGTAACTTCAGACAGAAGGAAGGAAAGACTTCCTTTTAACAGGAAGTAACTTCAGACAGAAGGAAGGAAAGACTTCCTTTAAACAGGAAGTAACTTCAGACAGAAGGAAGGAAAGACTTCCTTTCAACAGGAAGTAACTTCAGACAGAAGGAAAAACGTCCTTTTAACAGGAAGTAACTTCAGACAGAAGGAAGGAAAGACTTCCTTTTAACAGGAAGTAACTTCAGACAGAAGGAAAAAACGTCCTTTTAACAGGAAGTAACTTCAGACAGAAGGAAGGAAAAACTTCCTTTTAACAGGAAGTAACTTCAGACAGAAGGAAGGAAAGACTTCCTTTTAACAGGAAGTAACTTCAGACAGAAGGAAGGAAAGACTTCCTTTAAACAGGAAGTAACTTCAGACAGAAGGAAGGAAAGACTTCCTTTTCAACAGGAAGTAACTTCAGACAGAAGGAAAAACGTCCTTTTAACAGGAAGTAACTTCAGACAGAAGGAAGGAAAGACTTCCTTTTAACAGGAAGTAACTTCAGACAGAAGGAAAAACGTCCTTTTAACAGGAAGTAACTTCAGACAGAAGGAAGGAAAAACTTCCTTTTAACAGGAAAGTAACTTCAGACAGAAGGAAGGAAAGACTTCCTTTCAACAGGAAGTAACTTCAGACAGAAGGAAAAACGTCCTTTTAACAGGAAGTAACTTCAGACAGAAGGAAGGAAAAACGTCCTTTTAACAGGAAGTAACTTCAGACAGAAGGAAAAACGTCCTTTTAACAGGAAGTAACTTCAGACAGAAGGAAGGAAAAACTTCCTTTTAACAGGAAGTAACTTCAGACAGAAGGAAGGAAAGACTTCCTTTCAACAGGAAGTAACTTCAGACAGAAGGAAAAACGTCCTTTTAACAGGAAGTAACTTCAGACAGAAGGAAAAACGTCCTTTTAACAGGAAGTAACTTCAGACAGAAGGAAGGAAAAACTTCCTTTTAACAGGAAGTAGCTTCAGACAGAAGGAAGGAAAGACTTCCTTTTAACAGGAAGTAACTTCAGACAGAAGGAAAAACATCCTTTTAACAGGAAGTAACTTCAGACAGAAGGAAGGAAAAACTTCCTTTTAACAGGAAGTAACTTCAGACAGAAGGAAGGAAAAACGTCCTTTTAACAGGAAGTAACATCAGACAGTTGAAAGGAAAAACTTCCTTTTTAACAGGAAGTAACTTCAGACAGTTGAAAGGAAACCCTCTTTTCTAACAGTGGTAATGATTATTCCAGTTTAACTAACGAGTAGGATGATTTCTGGAGAGAAAACTACAAATTCTTTCAGTTTTCATCTTATTTTTGTTTTTTTTTTAACAGTAAAGACTAATTATTTAAACGGAGGTGAAATATGACCAAAAGAAGCTCCTTTTTCTGACACGCAAAAAAAACAACCAAATTTTAATCTTCAACGACCCCGGCTCGAGCGTCGTGGCCGAACCCCCGGGCCGACCCCCACCCCAGCCCCCCCACCCCCCTGCCGGCGTGCCGGGACTCCTTCAGGCGGAGCGCCAAAGCCTCCTTCCAGAAACACCCTCTCGCCTCCACGTGCCTCCGACTCCTCCTGCCAAGAGCTTCTCGGGGTACGTTCTTTGTTGGTTTTTTTTTGGGTTTTTTTTTGGTTTTCTCGTTTTGCAACTTTAACCGTTTGGCCGCGCCACCTATCTCCGCCGCCAGCTCCTCCCCCCTCCCCCACCAACCCCCCGGCGTTAACCCCTCGACTCTCCGCCGACACGCTCCCGACTTACCTTCCTCCTCCCCGGTACCCGGTTCAATCCCCGTTCCTCTCTGATTGACGTGCCTCTCCGCTGTGCACCTTTTTGAACCCGGCTTGCTGATGCTGCTTGATCTTCCCCCCCTTCCCCCTTCCTCCCCTCCACTCCCCCGACCCCCCCCCCCCCCCCCACCGTCTCCACCCCATGCCTCTCGTTTGACTTATCCACTCCTGCAGCACGCCTGAGAGAAACCGGCACTGTATATGTGTCTCACACACACACACACACACACACACACACACACACACACACACACACACACTCCAAAGCTCATTTCAGCCTGATGAATATGTATCCACCGGCTTTTTTTTTTTTGTATTTTTTTTTTGAGGATCTCTAACAAAGCGGGATGAGAAAGCAGCCTCCCCCTTTTTTTTTTTTTTTTTTTTTTTTTTTTTTTTTTTTTTTTTGCGGTTGTCTCCTGGATTTAACCGTGACATTTTCCTCCGGTTCCTTGCTGCCACATTTTTTTTTTTTTAATCTCCAGCAGACTTTTATCCCCGGGTCAGACTCGGGGGGGAAAAAACACGCTGGCTCACGCCTACAATCCAAAACTACCACGTTTTTTGTTTTTGTTTTTCGGAAACTCTTCGCCCTTTTAATTGAGTCGTTAAAGCAGATGACAAACAACAATAAAAAAAAAAAGTATCCCCCCCCCCGAAAGGAAACCCAAAACAAAAATGGAGGTTACAACACCGTAGTTCATATGGCTCCATCCGTAATCCATGTTTTTAATCTGCATGGAGGGGGAGGGGGAGATAGGGGGGGGGGGGTACGTTGTAGTACTTGAACTCGCTGCACCCAGACTGCAGTAGGGAACCATCAGCATCATCAGCATCATCATCATCATCCTCTCCCACACACACACACACACACACACACACACACACACACACACACACACACACACGTACAGCCTCACACGGAGAGATTTAAAAAAAAATAAATAAATAAATAAAAATTCAGATATCATATTTCCGTTATCAGCGGGAGCGAGCCGGCACGGGAGAGGCACGACCTGGATACCGATCGACCGCACGCCACCAACCTCAACAACGAGGGGGGACGGGGGTGGGGGGGGGGTGGGAGGGGAGATGGGGGGGATGGGGGGGGGGGTTCAAACGGGTCGATAAAAATCACGAAAAAAGGAACAACGAAGCCGAGTTTCCGAAATCACTGCGGCACACAAAAGACGCAAACACAAATGTTCCCAACACCACCCTCCGATTGCTTCATCTCTTTGTTTATGTGTTTATGTGTTTATGTGTTTATTTGTTTATTTGTAATCGTCTGGTGTTGATGAACCGGAGCGGCTTTTCTTTTTTCTGTAGCTGCTGTCAGCGTTGGCGTCGCGCTGCGCGTCTCCGACCCGAACGTTAGCTTCGCTCTGCGTTCGGTCCGCTGCCGTTTCATTCCTCCATTACTCAGTGTGTTGTTTTGTTTTTTGTGCAACGACAATAGCATCGTGCCCCCCCCCCCTCACCCCCACCCCCCACCCCGACCTCGTCCCAGTAGGGGATCGTGTCGCCGCGTCCTCCCGCTCCACGACGCGGCGACACCCGCTCGCCTTTGTGACCCGATCAGCTCCGCCTCTTTCTAATCTCCCAGTTAAGCTCGTCTCTTTTCTGTTTTTTTTCTTATGCGTCCTCCTTGTATTTATGAAAGACGGTAGCCGAAGCACCGATATTTTTAGAGACTCGCACACACTAAAAACGAAAACGAACTGCGGTAGAAGTCGGGTGGAGGAGGGGAGGGAGGAGGAGGGAGGGAGGAGGAGGGGGGGGAGGAGGAGGAGGGGGGGTCGAGCGTTGCGGAAATCGGCTGATCCTCTGCAGAAGAGCGACGTTGACGACAGCAGTGAAGTTGTCGAGGCCAGTGTTTTGGGTTTTTTTTTTTTTTTTTTTGCTCAGAGACTTAACCCTCCCCCCCTTCACCACCCCGACCCCCCCCCCCGCCTCTCTCTCTCTCTCTCTCTCTCTCTCTCTCTCTCTCTCTCTCTCTCGCTAGCTTGAGGAGGAACAAAAAAAAAAAATCTCAGCTGAATTCATGTCTCCTTTCAGATTTCTAAGAGGCGTTAAACCTTTCTGGATTAAAGAAGGTAATCTGACAGGCAGAAGATTGTATTAGCCCGAGTGTTGGCAGAGCTTTTAATTTCTCCTCTCTTTCCATTTCATAACCTCCCCCCTCCACCTCCCTCCACCCCACCTCTCTTCTCAACCTTCCTCTCCTGCTGACCTGCTAGATGGTATTATTATGTTGGTTTCCCCCCCCCCTCCTTTTGAATCATAGCAAAAACATCCACATCTTTCCTCCCTGCCATCCTCTCTCCCTCTCTCCCTCTCTCCCTCTCCTCCTCTTCCTCCTCTTCCTCCTCCTCTCTTTCCAGCAGTGACAGCATTACTTGTATGTGTGAACCCAATGATTTATCATTTGCTAATCCGTGCTGATTACGGCGCTTTCCACGCCGTGCACCCCCCCACACACCCCCCCCACCCCCCTCCATCTCTCCCCCCTCCCCTCCCTCCCTCTCTGCTTATCTGTTGCTGAGCCCGCTTTTCACTCCATAGCTGCCAATTATCTTGCAGGCAGCCCTGCAAAACAGACCTGTCTCTGTCAGCCAGCTGCTGCAGCAGCCACCGAGGCCTCTAACTCTTATTCTACACACACACACACACACACACACACACACACACACACACACACACACACACACAGAGGAGTATGCAGGCATGCATGGAGCGGCTTGTGTTTGTTTTGGGGTCCAAGCGCTTGTTGAAATGTCAGATTGAGAGATCACATTCAGGGTTGGAAAATTTCACCTGCAGAGGGCGACTTCCAAAAAAAAGATGAAGGACGCAAAACTTCACTTCCTGAGCGACGACGCGGACGAACGAGCGCCGGGACGCAGCTCCCGACGCGGAAAACACTTTTTTTTGTTTTTTGTTGTTGTTGTCAGCTGGCTAGTCTAAAAACAAAACAAAAAACGTTAGTCCCCCTTCGTGTTTGTCGTACGAGATGAAGCTCAAGAGAGGAAAAAAAAAAAACAAACAAAAAAAAACCAAGCTGTCACAAGCGTTTACTCGTCTGACTCGACGCCCCCGCAGCTTTAAATATTAGGATATTAGCATCAAGGTCAGCGTCGTAGCCGGCGTGCCAACTCTCACATCGAGGGGCGACGATGCCTCGCTGTGACTCACTGCGAACGCTTCCCGCGGGGCGCGAGGTTGGCAGCACGAAGAGGAGGGGGGGGGGGGTGGAGGAAGAGGAGGAGGATGGAAGGGGGGGGGGGGGGGGGAGCGAGGCCTCGCCCGACGGGGGAGGGTATATGCAGATCGCGGGCGGCCGGCTGCGCTATCAGCTGACGCGGCGTCCGGACCGTCAGGCGTAATGGGAAGTGACGCGCACATCAGAGCAATGTGGGTCAGAGCGCCAGACGACCGAGCCGCTCCGCCCGTCTAATCTGCTGCCTCGTTCTAATCGACCCCGATATTCACTGAGCACACATTACCGTCCGGTCCTCCTCCCTCCTTCCTCCTCACGCCCCCCCCCCCCACCCCAAAAAAAAAAAAAAAAAACCTGCACGAAAGGCGAAGAGAGAGTGTAGAGAGAGCGTAGAGAGAGCGTTCTGCGTCGTTCTGCGATCCCAAACAAAAAAAGAACCCGATCCATCTTCTCTGTTCGAATATATCCAGATCCAAACGACCCCGTGCGTTCCCGACATCCAACGCCCACTCGTCGCTCCGAATGTACACAAACAAACAAACAAACAAACAAACAAACACACACACACACAGGCGCCGAGGTTCTGTGTTTTCTTTCCGCACTGCGATACAGACCGAGCTCTTTCTTTCTTTCTTTCTTTCTTTCTTTCTTTCTTT